>NC_139008.1:46730024-47155024 GCF_964374135.1 Grampus griseus
CAAAATCCAACATGTTTGGATTTATTGGAAAGGTTGCTTTGCACTCAATGGAAACAGTTGACTCCAGCACGCTTACTGGCTGGGTGGAATAGGTGGCAACTCTGCCCAGCTGAACCTTAGGGAAACACAGTAAGCTGATAGTAGGTAGATGGAAGAAAAGCAAAGACATCCCTCTGGGGACTCAGGCAACACTGGCTCAGTTCTCTCCCTGCTTGGGTGGCCAGGGATCTTGGAGTGTTTGTGTGCCTGGTGTAGTTGATTTGTCAGGGTGATCAGTCCAACTTGTAGGTCTTTCCAGAGTGTCAGTGTGCAGAAGCTGCCCAGAATGTCCATGATTCCTGTGTCCCTTCTCCCCTCCCATAGATAGAACTCTTGAAAGGTCTGTGTAAAGCCTTCTTCTGCTGGGAATACAGGCCAAAGGGGGACCGGGCAAACACGGAGCCCTGGCAGTGGATGGGGGTGGGATGGAGAGGAGTACAAAATCACAAAGGGTGGAGCCAATGCCTTGAACATACTTGCAGTTTAGTACAGAAGACACATAGAAGTAGATGATTGTAAAGCAGTACAACTGGGTCTATGACGAGGAAGGGCATATATTCAGACCTGACTTGAGGACCAGACGAGACAAGGAGAGATAAGCTGGGTAATCAGTTATAGGAATAATGTGTTCCAGAAGAGGGGACAACATCTGCAAGGTCCTGGTGACACAATCAAGCACGTCCTTCCCAAGCAAACAGCCGCAATGTAGTAGTAACACAGGAAAAGAGGAATTCATTTCGGAAATTCTAAAATCGTATGAATTATGAGGTCAGTTTTCTACTTATCCTTGATTTATCAGATAGAAATTTACATTCCGCAAATATAATTCGTCTGGATGCACGGGCACCATAGCTACCTGGGATCACACCCCATCTAAATCTCTAACTCAATTGGATTTAGCCATGAGTGGCCAAATATATGTACATATACATTTTCAGATACTTTGAAATCAACAGTCATTCTAGTTGGTTCCACAAACCAGATCCAGTTTGAGAATCTTTAAATTGTCCAATAAGATCAAAACCAAGAAAGCCCAGGTGTTGTCTAGTTAGAATGACCTTGGCAGTGTGGAGCAAACACTCACTAGCATCACCTGGAGCAGACTGGAATTCATAGGTAGAAGGGTAAACATGTACTCAAGGTTCCCCATCCTCTCAGCATCCTGTGGACAGGTGTACTTGAGCCTGGCCCAGTTGGGTGCACCATAGGCTGTTCTAAGCAAGGGGTCATGTCCTTTTTCGTGGGATGAGATGAGAGCAGTCTTGTAAGCATGGTAAAAAACAGTTTGGGGTTGGGTGCAAAAATAGTCTGGGAGTGCCAGCTGCTAGCATCTGGCATTTTTTGAATATTGGGCTCAGGTGCAGACCTTCCTCCTAGAGGGAGGAGGGCCATTGGTTACAGGTAGCTTGTTACTAGGAAACCCAGGGAGCCTCTATGATAATTTACTAAACAATGTGGCCTCTCTCTGCACAGGTAGAGTTGTTTTATATTTGTCAATTAAAACAAACAAACAGCAAACTAAGGTACAAAAAGCGTAGTGTAAAGTGCAAAAATTTAAGTATACAGTTTGATAAATTTTTATATATGTTTATCCCGGGTAAATCTCACTAATCAAGAACCCAACATTCAAAATTGCCACTGGCACTCATCTCACCCCACAAAAAGGGACATGGGTTTTCTCTAAGAACAGCCTGTGGTGCACCCAACTGGGCCAGGCTCAAGCACACCTGTCCACAGGATGCTGAGAGGATGGGGAGCCTTGAGTACATGTTTACCCTTCTACCTATGAATTCCAGTCTGCTCCAAGTGATGCTAGCGAGTGTTTGCTCCACACTGCCAAGGTCATTCTTACTAGATAACACCTAGCTTTTCTTGCCTTTTGATATTATTGAACAGTTTAAAGACAGAACAGTTAGGATGCTTTGGGGACGATCAGGGCAAGATGGACTCAGAGGTGGTGTGAACAGCTGATCAAATACGACCTGTGCAGAGACAAGCCAGGTCGCCTACTGAATTACCATACTTAATCCTGTCTTCTCTTTCATTCTCTCCTTCACCTGCTCATTTCGCCCCTGCCCAGCACGTGACAGGGCCACCAGACTTGGTTACTACATAGCACTACAAGGCGTGGAAAGCCATAGACAGCAGACTTACACAGAGGAGCTGCTTTCAATATCTGGTGTTGCAATGCCAGGGAATTTTCTAGCATATTAACAGCTTGGACAACTGTAGTAGTCATTTGTAACTTTTTACTCTGCTACGTACATTGCCCTAATTGAATCTGCTCCTCCCCCACTGTTTTGGCTGAATATATGGTTCTGCTTACTCTGCCATGGGGGCTTTGCAGGACATAAGTTGGCTCCACCTGGACACAGAAATTGGTGCAGGGTGGGCAGGGACTCAAGCAGGACCATCAGAGCCCGTTTTCAGGATCGTTATGGATGTTAGAAGAGAGAAAGCATCTTCCTCCTCCTGAGATCTCAAGCACTAAGTAGCAACTTAGACCTGGGGTTATATGCATGGGTGCCAGAGCCTAAGCGGCCAGTCAGATCCAGCTCTATTCCTTATGAGTTTGTGACTTTGGAAAAAATGACAAAACTCGCTGAGTAATTGTGAGGATTAAAGGAGATAATGCCCATAAAGTGCACAGAAGAATGTCAAGCTCACAGGAAGCATTTACAGAAGTGCAGCCATCACTAAGGTCACTTTAGGCTAGATTGGTGAAGTCATCTTTGCTGCCAGGTGAGAAGCACCTGTTTAAGACACTCCCTATAAAGGAACACAATAACAAGACAAGGAAGGAGAGAAAGAACCGGAGACCTGATGACATCATGCAATGCCTGGATGCAGCCTTGCCTGAAGTCACAGTCACTGCTTGGGTTGTCAGGTTACCTGAGGGAGTACATTGACTCTGACATTTTTCTTATACTAAATGGAATTATGTTCTGAGATCTGCAGTAGATTGAGTCCTGACTACTGTACCCACATTAGGAATCCCACAACCCTGATGCAAAATGGAAACCAAAGCTTCCTGCTTTTACTTGTGGTTCATTTCAGGGAAAATGCATGCTTACCTACCTCACTATATCAGGTTAGGATAGGCTGCCAGGGTGAGCAAACTGTAGAAGACCCAGTTCTATCTTTAGTTTCTATATTCTTAAATAATACCCACAACCTCGATTTACTCCAGGATAGCTTTTGTTTTCATTTTCTTTGTCAAAAGTCACTGAGTTGTGGAGGTAGGACCAAGCAAGAGGAGGAAAAATAAAATGTTTCTTCGCGCTGCTGATTCTGTTCATTCTGTCTTTCTAGAACAAGGAAATTGATTGTAGAGGTGGATTTATTTATTTATTTACCAGCAAATGTCACATTCATTAGTGAAACCCTCAACGTACAGTGAGGCAGATGCCTGTGAAAACGAGAAAATGCCAAATTCAGTCTCAAATTTCCTGTCAAGATATAATCTAAAATAAATTTAGATTCAATGGGGATGAATGAGTCAAAGATAAGTTTTCAGCAGCTGCTGTGACATGCATTACCACAGACGGGAAGATTTATGTTTTTCAATTTGGAAAGTCAGGGTGCAGAGGTCTAAGACAAGTGCATACACACTGACAACGTTTACCTTCCCCTCTCCTCTCCTCTCCATCCCCAAAAGGCAGGGAGAGAGGCAAGAAGTCTGCTTGGACCACTATGAATTCAGCCTTCTCGAACAGTCTAGTGCCCCAACCCCCCACTAAAATGGTATGAAAAACAAAACAATGAAAACTTCTATCTTAAATTACTGTAACATTTTTTCTTGCATTTTCTCTATCCCCAAATGGCCAGCTCACAATGATTTTAGGTTTCATAAATTTTCCGATAGCCAAGTCTATATGGCTAAGTCTGACTTTTAGAATTCAGAAATTAAATATTTTAAGTAGTAGAATTATACAAGAAACCTCTACAGCAGAATGATTATCTATGGTTCCTATATTCATCTCAAAAATTTCCAGTGACTGCCTTTTACGTCCATATGTTTTACTTTTTAAAAAATCTGTGCTGTATTCTCATCTTAATTTAAAATTCTTCTAAATTATAAAGGCTACAAATAATATTTTGTTACAAATGGAAGAAATCAGAACAGATATGAAGGAACCATATATTCAAGGATGTTATACTGCTTCAAATGACACTGAACTTGAGTATAACAAAAATAAAAAAATATTTCACTTTACATAATAATCTACATAGTCCAATATTCCACCATTTAAATGCAGAGCAAGCGTTAGAAAAAGTATGATCTAAAAGATTTGTGTGTATATGTTGTTTTAGCAATGAAGGAAATTTTCAGGGGTAAGTTATGTTGCGCTCAGGATTATACTTATAAAATAAGCTTCTGCTACTGACTAGAAGCTTAGAGAATACAGATATTTTTTAATCAAGGGACAAAACATTTTTCATTCTGAAATGTATGCTTCAGAGGACATGTAGGTAAAAAATATAAAGTCAATGATGCAACATCTCATTGAACACCATTAACCAGTACCTTGAGTTTATGAGGAGGAAAAAAATGAGTAATACTAAGATTATGTTAGGACTCCTTATGAGTGGTTCAATTAAAAATATGCAACCGTGATATTATCAAGCTAAAAATTGGTTCCGCATGACTGAAGCTGAGGCCGACTGCACTGACTGTACTTATACCCAATTATCGCTCTATGACCCTTGACTTCCTTTTAATGCCATATGCCAAAAAGTTGAATTAAAACACAGCTTGAAATTCAGCCAGTTTCTAGAATTCTCCTTAATGGAATGGATTTTCTATGCTGCATGGGACGAGAGTAATGTGACGTTCTTTGCATTGGCATTCGGAGATAGAGGCCTCTTTCTCTCCAATAAGACATTCTATGGACTTGCCAAAGTGGGTAAGGGAAGTGCCCCCTCCCGATTAGAAACAGACAACAAAAAATTCTTTCACTTTGATCTTACAGTGAATGTACTCCATTGGGCTGAAATAGAGGACCGTTTTAGACAGCTTCTCTTTAACCACATAGGTCAATATAGCAAACATGTTCCAAGTAAGTTCACACTTCTTCATTTAAGGAAAAGACAAAAGAAATATTTTCAAGAAACTATAATCAAAACCAGTAACAGACTATTTGAAATATGTGTATGATGAATTCAAGTTACATGGTAATTGATGGCTTCTTTGTGTCTAAGATTAAACTAATTTTTATAGATTTATTATTGTTTAAATTTTGCAAATTTTTAAAGTCTCTCAAAAAATAAGATAAAAAAGATTCACACAAACACATGAAAGATTCTTCAGTTTATATATGTATTTTTTACAAAGATTTTTTTAAAGTTTCTGTTCATTCTGAATGCTTTTCATGTCATGAAATATGAAGGTTAACTTATTTATAACACTCATAACATGTTTCAAGTATTTTCTTACTTTCTGTTATGGATTAGTAAATATATTAGTAAATTGGCTTAAAACATATACACTTCAAATGCTTCCCCAATTAATTTGAATTTGCATTTTGGTAAGGGCCATATTCGCAGATTGCTAATAAATTGCCTATAATTATAAGTAGTCAATGTTCAAATCCTCTTAAGAGAAGCCCTATGTCAAGATTTATCAGTTTTATAATGGTGACTTGGATCTCTTCCATCATTAAATCTCAGTATTCCTTCCCCAGTTTTTTTTGCCCTGTCCTCAGACTTCTGAACTTCTTTAACTGACCCACACCAGATTCTATTCTTTTCCATTATAGTTCTTGAATGAGGCTACAGGATTTACAGGTTTTCCTATATTGCCTCTCCCTCCACTGTTGTATTCATTTGGGGATCCCTGATAACTCTATCAGTATCTGTCCCGTAGAAGCTTTACCCTATCTTATGAATGCTTCCTTGTCTACTACAATTAATCTCAAAAATCAAAAGGGGTCAGGTATTTTGGCTTAGGTATTTTAGAAAAATCACTTTTAAGTCAAAAGGACTTACATAAGATCACCTTGCTAAAGAACTTTAACCTCTGCCTGCATTCATTCATCTATTTCTTATTCATTCATTCATTTATTCACTCAGGAAGCATTTAACAAGCACCTTCCATGTATGCGCCAGGTACTGTGCTAGCTGCTGGGGATACACTGGTGAATAAAGGGACATGGCTCAGTCCTGAGGGAGCTTACAGTTCCGTCTGTAGGATAAGCAGTCACAAAAAATATATGTATAATGTTAAATGGTGGTAGCGCCACGAGGGACATGAGAAAATGCAGCGATAGAGAATAATAATGGGATACAAAGAGGAATACATATTTCGTTAAGGAGATTTCAGAGAAAGTCTCTGGAGAGGTAACTTTTAGCTGAGACCTGAGGTAGGAGGAGTTAGTCTTGAGAGAGAGAGAGAGAGACAGAGACAGAGACAGAGACAGAGAAACTAAGTAGGGGGTAGGAGTTGAAGAAAGCAGCAGGTGTTTTTTTTTTAAGGTCAGGAAGCAGCTTGTGAAGATCCTAGTGCTGCACAGAGCTTATGGAATCTTAACAGGTCACAGAAGGTCAAAATAAATAGAGGGAGTGATGGAAGGAAAGTGTGGAGGGAGAGAGATGAAGGGGGAAGGATGAAAGGAGGTAATGGAGGAGGAGAGAGAAAGCGGAAGGGATGGAGGGAAAGTGATGGGGGAAGGGTGTGGAGAGATGAGGATAAAGAATCAGGCCAGAGCCCAGATGCTGCCCCTGAAAACAAACCTCAGGACTCAAGTGGTGTGGGAGGGACATACTCAGGATCCTCCTCCACCCCAGGTCCCTGGGGCTTTCCTTGGCTCTCCTCCTCACCCTGCTGTCATCTCAGGGTCCAGCTTAGAGCCTCTGGCATCTCACGTGGTCCCGCCCTACTGAGTAAGTGTTCCACCCAGGCCAACTGGCTGGGGCTTAACCAAGCCCTTCTGCTCTTCCTCTAAGTTGGGGCAGTGAGGTGTTCAGCTCAGTGTTACTCCAGGGAGACTTAGTGTTTTGTCCACTCTGCATCAGCTTTTTCTCCGGGGAGGCTGAAAAGCCTTTGCTAAATCTTAAATATCTTGCCTTGTGACAACTAAAAACAATTGCTCTTTGGGGCTTGTACTGTGTCAATACGGCTATGCTGGATTGTGTTTCCCAGAATCCCGTTCCCTCATGGTTCTAGTCTGCATTGACCACAAGAGGAGTCTGTGGGAGCTTCGAAGGTGAACCGATGTGGTGGCCACTGCCCTCTTCGGGTTGCCGTGGTCATGGCTAGAGGTGGTGAGCAGCCAGCATGTCCTGTCCATGCTCTCCATGCTCTATGATCAGCTCCTTTTCCCCTCTGCCAGCCCTGCTTACCAACAGGTCCACCAGGCCCACCAACAGATGCAGAGGCACCAGTTCCTCTCCGAAGTTCCTCTCCAGAAGCTGGTCCTACCTGACTTCCCATATGTCCCAGTATACTCCACTTTGTCCATCAGCTCCAGGGATCTGGATCCTCAGTTGTGACTTCTCTTTGATCTCCCTACTCTGTCTTTTGATCTCTACTTTTCCAGCTTCTCCAACAATCGCATGACTTCTTAAGCCTATAATAAATCCCTTATTGCATAATATTCATGAGGTTTTGCTTTCATGGCTGAACCCTGAATAACACATGCTTTATTGTCCTGAGAGGAAATTCAGCTTTATCTTCCATTTCAAAAATTACTTATATGAAAAACTGACTAGGTTACAAATTACTAAGCTAACTTGGAGGATAATTTGAATTTTAGATAAATTACAAGGATAAATCTTAAGTCTGGTAACATCAACCGCTCTTAAAACCAATTGCTTTATAAAACAACATGGCTGCATTCTGCATGTTGCTTTATTTAGGCAGAGAAAGCATAAAACTAAGAGGAAGGTAGATAGATCTTAACCCCAGTATTTCAGCAAAGAAGATTATGATGTTGGTGGGTATAAGTAACCTAATTGAAATAGAGTGAGAGCAAAGCCAAGAGAGAAAAATGAGAAAGGCACTAATAAATGACAAAATTATTATTGAGGCACCCATGTTCTTGGATAAGGGGACAGAATTTTCTCTAAAGGAAGTGTCTGAACCTGATAAAAAAGCTTTCAGGTATTTTGTGTCTATTATCAATAATGTATCTTATAATTCTGCTAACAGTACGTGAGAGTAAAAGAATAGATCTGCTTTAACCTGACATACAACTAAAACTAGATCAGTGGTCATTGCGTAAAGAAAACTCATTTTTTCCCTTAGGTAAAACTAGACAGTTTTCTTGCTGAAATCCCTTTGGAGTAAGTGAACTATCACAGAGGTATGTTAACACCTTCAACTCTCTATGACATTAATGT
Organism: Grampus griseus; assembly: GCF_964374135.1. Classification (NCBI taxonomy): domain Eukaryota; kingdom Metazoa; phylum Chordata; class Mammalia; order Artiodactyla; family Delphinidae; genus Grampus; species Grampus griseus. Next base: position 46,738,404 of record NC_139008.1, read on the forward strand.
CTTGCATACTCATAGTGGCTGGTATTTCCCTCAAGAAAATGTTGGCCTCTTAGCAAAGAACGTGATGTATCAATGAACTCACATTCCAGGGGCCAGGAAAAATAAAATACAAAAGCAAAAACAAACAAAAAGAAAATAGCCAGCTTATTTTCACTTTACTGAAAAGTTCTCTACTTTCTTTCAAGTAGCTCAAGAAATGGTTCTCCACTCCTTTCTCTCTCACTCTATATGATGTTATGCCAAAGATTTTTTATTCTTAAAGAAGTTGGGGAAACAGAAATACAATGCATACAATGTATTCTTAGCATAAAACAGAAGATAATTTTGCTCTATATTCCTGAGGTTTTTTTTTAAATTATGGTGAAATATATATAACATAAAATTTGCCATTTTAACCATTTCTAAATTGTGGCGTTAAATATATTCACATCGTTGTGCAATGATCACCATTATCCATCTCCAGAACTTTTTTCATCTTCCCAAACTGAAACTCCATATACCCATAAACAGTAACTCCCCATTCTGGTCTTCCCCCAGCCTCCCGTAACCACTATTCTACCTTGTCTCTATGAATTTGACTATTCTAGGTACCTCTTATAAGTGGAATCAAAATATTTGTCCATCTGTCTCTGGCTTATATCACTAAGCATAAGGCTTTCAAGGCTCATGCATGGCGTAGCTTGTGTCAGAATTACATTCTGTTTTATGGCCCAATAATATTCCATTGTATGTGTATTTCACACTTTGTTTATCCACTTATCTGTTGCCAGACACCTCAGTTATTTCCACCTTTTGACCATTGTGAATAATTCTGCTGTGAATAATGTACACAGATATCTGTTCAAGTCCCTGCTTTCAATTCCATCTTCCTGAGTTTTTAAGTCATGGAAATTATACGTGTCAACACACACACACACAAACACACACGCATAGAGAGAGAAAGAGGCCTTTAGCTGACTGTGTCTTCAAACACTGGAAGTTTGTCCTTCTTAAGCAGCATCACAGGATCACAGAAGAACCTCAGTTTATATGTATTGAAACAAGGAGGCCCAAGGAAGGGAAGTGATTTGTCCAAGGTCACAGCTAGTCAGTGTCAGGTCCAGGACCAGAACTGTCCAGAGTCTCCTGACCTCTATCTAGCCCAGTGGTCATTCCACCACAACTTGCTGATTTAGAATGGTGTTGCTCAGTCACTGCAGACTTGACCAAGGCACTTTGCTGCCAGCATAATTACTGCTTCTCTATGCCCCATGTTCATGCTGGCTTCTCTAAGAACTATGGATTTTTAATACTGCCTTACATTGTCATGATATTTACTATGGGTTTAGTGAAACAGTTTTATTTTGGTCTGTGGTTGAAAGAGGAATGGGGGGAAAATATTCTATATTTTATACCTAATTCTACATATTTAACATACATTTTGCCAGTACTCACTTTTCCAAATATTGCGGTTTCTACAAAGATAAAGATGTCCTTATTCTCAAGAAGGTTACAATCTACTATTTGTGATGTGAACTTCTTTTCCCATTATATTCCTGTTACTTCAACATCTCTGTTGATGGTTTAAAGTACACCAAGTTTTTGGAACTGGTATTTTGTTATTATTGTTGTGGGTTTGTTTTTTATGGAAGGACCTGGTTTGATGGAGTCATGAGAAGAAACTGAATGCATCTTATTTTCTGCACTTTGAACTTTTAGTCCATGAAGAGTTGGGCATAATTTCATGCCTAAAGGGTCTGTTCTGAACTTTGACACAGAATTTCATAAAATATAATAAAATTATAGTCAGATAATGAGGACAGAGGAGACTTCTGAAGACCTATTTTAAAAAGCTGGGTTTTTTTTCTGGTAGGTTTTTCAAGATAAATGTGAACCTCTTAACTCCCTGATTTTCTGCAGATCTCTTCTGGGATGTATAGCTGAATAGAAGGAGGGGGAGGAAGAATAAAATGTTCTCTGGCACCAGGCCACCCCACAACGCTACTTTGCAGGAAACAAGGTTACCTTAAATTTCAACATTTACTAACAAACACTAAACAAGGATTATGGATTTTCACAAATACAGATATACCTGTGATGGTCAAAAGAACACTGTTGAGAGAAGTAGCTGCCTGACAGAATCTGATGCTTTGGTTATTTTCAGGAGTTGTTTAAAGCTTACTTTACTTAATATAGCTTTTAGATACTTCTTGTATTCTTTAAAGTCTTTTTATGTATTTTTTTGGTAGTGTATAGAAATTCAATATATTGTTATATTTTAACCCAACAACTCTGTTGAACTTTCTAACTGGAAATTAATTCCACTAATTTTTCTGAAGATTTTTTTTTTTTTTAAAAAAGACAGTAATTTCATTAGAGGATAATTATAGCCCTCCCTCCATTTCCAATACCTAAAACTTTCATTTCTGCCTCTTGCAATTATGTTCTTATATAATGTTGAATGGAACTGGGCATCCAACCCTTTTTCTGATTTTAATGGAATAGGTTCTAATGTTTCAATAATAAATATAACTTAAGGGTAAGCAAATACCCTTAATCCAATTAAAGAAGTACTCTTTTATCTCTAACTTGTTTGAAAATTTAAAAAAAATTATGACTAGGTTCTTACATTTCATAGGATTTTTCCTGCCTCTACTTAGATGATCTTATGCTTTTTCTCCTTGAAATTAATTTAAGCATAACATTCAGTATTTTTTATTAAATTTACAGAGCTGTGCAACAAATCTGGTTTAACAGCATTTCCATCACCCCCAAAAGATCCTTTGTGTCCTTTTGCAGGCAATTCCCGTTCCCACCCTCAGCCACATTCAAGCAACCACTATTCTGCTTTGGATTTGCCTTGTACGGATGCTTTGCATAAATGGAATCATGCGATACGTAGCCTTTTGTATCTGGCTTTTTCCATTTAGCATAATATTCTTGAGGTTCATCCATGTTGTAGCATGTTTCCAAGTTTGTTCCTTTTCATTTCATTTACTAGTTGATGGATATTTGCATTGCTTTCACATTGGGCCAATTACTTGAATTCTGGAATTCTTGTACTTTTCATTTCTCACACTGTCTTTCTTGGGTTTGGGCATGAAGGTTATATTGACCTCTTGACATAGTTTTGAAATCTACATGTTTTTAATACCTCGGAAGGGTTTTGTAAAACAATATTGTATGATCTTTGAAATTTTGGTAGACATTACCTGTAAATCTATTGTAGAGAGTTGTTTTACTTGGGAAAAAATTTATTACTACTGAATTAATGTTATGGTCATGAAACTATTTAGATACAACAATCTTAGTCACAATTGATGTCACATTTTTCTAGGTTTTTTCCTTGTATCCAGGTTTTCAAATTACTGGTACAAAGTTGTTCTTTACCTTTATATGTGAAATGTTTTTGTGTTCTTATTAAATGTATAATATTTTAATATTCATTACTAATATATTTTTCTTGATCACTCTCAACAAATGTTTACTTTGTTAATATTTCTAAAGAAATAGCCTTTCTTAGAATTATGGTCTCTACAATTTTCTCTATACTTTGTTATAATTCCATTAATTTCTACTCTTCATTCTTTATCCCTTCTAGTACATTTGTGTTTATTCTGATATTATTTTTGTAACTTAAGTTGGCCTTATAGATCACTAATATTCAATCTTTATTTTCTCTAATATAGCATGTAAATCTTAACATTCCCCATTGCATCTCAAGTGTTTTGATATTTACTGATTTTATTATGTAATAAAAATACAGTTCTATGTTTTTTTATTATGATTTCTTCTTTGATCCAAACATTAAGTACTTTGAGTATTTAATTTTCCGAAACAGCAACTGTTATTTTCACTGTTTGATTTTTTATCACTGATCACCATCAAACACACTATATATTTTATTTACTTATCTTACTTCTTATCTATCTCCCTCACTAGAATGCAAGTGTTTTTTATTTACTGTGATATCCTCAGTATCTAAAGTAGGGCCCAGTGTTCAGTAGACCACCATAAATATTTACTGAATGATGATTGATACGTCATTTATTGGGCTTTTCCCTATGGCCTAGAACATAGGTCAGCTAATTTTTTTCTATAAAGTGCCAGATAGTAAATATTTTAAGCTTTGAGGACCACATATGGTCTCTGTCACATATTCTTTTTCCTTTTTTAAAAAAATTTTTAGAACCAATTAAAGATGTTATAATTGGTCTTCAGTTGAGGCTCATACCCAAATAGGCCGTGGGCTGGATTTGATCTACAGACCATAGTTTGTTAACCCTTGGTCTATAATATGGTCAACTGTTATGAATGTTCACTGAATATTAGAAAACATTATTCTCTAATTTTGATAATCAGGTTTTCACATATGTACATTACAAGCTTGTTGATTATATTATTCAACTCTAATTTTTTTCTATTAGGTATACCTCTCAATAGTGAGAATGTTATTTCTAAATCTCTTACTAAGATCATAGATTTTAAAATTTCTCCTTACAGTCATACATACCAGGCTTTGATTTATATTTTGACTGTCTTACAGTGTCTTCTTTTGATTAGCATTTCTGTATCATTTAATTTTGTATACAGTGTATAACTTTGCTGAATTTCTTTTCTAATCATCCAATCCACTGATTATTTCTGTATTTTAATTAAGGATTTTAGTCTTTTTGTACTTATTGTGACAACTGAGATAGCTAAACCTTCTTCAGTCATATGTTCTTTCTTTACACTTTTTCTCCTTTTTCTTTCACTGTATCTTTTTTTTATTATTATTTAAGCAGACAAATCTCAGTTTTACCAATTCCTTACTTTGTTCCATTGTTTTCTCACTTTCCCTAACTTTCTGTTATTCAGAACAGGCCAACGTATTTCATCTTTCCTCCACCTAAGATAAAACATAAGGTTCTAGACATACTCTTATCCTGGAATTTTGAAATACCCATGTTACCCATATTAAATATGCAGTTTATGAAAAACTTAAAATTGCCAAAATGTATCACATTGTTATGCTTTAAATGGTTCCTCTTCCTTATGAATATAATATATGTGCCTGCCACCACTAAGGCCCGGCACAATCAAATAAATAAATATTAAATTTTATCAAAACACTTTTGAGAAATTCAGCTAGGTTGGCTTCAGTTGAGAAACATCCTGTCATTCTGATAGTCATTTCTTTGTACATCATCTTTTTTCTTTGGCTACTGTTAAGTTTGTCTCTTTGTTGAAGTGTCTAGTTAATTTCTTTTTCTTTATCCTGCTTGGGGAACATTATGCTTTCTGAATCTGAGGATCTCTCTTTTCAATAATTCTGAAAAATTCTTAGCCATATGTCTTTGGATAATGATTCTCCCTAGTTTTTAATTTTTGATGTATTTTATAATCTCAATCAGTCATATATTAGATATTATTGCTGTATCCTGATTTTTAACATCTTTTTTTATTCTATGTTTTCCACATCCTTATCCTTCTATGCTACATGGTAATTTCTTCAAATACATGTTTCAAGTAAGTTATTCTTTCATCAACTGTGCAGATTATTCATGTATTTTTTTAGACTTTCAATGATTTTATAGATATAGATATATAGATACAGATATAGATACAATTTTTAATTTCAAGAAGTTCTGTTTTATTCTTTGAAAAATCTACCTGGTGTGTTGTTAGTTTTGTGGGTTTTCTTTTTGAAAACTCTGTTAATTTTTAAAATGATTAGTATGTGTATTTCTCAGTCTGCATCTGAAAATTTAAAAATTTAAACCACTTGGGAGCCTAACCTTTTGGTTTTTTGTTTGTTTGTATCATTGACATAGTTTTGAAGGGAGCTAGATAAGAAGTAAGATAAGTAAATAAAATATATAGTGTGTTTGATGGTGATCAGTGATAAAAAATCAAACAGTGAAAATAACAATTGCTGTTTCGGAAAATTAAATACTCAAAGTACTTAATGTTTGGATCAAAGAAGAAATCATAATAAAAAAAAATAGAACTGGTTTTAGTTTTGCCAATCTATGATTCCGCCCACCCCCAATTAGTAAGTTGTAATTTATATCAGGAACTTATATCAGGCTGCACTGTGGGAATCCTCAGGAAAGCATTCCTCCAGGAGCATTTACAGTTGCTTCTGTCAGGAGCCAGTGGGTAGTTCCAAAACTGGAAGCATTTTTATTTTCATGCTAAGAGTTTGAACCACAGACCCACATAAGTACAACATGATTACAAATTCTCCGGAGAAAATCTGAATTTTCATATCACATTTATTTCCCATTTGGAGTTGAGATGGATACAGGTTTTCAGGTGTCTCTCTTTTCTGACAGGTGGACTTCGTTCCTGGCCAATCCTCTCAGCATGGGTAGTCCTGTGAGGGCCCAACTTTATACAGAGTCTGAGATCCAAACGTTCCTGTGTGCAGGACCAAGGTCTGGTCTCCCACTTTCTCTAGTGGCTATTAATCTTCACAATGTCCTCAAGTCACCCTGGGCTTCAGCTCTTACTTACTACTCCTGTTTCTGTTCCTAGTCCATTTTGGGGATCTTTCTTCTTGCAAGCTCACCAATTCATTTAAAAGTCTGCCTTTATCCAGCATATAGGTACTTTTAAGCTGTGGGACCCTTCACAATATCTAGTCCCTCATTCTGTTACAACAGTTATCTGTATTTTAGCTTATTCCCGAAATGGTTTTTAATCAGTTTTGTTAAGCCACTTTTTGAATATCATACAATACCTATATCAATACATTTTCAGCTTTTGAACATCTTAAAAAACACATTTGTTTCAAGCCATATTCAGTATTAAATTCCATCTGTAGTGACAGATCTAATAAAATATTTTAATTTTGACTTTGATTTTTCTGAATGTTGACAGATTAATTCTGTGCTCTGTTGGAACATTGATGAGGAAACTCTTTATCTCAGCATCTAAATAAAAATTAAGTGTAGCTGACACGTTCCAGAGATAAACATTCTCAACTGGATTTTTAAAGAAAATGATGGATTTTCTTCTTCTAACTAAATATACTCTCATCTACTGGGAAAAGTAAATGTAAGTGAGTGAGATAATGCTGCTGTACCAACATCCAGATGGTGGTTTTAAGAGAAAATAGTAATTTACTGAACTCTTTTCTATGCCAAGCCATATGCTTATTCCAGCTTCTTTTTAGGTTTACTAATAGCCCATTTAGAAGAGGAAACATGCACGGAATCTTCTGAAATGACTCTTAGTCCAAGATTTGAGGGGATGTATGAAGATACTGCCTTTTAATCTGATTGTAGGAGTGGTGTTTAATATAATTTAACTTAGGTCCAGATGATACCATTGTCAAAAGACCTATAACTGATATTTTTCCTGAGCACATACTATGTGCTATCAACTGTGCTAACCACTTTTACATGGACTGCATTTAGTCCTTACCACAACCTCCCAATGAAGATACATCATTCGTTCCATGTTATATGTGTAGAAAATGAGACCCAGGTGAACTGGCATGTCAAGTTCATATGGCAAAGAGGTGGCAAAACCAGGATTTGAAGGAGAGCTGTCTAATCAAAGCTTCTGTTCCTTACACGTTTTTGCACTTTCTTTAACTATGTACCAGGGTGTGTGTATGTGTGTGCACATGTGCTTTTTAAAACGGACCACTCCTTCATCAATACACATGTGTGTTGACTTCCTGCACAACTTGTATCTCTTTAGTGACAAAAACAGTCAGAATATTTTTAAAAGATAGATTCTGGGTCCATGGAACTAGATATAACCAGGTTGAATTAAGCATATGTAATTCAATTATGTTTTCTAGAATTGTTGCAGATAGGAAAGTAATAATTAACAATTTATTTATTTAGTAAAATATGGACCCAATTTCAAAGACACATAGAAAAATACTATCAGAGAAGCAGGTTTAATAAGTTGTTCTATCAATTCTTCCCCTTTAACTGAACAAAAAGCACATGGGGAGGGTGTCGGGGGATGGGATCATGTCTATTTTTTCCTGTTTATGCCTACCAAAGAGTAGGAACTCATTAATTTTTTGAGTAAATAAACGATTCATAGGCTTGGCATTAAATGAGGTCCTACAGAATAATAGGGTCAAATAACAAATATGACTAGTATTTCTTTAGAAAATGTATATTTCTCTAATAGATTCTCCAAATAAATCAAACTTGGAAACCTGCCTAATCCTGCAACAGAGTGGTTTTAAGATGTCCTTAATGGGCTCATTAGTCTTAAACTGCCTTTTCCAGATGATTTCATCTGATGCCCCATTGCCTTCCAAGGATCTAGCCAGAAAGCCTTCAGGCCTAGAAGTGTTTGTCAAGCTAACTGGCACCCCTTTCCCAAATCTGAACATTTGATGCAACTGGACTCATAAAACTCCTAATTTTTTCATGCTTCATTCCTAAAAAAAAAAGTTTCCACTATCCTACCATGATTAAGATTTAGAAAGAGAAGAAATAAACAACTGATTCCATAACATCCATTTTGGGGCCAGTGTTTCGGAGCCAGAAAACCTCCCTTTCACGACATCTCCAGCTTGGAAGCACGAAAAGATAATTGGTTACTGAAGAGTCGCTTATAGCAGCAGGCAAGTTTAGGCAGGATATTTAACTCTGCTCTCAGAAACTGGAGTCAGGTGACATTCTGAGTTTCCCATTCCAAACAACCACCAAAATATATGGTTAATCTGAGCACCATAATTACTCAAATAATTACTCATAATTACTCAGAAGCCTTTCTGGTTCATTTCTATTGCCTGTCCTTGGACCCCAAAGACAACAACTGCAATGATATCTCCCTGTGCTGGGCAGTGGGGAGTTGCTGAAAGGCATGAGAACAGCCAAAGCTATAAGAAGATGGCCACTAAGCTTCCAGAATCCTCCCAATAAATGCTGGGTCTAACTATAGTAGCCCCAATTGGGAATGGATAAACCTACAACCGTTTCACCGGTAATCCTTCAAAAAATCCCAGCTGCTTTACATAACTTGATAAGCTAAAAACTATATAATTAACTATATCCAGCACTTATTTCCATTACTTATTATGTATCTTCTGGCGGGGATTAACCACCTCCATCATAAAGAGTGGGTAGTAGTATAGTCATTTTCACAATGTTGAGTCTTCCAATGCAAGAACATGGTATATCTCTCCAACTGTTTGTATCATCTTTAATTTCTTTCATCAGTGTCTTATAGTTTTCTGCATACAAGTCTTTTGTCTCCTTAGGTAGGTTTATTCCTAGGTATTTTATTCTTTTTGTTGCAATGGTAAATGGGAGTGTTTCCTTAATTTCTCTTTCAGATTTTTCATCGTTAGTGTGTAGAAATGCAAGAGATTTCTGTGCATTAATTTTGTATCCTGCTACTTTACCAAATTCATTGATTAGCTTTAGTATTTTTCTGGTAGCATGTTTAGGTTTCTCTATGTATAAGTACCATGTCCTCTGCAAACAATGATAGTTTTACCTCTTTTCCAATTTGGATTCCTTTCATTCTTTTTATTCTCCGATTGCCGTGGCTAAAACTTCCAAAACTATGTTGAGTAAGAGTGGTGAGAGTGGACAACCTTGTCTTGTTCCTGATCTTAGAAGAAATGGTTTCAGGTTTTCACCATTGAGAATGATGTTGGGTGTGGGTTTGTCATATATGGCTTTTATCATGTTGAGGTAGGCTCCCTCTATGCCCACTTTCTGGAGAGTTTTTATCATAATTGGGTGTTGAATTTTGTCGAAAGCTTTCTCTGCATCTATTGAGATGATCATATGATTTTTCTTCTTCAGTTTGTTAATATGGTGTATCACATTGATTGATTTACATATATTGAAGAATCCTTGCATTCCTGGAATAAACCCCACTTGATCATGGTGTATGATCCTTTTAATGTGCTGTTGGCTTCTGTTTGCTAGTATTTTGTTGAGGATTTTTGCATCTATGTTCATCAGTGATACTGACCACCCAGAGGGGTGGGATTGGGAGGGTGGGAGGGAGGCGCAAGAGGGAGGGATATGGGGATATATGTAAACATATAGCTGATTCACTTTGTTATACGTCAGAAATTAACACAACGTTGTAAAGCAATTATACTCCAATAAAGATGTTAAATAAATAAATAAATAGTAGAGCCATAACTTGAAAAAAAAAAAAAGAAAGAGTGGATAGGGCAGGTGGAAGATGTTTTTGAGCCACCATTTTACATGTGCTAAATAATTAGGGGTAAAAAAGACATTGGCCGGGCCATTTATAAGCCTTCTCAGCTAAACACATCTCTCTTGACAGTTAGGATTCTAGAATTTCTGTAATAGTGTCAAAAGAGATAGGCTTGTTTTGAAGTTTCATTTGCATAAAAAATTGTGTTGCTTAACTTTGTGTTTATCTGGGATGGGTGGAAAAAGGGTGATAGGAATGGAGAACTGGGGCGTGAAAAGCTATATTTCTCCTCAACTCCCATTTGGCACAATTTCTGTCTCAAGGCCTTTTTTGAAAGAGAAAAACTTTCAGTGTCTCATAATACTAAAAACGGGATTAATTCAAATGTTCAAGACTAATGGATTTTTGATGCTGAATGAAGAAATTTAAATTTAAAGTTCTAATGGGTAATGACATACATGCCTATAGGTATCTATATATGTTTAATGTGTATTTATTATATAAAAGTATTATTTTTTCTTCTCTAAAACAAAGAAAATGGAATTCCCATCTTATCCCAATCTTGGCCTGATTAACTCCTACTCACACCCTTGACTCAAGTCAAATATTATCCCCAAAGAGAAGATTTCTCTGATTGCCAACACCTACCTCCACCCACCCCTGTAAGTGGTACCTTCCTGATATTCTCTCATACATTCCTCTCAATTTCCTTACCTTCTAAAATAGACAGTAATTATGTATTTATTGTACATTTATTATTTTAAATGTTTTCCTTTCCTCCATCCCCATCCACCCAGATCAAAAGGCCCAAGTGAGCAGCAGTACACATGTCTGTTTTGTTCTCCACTGTATACTCAGTGTCTAGCACGTAATAGGTATTTGATACTTATTTGTTGAGTAAATGTGGTTGAACAAAAAAATATTAGAGATTATCTAATGCAAATTCAGTTTATCCATTGGTAAACTGATGCCCAAAGAAGTTAAAAAACATTATGGTCCAAGTTTATATAGATTGTTAAAGGGAGATCAGATTTATAAACATAGATAACAGCTAACATTTCTACATCACTTATTACAGCCAGGCTCGCTTTACATATATCTATTTATTTAATTTTCACAAGTTATATGAGATAGCTATTATAATGTCTCCTTTTAACATTTGAAGATACTCAGACAAAGGGAAGTGAAAGTGGTTAGTTATTAGTGAAACAAATTCCAACCCATATGATTAGGTCTTACCACCATGATCTATTACCTCTCATATGGATAAATGAAGACAAATCCAAATCTCTTGGTGCCCATATTGATGTTGAAATAGAGATATGGATAGACTTACATATAGACATTAATTTCATCAGTCTCCCATCCCCAAACCCCTTACGTTCTGCTGTATCCATTTATGTCAATGGAGTCATTAATAAATGTAGCCTTGGAATTGTTGTCTACAATGCTTCTCCCTTCCTAAATCACTAAGAGTGTCTGCCATTTCCCTCACATTTGTCCTCTCTCTTCCATTTTACTGCCAGTGCCCAAGCTTGGGAGGCTCTTCTTCTTACTGCTGTCCTGGACCATTGCAAGAGTCTCCTTATTATCTCCTTCTTCCCATATTTTTTCAGACACCCCATTCTATACACACTGCCAAACATTAAGGGACTCCACTTGCCTCTAAAAGGCAGTTCAAGCTTTACCAGATATCCAATGACTCTCCATACCTTGGTCTCTACCTATCTTTCTACTAATTTATCTCTTGCTTGTTTCTCTCGTGCATCTTTTGTCTCTATTAAGCCATCAGGATTATTAGTCTCTGAAAACATTATAAGCAGTTCTACCTATACTCCTCTGCTAATGTATATCATTGTTGTGATGTACCTCTCCTCTCCCAATATTTTCCTGTATAGGAAAGTCAATTCAAATGCCCTAGAATCCAACCTTTCTCAGTGCTGTCAGCTAGAATTTAGTATCTTCCTCTTCTGCTCTCTAACAGTACTTTGTACTTTATTAGACTAATATTGCATATTGTTATATTTTGGTTGTGTGTGTGTGTGTGTGTGTGTGTGTGTGTGTGTTATAACTTCCCTACTAGATAATCAACTGTCTTAGGACAGGGGAATGGACCACCCAGGTTGTCTTGCATGGCAGGAATATAATTCATTCCCCCATACCAATCAATCAATCAATCAAACAGTCTATCTCCTTATATAATTGGACTTTGTGGAAGAAGAGATTGTCTTCCCCAAGGATAGAGAGCAGTTTATTTTTCTTTTTGCCCCCTCAAAAAAAAAAAAAAAAAAAAGAATTACAAAATAACCCTTAATTTATCCTGTCAAAGGATATATTTCAATCACTAAACTTCTATATCAACTCATGGAGTTGCATATTTTTAAAAACTCAAGATGTAAGATCCTAAAGAGCCTTCTTGATTGAATTGTTACTTCAATAAAATGTCCAGAGTCATAAGTTCGATAAAACTGTGGCTATACAAAAAGACAGAAAGAAAGCCAAAGAAACCAGAGTAAGGGCAAAAAGGGAGAGAGGGGATTTTCCCATTATTTCATCACATAACAAAAGATACATGTTTCCCCAAGGCCTTATCCTTTTTGTTTTACAAAAAGTAGAAAAGGCAATAGAGATTCTAGAAAAGACTCCTATTGTGTTCAATGGTTTCAAACATTATCAAATTATGTCATAATTACAGCTTGAACATTGTGTTTAGTCTCTATAAATACATACATTAAAAAGGAAAAGAAAATTTTCTTTTTAATTTTGTGGGTAGAAAACAAAAATGTGCTGCAGGCAATGGCCTATGCATTTGAGGGAGAAAAACACATTAGGCTATCAAGAAAGAAAGATAAAAGGAAAAAAAAAAAAAGACGAACTATGGTCAACCTCTGCAGGTTTCCTGCTGATAAAAGTGAATTCAATATACAACTCCTTGTCATTCTATAAGTGAGAAGTCCACACTCTTGAATCACTTTATATTCCATTAGTGCCTATTTTGCAGTCTACTCAACAAGTTAATGACCTTATTGAAAGATTAGAAATTACAGATTCACGGGTTAACAGAGAAACCAGCAGCTGTCTTTTTTTAAAAAATGACTAGTGTTGCAGGAACTGAGTACAAGATTTCCCATTTGCATTGCAAACAGCTGACCAAGAGCCAAGAACGATTACTAACATGAACTTAACACATATATAAACTGAATGTAATATCGTTGACCTCCTAATCTCTATTTTAACCAGCCTCGTTTCTTCTGCTAGAGTTGAAAGATCTGTACTTGAATCTCTCCTGCCTTCAACTAAATTTTAAGGTGCATGAGGAGGACACAGTGTCTCTGTGGAACTCCATTTTCCCGTCTGTTAAATCAGGGGAAAAACAGTAACTATCACATGAAGTTTTTGTAGGAATAAAGTGGGAAACACATATGCAAAAACATGTTCCAAGCTATATAAATGCCGGTTACTATTATTATGATTATTACTAGTAGTATTGGTATTATGATGATCATAATTATTGTCTTACAATTTGAATTACTTTTAGCAAAGAAGAAGAGGTGTCAGTTTGGAAGTAAAAGGAAAAAAAACCTGCAAGTTAATAGCCACACATTTCAAAATCAATTTGAAGCCATTTGCACAAAGGTGGACAACATCCTCTATTTGATGTCACTGCCAAGGGAGCATGGTGTGATTCATTATAAAGTGATGAAACATCTTGCATTCATGTCTTAATTGGAATTGCACATCGTGTTCCTATTGCGAAGTGATGTCGGGGGACAGAGAGAGTTGCCACACTCCAAGTGGTAATTGGAGTGAAGGGGGTATTTTCAAAGGTGGGATAATAAAGAACTCTGAGGCTTCGGGAGCCAATGGGAAGAAGATTTTACCACCCCTAGCCTGGAGGGACAAAGGGAAAAAGCAGTTATTGGAATGCAGTGAAAACTAGCTGTGGGAGAGGGATGCTTCTGTATAGAAACAGAGTCACTGTTAACCTGCGTCTGCAGGTGCAATAATGAATACCTTGACCTCTTTCTTGTCCTGTGCTCAGATCTCCTGACAGTACTCACCATTGGCTGAAGTAACCCAGGTAATGTAGTTAATAGAGGTCTCCATGGCACAGAATAAGGTGTCAAAGGGTGAACAGTGGATTAGAGAACAAAAGGAAGATATCAGGACCCTAATCTGTATGTTATTATTCAACACTGGCTATTGAGTTTATTACAGGGATTACCAGGAGCAAATAATCAAAACACACGCAGAATTAAAGAACCATTTAATGCTAACCACATAGACGTGAGAGGTTCACAACGACCTTTTACAATTTTGACTAAATATGGGTGAAGCATAAATAGTGGACTAAGAAGTTGGAACGTATTTGACCAGTTTAGCGCTGCAATCACAGAAGGCTCACAACAGAGTAAAGTTAATCTGACACAGACATAATGATGGGTGTTGGTGTTATTCTACTTTTTTTTTTTTTTTTTTGGCAGTACGCGGGCCTCTCACTGTTGTGGCCTCTCCCGTTGCGGAGCACAGGTTCCGGACGCGCAGGCTCAGCGGCCACGGCTCACGGGCCCAGCCGCTCCGCGGCATGTGGGATCTTCCCAGACCGGGGCATGAACCCGTGTCCCCTGCATCGGCAGGCGGACCCCCAACCACTGTGCCACCAGGGAAGCCCTTATTCTACTTTTTAAAGTTAATTCTCCTGCCAGGGGCCAGAGAAAGATAGGGGAGAAAAGGTAGTTGTGTAAATGACTTAGCTAATATTGCTTTTGTATCAAAACTAGGTTTACTGAAGGTCTGGCTAAAGGGAAAGGCAAGAGAAGGGGGAAAGTAGCAGAGCAGGAAGCTGCTCATTTTCCTCTGATCCTTGGCCTCTTCTCTGGAATCTTACGTAGCCTTTTCAGATTACCTTCTTTCACTTGGTAATATGCATTTAAAGTTCTTCCATGTCTTGTCATGGCTCGATAGCTCATTTCTTTTCAGCAATGAATAATATTTCATTGTACTGATATACCACTCACCCACTGAAGGACGTCTTGGTTGCTTCCAAGTTTCGACAATTATGAAAAAAGCTGCTATAGACACCCATGTGTAAGTTTTTGTGTAGACATAAGTTTTCAGCCCCTTTGGGTAAATACCATGGAGTGTGATTGCTGGATCACATGGTAAGAATACGTTTAGTTTTGTTAAGAAATTGCCAAACTGTCTTCCAAAGTGGCTGTAATATTTTGCATTCCCATTTCCAACAGCAATGAATGAGAGTTCCCACTGTTCCACATCTTCACTAGCATTTGGTATTGTCAGTGTCTTGGATTTTGGCCATTCTAACAGGTGTATAGTGATATCTTGTTGTTTTAATTTACGTTTCTCTGATAAAATAGGATGCAGAGCGCCTTTTCATTTCCTTATTTGCCATCTGTATATCTTCTTTGGTGAGATATCTGATAAGGTCTCTTGCCTATTTTTTAATCAGTTTGTTTTCTTACTGTTAAGTTTTGACTTCTTTGTATATTTTGGACAACAGTTTTTGATCAGATGTTCCTTTTGCAAATATCTTTTCCCAGTCTGTGGCATGTCTTCTAATTCTCTTGACACTGTCTTCCACAAAGCAGAAGTTTTTAATCTTAATGAAATCCAGCTTATCAGTTATTTCTTTCATGGATTGTGCCTTTGGTGTTGCGTCTTTTATAACTATTTCTCGTCTTTTAAACTGAGATGCTGGATATTAATACGGAGATTGCAGTTTTAAGGAAGATTACCATGTATGCCTAATTTTATTGTCATTTTTTTTTCATGCATTGATTCATTCAGCAAATGAATACCAAGCGTTAATTTAGGGATTGGAGATTCCACAGTGATGAAGCCACTATTCCTAAACTCAGACAGCTCCTGGTTTAATGCAGATATTTGTAATAGACAAAGAGTATTATTTGGCACTGTGGAACCCCAGAGGAGGAATGCCTCACTCAGTCTGAGGTCAGTAAGAAGAAGCATTAATACGTTCCTGAAGAAGATAACTTCTAAAGAAAGAGAGATGCTTCCCAGGTAAAGAGGAGCAGAGAGGGCAGTTCAGGCAGAGGGACAACAAAGCAAAGTCATGAAGAATCATTGCGTTAGGGATGCTCTAAGTCTGTAGGCAGGCATGGCTAGAGTATAATGGACAGGAGTAAGTGATGCGAGAGGAGGCTGGAGGGGAGGCCAGGGACAGGTCATAGCAGCTTGCACGTGACACTGGCCTGCATCCCAAAGCTGCTGGAATTTGGAAGAATTTTCTGTGGGAGGCTGACATAATCAGATTCATCTGACAAACAACATATAAATTTATTACCTGCTGTGAATATAGGACTCTAGTCTACATACTACTACTAACAGTTACCAGTTTTGAGAATTTAATATGTCCCCCATCACCCCAAGCAAGCTGGATATTGTTATTATCCTTATTACCTATTACTGCTATTTTCCTTACTTTATTTTCTTTTTAATTGAAGAAAGAAGAGAATAGAATTCTCCAAACTATTCAGCCTGGGCTTCAGCTATTACCCAAACACAAGAAGTCTGGCTGCAGGTCTCACATTTTTCCCCATGGCACCATCTTGAATCACTTAAGCTAACCATTCACTTTGAGATTTCTAAGAACAGGAAACTCTTTCCTGTCTAAGAAGCCTCTTTGCTTTTGAGAGTGCCATAGCCTTCTCTGTCTGCAAAGCAAAACAATGTCATGGAACTCATTTGCACAAAGTAGGGAGAGGAGTTTCATTCTGAGACTCGGTTTAACTTTCTTGCCTCCTGTCAGCCTCTCTCCAGTCAGGCTACGCCACCTCACAGAGTGATAGATCAGTCATTGGTAATTCTGCGGAAAGTCTCCTGCCACTGCTGCCCCTACTCATGACTCCAAGTGAAGTGAAGTGAAGTGAAGGTGAGGAATGAGGACCCTGAGCTGTGGGGAAGAGGTGTCCAACTCTGCAGGAGGGGTCATATTGCTTTCCCTCATGTTCTAAGGATATTTACTTGGTGCTGGAGAAATGCTAGTTGGAGAAAGTGCTAAACTCAGCAGGGGAAAATACAGGTCTTCATGGCCAGATGTAAAAGTAAGGACACAAAGTGAAAGCAAATTAATTGGAGTGAAGCGGGGGATCATCTATAGAGCCTCAGTGAAAATGAGGACCTGTGACTAAAGTGGCTTTGAAGAATGTTCCCTCAAACAACAAGGGTTCCATCATGTTGCTCAGAGTAAAACTGAATCCTTTTAAACTTTTCATGGAAGTACAGAAAAATACAAATAAGGAGACAGCTACACAGATTTTCACAAACTGAACACACTCTTGTAACCAGCACCAGATCAAGAAACAGGGCATGGATAAAAAAGAATTAAATAATGCCATTCACAGCAACATTTGGATTTAGAGATTATCCTACTAAGTAAAGTAAGTCAGACAGAGAAAGACAAATATCATATGATATCACTTATATGTGGAATCTAAAACTATGATACAAATGAACTTAGTTACAAAACAGAAATAGACTCACAGACATAGAAAACAAACTTAGGGTTACCAAAGGGGAAAGTGGGTGGAGAGGGATGAATTGGGAATTTGGGATTAACAGATACACACTACTATATATAAAATAAGTAAACAGCAAGGACCTACTATATAGCCCAGGGAACTATATATTCAATATCTTCTAATAACCTATAATGGAAAACAAGCTGAAAAAGAAGATACACATATATAATTGGATCACTTTTCTGTATACCTGAAACATTATAAATCAACTATACCCCAATTAAAATAAAAGAAAAGAAATAGGGCATGACCAGTGCCCCAGAAGCCACCCCCCTCTCCCCACCCCATACACCTTAATCTTGACTTGTGGCCACATACATTGATTCTACTAGTTTTAGGTTACTTTTTGATATCTGGCTTCATTCATCCAACATTACGCTTGTGAAATAGGTTCATACTGCTCTATGCAATTATTCTCTTTGTTGTATAGTATGTCTTTGTGAGTTCATGTCTCAAGTTATTTATCTAGGCAGGTACAGTAATTTTTATAGGAACGGCCATAGTAGGGACCCATTTCAGATTACTCAAATAGAGGCAATGATTGGGTTCCAGAACATTGTTTTAGCCTCTTTGCAATATGAAAAATAAAATAGCATAAAAATAATTTGGAGGAGTAAAAGAGGACAAAATGTTACATTAAGAGAGACTGCTAGAAAGAATCAAGGATTGAGGGAAACCATTGAAATGATAATACTTGTTCTTTGTAACAAAACAAAGGCCCTGGGTGAGAAAAAAAAAAATCAGATGCTACACCTACATTATACACACACACGCACACACACACACACACACACACACACACACACATTTTCACTTTCTTTTATGTTGAAATAATGTATTTCCCATATTTCAATATCTCCTATGTAAAATATTCTTCACAAAATCTGAACTTTCAATCAGACCCAGTGTATAGAGGAGAGAGGAGGAAATTATGCAATAGCAATTTAACACTCAATCTCTGTCATTTGAAGATGACAGCACCAGTTGAAAAGAAGGGAAAGGTACCATGAATTAAAATTCTAAAATAAAGGCATCTGGTTCATCTTGAATCCACCATTTGGAACAACAGTCTCAACTTCCTTCCACTCAGATTTACAACATGTTCTCTGGGGGGATGCTCTGATTTCAAGGGCATTAAGATATGATTTATCTCTATAAGGCCAATTGAAGGTTATCCTATTCTCGAAAAATGGGGACCAGCACTGATCCACAAACAGAACAAAAATGTTAATCATGTTAAAACTGGGTCTCAGTGATTGAAATAGTCAGGCTGCAAATCAGAATGATTAACAATGATGACAAAACCAGAAACAAATTTATACTCTAAAGAATAGGTTATTGTCACTTTTTGCTTTTCTTCTCTAAGGTAGGTGTTAATAAAATTGGTGTCTCAGGATGTCTCATCTTGATCTTTTATGATTTTAAAATAAAAGATAAATGATTTTCCTTTCCTCTCTCCTCTCCAAGGAAGAAAAAAGTTTTGTTTTTCTTTTTGTTTGTTTTTTAAATAGAGGAATGAATAAAAGTCAGATGTGCAAATGAATTTGTCATACAAAGAGAGGGCCAGGAAAGGAGGCTATAAAAATGTAAAAAAATAACAATAATGATAGTATAAAAACACGTGATGCGACTTATTTCTTTGATTATGATGTGTCTCAGTCAACAAAACAGGAGAGAATTGAGATCCTGCTCTATTATGCTCTAATTGTCCAGATTTTGATAGATTCTGTATTTTCAGAAGGAGAATATGATCAAATTAGCTTTACATCAAATAATATGTAATTTTATTTGATTTCCTTATCATCTGCAAAAATGAGATGCCAGGGAGTAAAGCAAAACAAAAAAATTAGACTCTGATTCCCATTTTCAGCACTATGATAAGGGTTATAAAACAAAAGGATCAGAACAGTCAACACTTATACTCTGTATGGAACAAAGATCTCAATAACTACCAGGATTTTTGGAAATCCTATACTCCATTATAATGAAAGCATTTTCATTCTTCATGAGAAAAGAGGAAAATAAATAAATACCTCAAGGGAAAAATTAAACAAAGAGCAGAAAATGTTATTTAGATGAAAGACATCAATTTAAAAAGCAAAAGAACACCATGCATACGCTAATGAATCAAACTAAAATTATATTTTACAGTTGCCAAATGTATCAAAATTGTATGAGACGAAAAGCTAAAAGGGTGACAGTTAATGTAAACAGCTAGTTTTTAAATCATGTTATATTCTCTGTATTTAATTACATGTAAGTGATACATATTTGTAACATGCTTCACACTACTTTATGTATGAAAGCATTTATTATAAACAAATTGTCTGAGATTTCTCAAAAATAGTCACCACTTTAATATCAGTAACAATGTTTTCTCAAACTTTTTCACCATGTGAAAATCTACTTAATGAACAATAGAAATGCAGATGTTACATTTTAGGTAAATTTAAAAACACAGATTTGTAGACGGATAAAAGTTTTAAAAAAACTCTTTCATATCAGTCACAGCAAAGCTGTCATTTGCATGCTTCTGCTCATAATTTAAATGTCATGATGATAGCTGCCTTAAGTTTCACGTCAAATTTGTTTCTTTGCTCACTCTTTATACTGTACAAGAGAAGCTCAGTTTAAAATTAATCCTCATCGATAATAGTGGCAAATGTTTGGTGTTTCTTTCAGATATTTAGGTGTCTTTGGAATAAACATGTTTCTGCCCAGAATATGTGACATATTTAGTATAATTATATTAGGGGTAAAAAGAATAAAAATAATTAATATCTTACTTCCTGTACAAACTTTTCTTTTATGGTTGGTTGAATGAAATCATTACACTATCCCAAGACCAACAGATTATATTCTACATCTGCATTGGAGTCCTGATCACCACTTACATTTTTTTACATTACTCTGAATTGTAGTATTTATGTTACTATTCTTATCTCAACATTTATGTTTTACTAAAATGTTTTTAAGCTGGTGATCTGTTTTTTTTGTGTGTGTGAACAAGGGATAAAATCCATCCAAATTCTAACAATAAAAATGGGAAATAAAAATAATTAGAAGAAACTTAGAGAAAATTATATATTTGGGGGAAAACTACACCATTATCTGAACCCTGGCAGAAATGACATAACCAATACAGTCTTGCAATGTATTCACAACTTTGAAGCGCGCAACGGGACTTACTAAAAGAACCAATGCCTATGAAAAACATCTTTAAATTTAACATTTCCAAGAAATTTTAATACGTGTACATAATTTTTCTCTTAAATTATTTTTTTTCTCTTAAATCCATGGACAGAACAACTGGTTGGTCATTTCTGGACCTCATTTTGAGAGACACTGGTGTCTAGACATTTGTCATCATCAAAGACACTGATCCTCAACAAAGGGTCCTTTCAAAGTTTTAGCAATTTTTTTTTTAGCTTGGCATTAATTTTTTTCCTAATTTCACATGTATTTATTGAGCATTTCTGTTTACCAACTGTTGCATAAGATGCTAGGAGAGACATGTCTCCACCTTCCAGGAGTTTATAATTAACAGGTACTGCAGGTATGGACACGTCTAGTCGTAATTCAAGACGAACTATGGATAAGTCTATACCCAAATGATAAACATCCAGTATGCTCACAGGAAGGAGAAAATGACTAAGATGATTAGTAAGGGCTACAGGGAAGGATGCATTTCAGGTGAACCTGAAAGAAGCTGGGAAGGCAAGTACAGTATGAAAAAGGCACAAGGCTTAAAAAGCACAGATTGTCTGTTTTGACTGGAAGAGATGATGCAAAAAGAAAGGCTAGGAACTGTGACTGGGTCGGATTAGACTGGTCCTTTGCTATGAGGCATTCATTTTTTTTACACATGAGGATCTGTCAAAAGTCTCTGAGACCTGGAACTGAAAGTATTAGGTCTGTGTTTTAAGAAAATCACCCTGGTAGTATTGAAATAAATGGGAAAGTATCAAAGAAGTGGGTTTATTCTAAAGAAGCAGGAAAAAAAGAATAAAATAATCCAAATGTCCAAGTCACCTCTCGGGCATTAGGAAGGTGTCAGTCAAAAGATGTGAAAGAAAAGAGCAGGTACGCTTTCTGAGGTCACTTGGAATCGGAAAGGGAGGTGTAGCTGTCTCTTCCCAACCCCAAGCTTAGGGCAGGAGAGGAGGTAAGCTGTGTGCTGAGAGGGACAGACAGTTATAGAGCCAGATCATCTGATTTCAAAGGCCATACTTCTACACAGGTAGACCTATAATTATACACACGCATTACATACACTCATGCACACACACTTGCCTGTATGTATGAATGTTGTACATATGCATGCATGTAAATAGACTCTGACGGATGTGAACTTAATGCTTTACATGGATCCAAATTTGGTCAATATGGTGAATACTTGACTGAAACCTGGTTTACAAAATATGATCCAAGTAGGCAATTACTCGGCTTTCAAAACTGACTTATGATTAACAAGGGCAGTTGAAGCATACATTAGTTTAGGGAGAGAGGGATGTGCTCCCTGATTCTTTCACATGTAAGATTCCTGTTCTCTAGCAACTTGCCTCACCTTCTTTGACCTTTACCCATTTCCTCCCCAGACCCTGCTGCAACCAGCTATTTCCAACCCAGCCTCACTTTTGAGCAGAGAACATCATGTTTACAGAAAGTATTTTACTACTTACTGGTATTAGCGTAGGTAGAGGAGTTTAATTTCTTGCATAATAAGTAAACTAATGATCTCATAAAGTTAAAGATGCTCCCCAAATAAATCAAGTCCTCCAAGTAAAACACTACATTATCCAAGGAATAAGCTTTCCCCTCCTTGGTCAACAGTTTCCATCGCTGTTACACATATTATAACGTTACACACACCTTTTTGAAAGCTAGAGATAAGCAAAGGAAATCTTTGAATATTTTGAAGTGAATAAATTCTAAAGCATTGACAAGTAGGGTTTTTCTCTGTTTCTTTGAGCCCCACGGCTCTTCCTGCTCAAGTATCAAGGTTGTTCTACCTTAACAGATTGGAGGAAAAGTTGATACGGTGCGGTACAGGTAGCATGACCAGGACATGGTTGAGAGGGAAGGGAGTAGAGGACACTATAACCATTAGGTTAGGACAGTAGCCATGACTCTGGACTGTTCTGGACACAGCTGCATGTATGCTCTCCCTAGGTATAAGGGACTGCATGAATAAAACATAGAAGAAATTAGTTACATTTCTTGCACACATGAGTGTGTTCATTCCCACATGCATATTTTGCTCAACAACCATCCTTTTTAGTTACTGAATAAATAATTGAGCTCACCTCCTCCATGGAGAGAACAGCCTAGGAACTGTTTTTCCCTTTTAGCATTCAAGGGGCTCCCGTTTTATTTGCAAAATGCACCACCATCTCTCAGGAGTTAGTCCCTGACCACTGGAAGGTCAGCTGCAACCCGGTCTCTAGATGCCACTGGCACGGGTCACCACCAGATAACTGGAAGTGACTCAGTGCAGTGCCGCCTGTCTCCTCAGGAATTTCCCCAAACGGTCTCAGATGTGCCAAGGTATATTGACACAGCTGTATCGTCAGACTTACCCACACCTGCTCTCCTAGGTCTCAGCACGATTAATTTCAGAGTCATGTTTTCACTAGCGCCAGTGTCGGGAAAATCCACATGACTTTTTTCCCTAATAGCTTCCATTTGGAACACAAAGAATAAAAACAAAATTATCTGAGCTGAGACAGCTCTTGCATCCTTAGTTCATCCCAAGGTAGAAGACAGGATAATTATGGAGAGACATATGTTGATGGTAATAAAGCAGTTATGTATGTTCACTATCTGTTTTGAAGATTAACTGTCTACCACATTGCAGTATTTAAGCATGAGACCATTTCAGATTTAATACACTCTCCCCAACCCCCTTTCTACCATAAAACATAGTCTTGGAAAAGACACAATTTACATAACTTATAACTAGAGGATTTCACTAATATAAACAATTCTGGTGCCTAACAGTTGGCACCCAAAAAGACAATTTATGAACTCCCTCCTCCTCCTTGCTGTCAAATCCAGGATGACATGTTCATTGTTTTCCTCATAAAATCTACGATTGCTTCTGCGAGAGCAAGAACAAGCACTTTTTATTTCATTTTTATAAGCCTGTATGAGCAGATGAAATGCAGAGGGGCCAACAGGAACACTAAGTTTCAGTCTGTCAGACTGCAAAACAGCAGAGACATTAAGCCTCCAGGTCATAGCTGCTAAAAGAATCACTAGAACATTATCAAGCTTTAGGGATGCTTTGAAAGTACAAACTGATACGTGCTAACTCCTATGACTAGGTTAAGGTTAAAGACGTACCCACAACACTCCTCTGCTCAAACCACTGAACAATCACTAGGACTTAAGTAAATGCAAATAAATCAACAAATGAAAATAATCCAGGTAACTGAAGTTTAAGTGTGGCAGGAGCTGAAGACAAAGCTCTTTTCTATTAAGAAATGATTCATTCCAACTCATTCACAGCCCCCAAGACACCAATTTTTATCACTGCAATATGATTTTATGCAAATCATATCAAGTGATTCAGCCACTACTTTAATAACGTACTCTACATAAAATAAACATATTAAATGTCATGCTTATAAGCACCTTCAGTTTGTGCTGCAACAGCAAAAAAAAATATAGCCATAGATTCTTGTAGAAGGTTGAGTTGTTTGAGAGAAAGATTAAACTAATTCTTTAAAAAAATCTTTTAGACCAATCTAGCTGAGCAAATAACACTTCCGTGAAGATGAAGGAGTCTATAGCATGAGAAACACAGCATATTCATTTGCTATCGCTTCTACTCCTGGAATTTTACACTGGAGACCTGAAAACAGAATAGTTTAAGTCTATAATAGTCCATTATGAGACACTCCACATGCATAAATTCTCAACATTTCATAAATACTGTAACTATGAAAAAATCATTCATGTCTTACATTTAGAAAATGGACCCTTGTGGAATACTGCCTTTTTCAACCTCAGCAAACGTAAGTTAAATATTTATAAAACAAAATTTATTGAAACTATTTCAATTCTTGTGGGAGTAGAATAGACACTTAAAAAGAATCAGCCTGAAGTAGTCTTATGTGTATTGACAGTACACATGCAGGGCTTCGCTAGCGGTGCAGTGGTTAAGAATCCGCCTGCCAATGCAGGGGACAGGGGTTCGAGCACTGGTCCGGGAAGATCACACACACCACGGAGAAACTAAGCCTGTGCGCCACAGCTACTGAGCCTGCGCTCTAGAGCCCGCAGGCTACAACTACTGAGCCCGTGTGCCACAACTACTGAAACTTGCACGCCTAGAGCCCATGCTCCGCAACAAGAGAAGCCACCGCAATGAGAAGCCCGCGCACCGCAACGAAGAGTAGCCCCCGCTCGTCACAACTAGAGAAAGCCCGCGCACAGCAACAAAGACACAACACAGCCAGAAAAAAAAAAAAAAAAGTATACATGCATATGCAACAACTCTCTATAGAAATATTAAAACTGATTTCCTAGCTTTCAGCTCGCACCACAGTATATAAACACAGGCTGCAGTTCATCTTATCAGAATTATTCAACTAACTGATTGATATCATCAACATTAATTTTGGTTTTTAAGAGGAAGAAAAATAAAGCAAGCTAAAAATATCTACTGCTCAGAAAACCTCATCTCATACATAATGATTAGATAATGAAAACAATACAGAAAGGGACACAATAAAAAGTGAAAATTTTCCTCAATCAACCCCATCCCTTTCTCCAAAGGCAAGCACTGTTAACTTTTCCTGCTGTTTCCTTCTAGAAAAAGGGAGAAAAAAAGTTTAATAATGTAATAACTAATGTCTGCAAATGTGCACATTTCCACGTATTTAACATTTCCATAACTTGACTTTAAAATTATACTTATACAGGCACACCTCATTTCATTGTGTAAATACTGTGTTTCTTTTTTTTCTTTCCCCCAAATTGAAGGCTTTTGCAACCTTTCTTCAAGCAAGTCTTCCAGTAGCATTTGCTCACTACATGTCTCCGTTACATTTTGGTAATTCTTGCAATTTTTAAAGTTTTTCATTATTCTTATGTTTGTTATGGTGGTCTGTGATTAGTGATCACTGATGTATCTACTGCAAAAGATTACCACTCACTGAAGGCTCAGATGATTGTGTTTTTTTTTTTAATTTTTATTTTATATTGGAGTATAGTTGATTAACAATGTTGTGTTAGTTTCACGTATACAGCAAAGTGATTCAGTTATACAAGTATCTATTCTTTTTCAAATTCTTTTCTGATTTTTAGTGTATTTTAACAATAAAGTATTTTTAACGTACGTACACTATTTTTAGACATAATGCTACTGCACACAATAGACTACAGTACGGTGTATAAACATATCTTTTATATGCACTGGGGAAAGAAAAACTTTATTGCAATATTTGCTCTATTGTGGTGGTCTAGAACAGGTCATGTTCAAATTGATAATATTTACCTGTCTTCAAACTTCCAAGATAGGTCACCGTATTTCATATCCTCACAACTGAGAGTTCTTTATCAATATACTGACTCTGGAGATGTTAAAATTCAATTATTTGCCAATCATATGGTATAATAATTAGATATTTTTTGTAATTTGTATTTTTATACATTTTGGCTTTCCTTCTGAATGAGGTTGAACAACTATTTTTGTGTTAAATATCCACTTATTTTTCATTATTTATAAATTTACTGTTCATATCCTTTGTCCATTTTTCTATTTTTTTGTTATTTTTGTCTGTGAGATATTTTTTAAAATTTAATGAGTCTTGATCTAACTTATGTGAATATTTTTCTCTAATCTGTCATTTGTATTTTGTCCCTTCTCATACTGTTTTCTTCCCCAGGTTTTTTGTTTTCTAACATGTTGTATGTAGTGAAGTTTATTGAGCATTTCTTTATAAATTCTGGATGTTATACCCTTTTTAGAAAGTGTCTCTCTGCCAAGATTATACATACATTTAGCAATACTTAAAAAAAATTTATAGGTTCTTTTTTATGCTTAATACTTCCTTTCATCTGGAATTTATTTTGAGGTAAAAAGTAAGACAGGAATACAGTTTTATCTTTTTCTGCAACGGTTAACCAGTTGTTTCCCACTATTCACTGAATAATATTTTTTCTCAATTATTTAAAAATGATATTATTGGGACTTCCCTGGTGGCGCAGTGGATAAGAATCCACCTGCCAATGCAGGGGACACGGGTTCAAGCCCTGGTCCAGGAAGATCCCACATGCTGCAGAGCAACGAAGCCCGTGCGCCACAACTACTGAGTCTGCATGCCACAACTACTGAAGCCCGCGTGCCTAGAGCCCGTGCTCCGCAACAAGAGAAGCCACTGCAACGAACATGCAATGCAGCCAAAAATAAATAATTAAAACCTTTAAAAAAATAAAAATAAAAAAATGATACTGTTGTCATGAGTTAACTGTTATAAACATGCAGCTGTATTTGTGGCCCCTCTCCCTCACTCTTCTCCAGTACAGATTTATTTTAATTTTTGCAACTTTATGACATATCAATATTTTAATATCTGGTAAAGTTAGTTCCTCTCTCATTGATTTTCTTTTCCAAAATTGTTGTGAATATTCTCAAATATGCCTTTTCCAGGTGTATTTTAGTAGCAAAATGATGGTGAATTCTGTCAGATGGCTTTTTCCTATATATTTTATAAATTTCCTTTTGATTTCTGCTATGACCCAAGAATTTTGGGGGGGTCTTTTTCCGGGCTGTTTTTTAAGGTGGTTGGGTTTTATATTTGTGATATATTTGATATTATTTTACTTTGGGAACCATATTAAAGTTTTCTTTGAGGTCTAATATATTCTCCATTTCTGTATGTGACCCCCAGGTATCAGAATAAAGATCTATTCTCTAGTAATGTCGATCCTTTGTTCCTTCATCCAGCCAGCCAGCCAGTCAGCCAGCCAGCTATCTAGGTATCTACCTCTCTCTATATATATTTATTCAGACTGTTTTACACTATAATTCTTTTTTTTTGGTCTACATAATCTTTTAATGGCTGACATAATGAATTAATTTTTCTTGCCATCACTGGATTTCTGTTAAATTTTCTTTGCATTTCCCACAGTCAAATGCTTTTTATTTTTTTTTATGTTACATCACATTAACAGGTATTGTCTCATTTATATTCATTGATATAACAAATATAATCAACTTCTCGTTATATTTTCTAAATGTAATGCTTGTTTTGTTTTTAAACTTCTATATGGATTATCTGTAAAAAACTATGTGATGTGTGTATGTTTTCATCTCTAGGGATTTGACAGTTTTAGTTTTTAGTCATTCTATTCTATGCAAACTTCTCGTTCAATTTCTGAAAATAGAGTTGAGCAATTTACATTTTTGTCATCAATCCTCTATATCCCAACATTTGGTTTTGATAATCCTTTTATATGTTGTGAAAATTTACAATAAACAATGTGTAACTACTTATGGTGATGGAGGTTAACTAGATTTACAGTGGTGATCGTTTTGCAATATATACAAATATCAAATCATTATGTTTTACACCTGAAACTAATATGTCAATACCTCAATTAAAAGTTGCAATATTTACTTTCCATAATTCTTATTATCATAATTGTTTAATTTTCTTCTATACGTCAATGATATCAATGCTTATCCTCACTCTTTTACCACAGCTTCCCAATGGTGTATCATTAAGCAATTTGTTTCTGTTTGTGAGTTTGTGGTGTGACTCATTCATTTTTCCCTGAATCCCCCCAAGTTCCATCTCTGTGCTTGAAATGTATTCACTTAAGAAAAGTGTGTTTTAGTGGCACTCATTTATACCTATTTTTCCCTGAAACATGTGTTTTTGTTTTTTCAGATTTATTTCTTCATTTATTCCCTAAATTTTATTTTCTTAATATGCCTGTAGTCAATAGCCATCTTACTCATAATAAACTTGGGCAGGCTTGCCTAGAACTTCTATTTGTATGATTATGATGTGGACAAATCCCTTCTCACCTTAGCTGAGGTTTATTCAGCTCCCTCTAGATAGTACAGTGTGATGTCTGCTCACATCTGTGGCAGGTGACAAGGGGTAGAGTGTGGAGGATGGTTGGTCTTGGTTGTGGGCAGTCTTGGTTAGTGTTTGGGGACTTTGCTATCTCCTCTCTGGTTTTGTTAATTCTCTTATGCCAGGATCTGTTCCACTTTATTGGGAATCAATTCAATGCCTATGGCTTCAGACAGCTTCCCGTGCTTCGGCCAGGGTCCCTGACCTTCCACTTCCAACAGGAGTACCTCGGGAGGTAATTTAGCCCAATTAGCTTCTCTCTTCCCAACAGCCAATTGGAGATAAGGCATTGAGGCCAGAGACAGGCTGAAGGCAACATCACCCAGGGGTTCTCATATACGCTTTCCAATTCATTCCTGCTCCTTGTCCAATTTATTTTCTCTTTTGTTTTCTGATCGGCTAAAATCTTGTTTATTGCTGAAGATAATTAGCTCTGAATGTTTATGATAATTCTGCTTTTTATCCCCTACTTTCATGCCAGGAGGGAGACACCAAGATAGAGAACTCCAGAAATTACTTCCTCCTGGGAGTGAGAAGACAGCCACCCTCATGGAAATCTCCATATTTCCTCTCTCTGGGTTGCTCCATTAGCTTCTCTACAGTTGGGGGTGGGGGCATTTTTCAGGACTTTATTTCACTCATGTCTTCTATTTGGTTTATGTGGAGAGCAGTGTAGGATCACATGGCAGATTGCTAAAGGCATCACCCCGACTCCAGGACCCAGGTCTATCTCCTCGGGCAAACGCTAGTATCTCCTCTCATTAAAACTTTGGAGTATTTTCCCCGTTGGTGTGTATGTATGTATATATAGATGGATGGACCTTAAGAGTCGATTTTTAATTGTTTATGATGTTCATGCCATTGGTTTAGGGAAAATAATATTTTGAGATTCAGTTTCACTTTGCCACTGAAAAACCAGAAGATTATGTTCACAGTTATTAACTTATCATTAATATACTCATGTTTTAGAAGGTTTATTTTAAAATACAAAAACCTGTGACATACACACACTACTGTATTTAAAATAGATAACCAACAAGGACCTACTGTATAGAACAGGGAACTCTACTCAATATTCTGTAATAACCTGTATGAGTAAAGAATCTGAAAAAGAATGAATATATGTACATATATAACTGAATCACTTTATTGTACACCTGAAACTAAAACACTGTAAATCAACTATACACCAGTAAAATTTTAAAAAGATACAATATGAATCTTGCATAACTTATTTTAATTAATCTTTTAAATAGTCATAGAAAAACAGGAGTTAACTTGAAACTGGAGATGGGTAACTAAGAAGCATGGGATTGGGAGCAGAACTGATGGGTCCTAAGAACCTCTGCCCTCTACTCCATTCCACCCCTATTCTCACAACAGAAACTAATTCTCTCTATGAACTCTATCCTCCTGGGTAACCCCCATTATCCAGGTACCCATGGAAATGGGACAAAAGCAGCTATGAAGGGCAGAGGCAAAAAAGCCATAAACATTTTAGGTCTAGAAGCTGAATCTCACCAAGCCCATGTTGGCTTTTGGACAAAAAGAGCCTGTTTTCCATAAATCCAAGTTACAAAATGAAGAAGCAAACATAGTAACCAGTAATAGTGAGGAGCACTGGTTTGACACTCAGCAAAGCCTGCCTTGGAGATTCACTCTGAATACAAACAATTTGCAATGACTAAACACAGTTGATATATAAAATCTAAATTTGCTATCAGATCATAATTATAGAAGAAACATTACCTAAGGATTCATTTAAGTAGTCTGTTCTTCAGTGCATTTAAAATAGAAATGATTTTTTTATTGAATTAAAATAGAAAAGTTGAATACAAGTTTTCAGGGATTGTTCTGTGTTATGTGAGCCATGCCACGTAAATCTGTGTATCTTATTAAGGTGGGTAGGAGGTGGAAGGAAAAACAAAACCATTCTGCTAGTGGAAGTGTGTCCAGAGTTACACAGGAGCTGAAAAAAGTCTCCAAAAAACAAGATAAGTAAGCAGTATATTTCTAAGGAATGTAAGTATAATACTAAGAAGTTAATCTTTATATATTTCCACCTTTCTTCAGTTCATATATTAAATATAGGTTTCAGCTTTTTAAAAAACTTTCCAGGGCTTCCCTGGTAGCACAGTGGTTGAGAGTCCGCCTGCCGATGCAGGGGACATGGGTTCGTGCCCCGGTCCGGGAAGATCCCACATGCCGCGGAGCGGCTGGGCCCATGAGCCATGGCCGCTGAGCCTGCGCGTCCAGAGCCTGTGCTCCGCAACGGGAGAGGCCACAGCAGTGAGAGGCCCGCGAAAAACTTTCCAAAATAAATTATGTTAAATTAGTAAAACAGTTCATCTAACCATTTTTTCCTACTGAAAACATATATGCATAGTTATGACTCTGATGATTTTGTCTTTCTTTCTTGTTAAAACACAGTAGGAGAGAAAAAACTGATTTGAAAATTATACTAAAACAAAAGGATAGAAAGTCTCTACTTTTCCTAAACTCTCAAATCCCTAAACTGACAAGAAAGAAGCATAAAAATGATAATAAATCATTTATGTTAACAATGGTGATTTTATTTTGTAATCATCTCTCTCAAATTAGGATTTTTTCAATGAGATGGCAAACAAAAGTAGTTGAAAAGAGCATAACCCCCGGATGTAGGATAACCATCTTTCAAAAGCTGTGCAGTTTAAGGAAATACACCTGAAAAGGAATGTATGAATTTAAATTAACAGAGGGAAATGGGATATAATTCAAATGATCCTAGGGTTCAAATGTATCATTACCATTCAAAATCAAATTCAAACATAACATTGTCTTAGAGTAATTACTTTCAAAAGCAAATTATAACATATAATTCCTACATGTAACCTGAGCCCATTAACCATCACAACTAGAATTTCTTTAGGGGGCAACTATAATATATGATGAAGGCAGCTTGATCCTACCTCAGAGAATTAAAATATAATCTCTCATATACTCCATAAAGTTGCCTCTTGATTGTGTGATGAGAAGAAAGGACCTATCCAGGGAAAATACTAAAGGATATATATAATAAAACACTATTTAATCGTTTAAGAAATGAAAACATGACAAGTTTTAGTCTTTACTCTTTCAGTGGTAACACAAACATTGTAAATCATGGAAATTCAGAAAGAAGACTACTTTCTGTTGATAGGGGGAAACAATTCCCCAAAATATCAGCCATCAGATGATAAGACTTTAAAATAAACATTGAAAAAAAAAGCTTAAGAAAAATGAAAGTACATCACTCTATTCCTCCATTGCTCCCACTCTTTCTATTCTAAGAATATACACGTATCTGTACAAGTAAAACACCTGCTTCTTTTTAAAAATATCTTTGAAAGAAAAGTTGGAAGGTTAAGTAATAAGCACCCAATCCTAGTTAAAAGATATGGTGAGTAGTTGGCTCTGATATCTAGGTAGAGGAGTAAAACAATACCTGGATGGTTTACTGTTTTCACTGAGAAAATTAGAAGAAGATAGGAATGAGCAAAATTCTAGAATGAGCAATGGATTCTAATAAAAAATCTAAACTTATAAATTAATGTAAACTCTGGGAGGTTTGTGGTAGTTGGCCTCTGAGATGCCCCGATGGTCCCCATTCCCTGGTATTCTCATCTCTATGTGGCCCCTCCCACAATGTACCTGCATTAGTCTGGGCGACCAGTAGAATAAGGCAAGAAATGATGGTATGTCACCAGAGGTGAAAAAGTTATAAAAGATATGGTGGTTTCCATATTGATTGTTCACTCTCTTACCCCCTCTCTCTCTCTTTTTTTTTCTCCCTCCCTTTTATCACTCACTCAGGAGGAAGCCAGCTGCCATGTCTGAGTAGCCTTATAGAGAGGCTCATGAGGGAAAAAACTAAAGCCCCCTGCCAGCAGCCATGTGAGTGAGTTTGAAAGTGGATCCTTCAGCCCCAATCCAGCATTCAGATGGCTGCTGCCCCAGTCAACAGCTTGACTGCAATCTCAGGAGAGAGGCTCTGAGTCAGAATTACTCAGCTAAGATGCTCCCAAATTCCCAAATGCTAAAAACTGTGTGAGATAATAAATGTTTATTGTTGTTTTAAGCACTAAGTTTGGGAGTAATTTGTTATGCAGCTTCCTACAATATGTTTTCCACAATGTTTTCCTCATTACTCTGGGAATAGCTTTGGTTGACCTTGAGGTAACCTTTGTAAGCTTAGTGTTTTCTCTTTAGCATCTATTTCCCCTAAACCAATCACTTCTTTCTTCTACTGCACTCCAGTGAAAGGGCAGGTTATCATCTTTGGTTGAAGAGTTATTTCCTGATTGGGAACCAAGTCAGAAAAGTTTTCTTCATTGCTAAGACATTTCCCGTGTAAAATATTAAACACACTGTTCGGAAACGAAAAAAGTTTCAAAACTAATATATATCCAAAGGCAAGGAGTGATCTGTCCTAGGTGCAGCTAAAAAGGGAATGTATTATATATAGAAAATTTTAAAACAATAATGAAACCAAATAAATTTTGGTCTGCTTTTTACTATCAACATGTACTATAATGCCAAACAATGTCTGTAATAGAATATTCTTCTTCCCAAAAATCTTTTATTGATCTAAATTCTAAAAAAATTGTAGCAGTTATTCAGCTTCAACTTAGAAACTTAAAAAAAAAATTATCCTTTTATCTACAAGAAATAATTCATAGAAGTCCCAGTTAAATAGCCAGCCCAAGACACATGTGAACTCAGCTACCTGCATTTGTTTTGAGAGTAAGCTCATAAATTTTTGTAATCATTCAGGTTTATTTCAGGCAGTTTTTGTCTGTGTGGTACTACATATTTCTACTTTTAGGCAGAAGAATTATAATAAACAAAAATAACATGTGATGGCAAAGACAAATAAATAGATTTGAGTTACTTCAATTATGTCATTCTATTTGAATTCTTGGGGTTTTTTACTTGTGTTTAATATTAAAGAGTGTGAACTAGTACAACCTGCAAGATTTAATAATTTGGAAAAAATTTTGGTTCATATATAAAATATTTTACTGAATTTTAATATTTTTACATTTAAATATTTTTAGAAAGTTGTTCATTATTTCTAAATTATAGAACAAATCACCACATCACACCTACTAGGATGGCTATAATTTTTAAATAAACATAAAATTATAGTAATCAAAACAGTATGATATCAAATCAGTCAAAACAGACACACAGACCAATGGAACACTATAGAGAGCTCAGAAATAAACCCATCCATACATGGTCAATTAATTTCCAACAAAGAAACCAAGAATATACAATGGGGAAAGGACAGTCTCTTCAATAAGTGTTGTCAGGAAAACTGGACAGCCACATACAAAAGAAAAAAATTGGACCACTATCTTGTACCATACACAAAAAAATAACTCAAAATGGATTAACAACTTGAATGTAAGATCTGAAACCATAAAACTCTTAAAAGAAAACATAAGTGGTAAGCTCCGGGACATCAGTCTTGGTGATGATATTTTGGATATGATACCCAAAGGCAAAGGAGACAAAAGTAAAAATAAACAAGTGGAACTACAGCAAACTATAAAGCTTCTGCACAGCAAACCATCAACAGAATATTTGCAAGTCATATAGCTAATAAGACATTAATATCCAAAATACATAAAAGACTGCATACAAGACAATAGCAAAAAGCCAAACAACCCAATTAAAAAATGTGCAGAGGATCTAAATAGATACTTTTCCAAAAAAGATATACTGATGGACAACAGGTAAATGAAAAGATGCTCAAATTACTAATCATCAGGGAAATGCAAATCAAACCACAATGAGATATCACCTCACACCTGTTATAATGGGTATTATCAAAAGACAAGAAATAACATGTTGATGAGAATATGGAAAAAAGGCAACCCTTGTGCTCTGTTGGCGGGAACGTAAATTGTTTATAGCCGCAATGGAAAACACTATGGAGGTTCCACAAAAAAATTAAAAACAGAACTACCATATGACCCAGAAATTCCACTTCTGGATATTTATCTGAAGAAAATGAAAATACTAGCTCAAAATGATATATGCACCCCCATGTTCACTGCAGCATTATTTACAATAGCCAAGACACAGAGACAACCTAAATGTCCATCAATGGATGAATAAAGAAAATGTGGTATATATACACAATGGAATATTCAGTCAAAAAAAGAATAAAATCTTGCCATGTTTTACAATATGGATGGATTTCGAGGGCATTATGCTCAGTAAAATGACTCAGACAGAGAAATAAATACTGTATACATTTTACTTACATGTGGACTCTTCAAAAGAGTTCACAGATGCAGAGAACATATCGGTGGCTGACAGAGGCCGGGAATGGCAAGTTAGTGAAATGGGTGAAAGGAATTAAAAGGCACAAACTTCCAATTATAAAATAATTAAGTCCTGGGGACATAATGTACAGCATGGTGATTATATAATTAGTAATACCATATGATTGTATTGCATATTTGACAGCTGCCAAGAAAGTAAATCTTAACAGTTCTCAGCAGAAGAAAACAAAAAAAATTGGGCTTCCCGGGTGGCGCAGTGGTTGGGAGTCCACCTGCCGATGAGGGGGACGCGGGTTCGTGCCCCGGTCTGGGAGGATCCCGCATGCCGCGGAGCGGCTAGGCCCGTGGGCCGTGGCCGCTGGGCCTGCACGTCCAGAGCCTATGCAGAGGCCATGACAGTGAGAGGCCCGCGTACCGAAAAAAAAAAAAAAAAATTGTAACTATGTCTGGTGATGGATGTTAACTATATAATTATGGTAATAATTTTGCAATATATCAGATCATTATGTTGTACACCTGAAACTAACATAGTGTTATATGTCAATTATTCCTCAATTTAAAAAGTGTATCTATACATATTAAAAAAAAAAAAGGAAGAGACCCCAGAGTTCTCTCGCTGTCTCTCTCTCTCTCTCTCTCTCTCTCCATGCACACAAAGAGGTCATGTGATCACATAGCGAACTACAAGACAAGACTCCTCAGAATAAACCTACCTTGCTAGCACCCTGATCTTGGACTTTAAGCCTCAAGAACTGTGAGAAATAAATTGTTTAAAAAACAAAAAGCAAAACAGAAAATAACAAGTGTTGACAAGCGTGTGGACAAACTGGAATTCTCACACAGCGCTGGTGCAAATGTAAAATGGTGCAGTTACTGTGAAAAACAGTTTGACATTTCCTCAAAAAGTTAAACACAGAGTTACCACATGACCTAACAATTCTATTCCTAGGTATATACTCAAAAGAACCGAAAACATGTGTTCATACAAAACCTTGTACACACAAATATTCACAGCAGAACCATTCATAATATCCCCCAAAGCAGAAACAATCCACATTCCATCAACTGATGACTCAATAAAGAAAATATGGTATATCCACATAATGGAATATTATTCAGCCATAAAAAGGAATGAAATACCGATACTTGCTACAATGTGGCTGAACCTTGAAAATATTAGGCTAAGTGAAAGAAGACATACACAAAAGGCCACATATTAATTTAATTTGTATCAAATGTTAGAACAGGCAAATCCATAGAGACAGCAAGTGGACTGCTAGAGGACAAAGGGAAAGGGAATGGGGAAGGTCTACTAATGGGTATGAGGTTTATTTGGGGGGTTGATGAAATGTTCTGTGATTTGACAGTAGTGATGGCTACATAACATATGATTACACCACAGAACACTGAATTGTACAGTTCAAAATGGTAAGCTTTATAGTATGTAAATTATACTTCAATAAATAAAAGAACAAATCAAGAAAATGATTATTACTAATTACTACAGAAAATAATTTTACCTTGTAGAGGAATGGATAGTAAAAATGATCTACTCAGGGTGTCAAATACATGAAATATGACATTACTAATGCATCCTCCCTTTCTCCTGGCAGTAGAAGCAGTGAAGTGTTCCGAAATTTTCATGTTGGTGACAGATTCACTATAGGAGCTTGATAAGCGGTGGTTGAATGAATGAATAAATAAATGAATGGATTCCCCATATTTGCCCAACTAGTTGTGCAAAGTCGTCATCTTTACCCCTACTTTGAGGAGAGGGGACCTAGTCCAGAGATAGCTTAGTAAATGACTACCGTTCTGCTTGCTTAGGATTATTTAGGGAAGGTGGGGGGAAGAGAGTTTAAAAACAATATTTAGAAATTAATTTGTTTAACATACTGATAGATACTGGTTCCAAAGGAAGATGAGAGGTTTTCCAAAGAAGAATCTACTGCAGTTCTATGCAGCCAACGAGAGCTTAATATGTAGGAATCAAATTCAACAGAGTTAAACACAACTATTTGATTTTTTTAAACTTTCTATAATAAAAATTACAAATACTTCACATAAGCTATAAACAGTGAAAGGATGAAAACCACATGATTTAGCTGAATAATTTCCTCTTCACTCAGAGAATTTCCTCCTAAACTGTGAATGATACTCTAATCAATGATTAGCTTACTACAATTCTAAAAAACTGGGGTGAATAACAAAAGATAATGGACTGGTGTTTTTCAAATGATACTGCCATTGCTATTATATTTGATACTCATTCATGTAGTCCACAAACAAGAACTCAAAATATAAATAGTATATTTCTCCCCTGGAAAGAAGCTTGCTATCTTAAAACAAAGAAAGCCATTGCAGGTGAAAAGCCAAGAACGAAAGTTGGGAAAGGACACAATTTAAATAATGAGTAATCTCCTGAACAACTGGAAAAAATACAGAAACACATACTGTGAATTTACATTCAAATTTTCACCTTTGCAGACAAAGATAAGAAGAGTTATACTCTGATAATTTCCTATAAGTAACTATAAAGTAATACTGATAAGTAGGGAGATATATTCAGCTTGTCATTAATGAAATTTCCTATTTTTAGAAGTAATTTTATAAGGTCTACAGTTCACCTATTTCACTTTTAGTGGCAACATATAGTTTCTCTTAATCCTTATGCATTTATAGAAGATAAAGGACTTCTACTCTAATAAACTGATAACCCAGTGACTTCCATTCCTGCCTTAAAGCTTTTATATTTTATCTTTGCCTCCTTGTTTTTTTTTTTTTTTTTTCAAACTAGGAAATTAAATGTGAGGGCTAAAAAGTTCAAATAAAATCTTTTTATGCCATATCTGGTAATGACTTACTTTGCTATAGTACAAAATCACACACTTCAACATTTTAAAATTTATCCATTCTTTTGCCAGTGGAGAGTTTTGTTTGTTTTTTTTGCTTTTTGTTTTTTTTTTTTTTTTTTTTTTACCCTCTACTGCCACTTATATGCAGCTCTACCAAGTAAATGATTGCTATTTTAGTGGCATGAAGGATGAGAAAAGAGGGAAGGAAATACAAAAAAAGGGATTTGAGTCTGAAAAGAGAAGAAAACTTAATGGCAATTTGTGTATAAGTAAAAATAAATCAAACACAGAAAACACTCACTAGAATAAATATAGTCATGGAAATATCTAACTTACCATACTTTTTTCCCCCTAAGAATTTGATGTCTCAGATTTGAAAAACTGAGACTCAGAAAGCGAAGCTCACACAGCGAGTTAGCACCGCAGACTGGTCGTTAGAATGCAGGGAGGAGCTGCTTCTTCCCGAGGCTGGCTTTCCCCATGACCCCAACACAGCTGCCAGTGGCTCCCACCAGCTGCAGCTCCTTAACCAGCAGGAAAGAAGATTTTCCTCAGGTGGGAGCCCCAGAAAACATCTCAAGTCTCAATGATCTAAATTAGATCACAGGCAAACCATGGAGCATTTACAATCTGGTTATTGCCACTGAAAAATCAAATTTTAAATTTTATGTCCTTTTAATTAATTTAAAGACCTGTATGTGACATGTGGCTAACTTACTGAGAAGCACAACCTTAGGTTATTCAGAGAAACAAACTCAACATCGACAAAACTTTCTAACCACACGTTAGAATGTTAACAGGTGGATCATATCACAGTCCATGCCGCAGAGGTAAAAGACTTTTTTACCCTAGTAATTTACTCAGCAGGTATGTCCCAAATGTGGCTTTTCAGCTCAGAGACTGAGAGCTGGAAACTGTGGTTTTCACCCTCTGGAGGCAAGGAGTGCCCACCTCGTTACTTTTCGGGTTTGGGTCGAAGGATCCATCTTTCTGCCGAAGGAATGACAAGAGGCACATACAGATACATCATGTACAAAGCAATGCATCGCTAAAAAAAGAAAGAGAACCTGAATAAAATAATGAATACAACTGACACCATAACCTTCGGTTGACTTTGGATCACACTTTCAATAAAAAGTAAAACAAAATTCTCTATTTATCCTACAATGTTATTTAATCAAATAATTCGTAAGCAAGTGTAGAAGTACCTCTCTGCTGAATTTTCGTGCTAGTAGATAGTCCAAAATGTCAAGGCAACAAACTTCTGCATCGTAAATTTGCTTCAGTGGGCATGTACCTGAATAAATTTCCGTGTAATGCAGCAGAGAAAACAACTGGCTTTATTCACTCCAGCTCATCCCTCACTGCGAGGGAGGGCTCTGATAATGGCCAAATGTATCTTCAAACAAACAGCAATACATCCAGATACAGAGAATTGTATTCCAGAATCTAATGTCCGTGAACCAATAATCATTTTGAAACATTTTAATGCCAGAGCCACAAAGAAGCTGATTACTTTGAGGAAAAAGAACTAGTTTATGAGACTTAAGTTTTCTCTTTTCCTTCTATTTTTTTATTAATTTTATGTTTATACAGCAGGTTCTTATTAGTTATCTATTTTATGCATATTAGTGAATATATGTGAATCCCAATCACCCAATTCATCCCACCACCATCACCTGCCCTTCCCCCACCCCATTTTCCCCCACTTGGTGTCCATACGTTTGTTCCCTACATCTGTGTCTCTATTTCTGCCCCACAAACGGGTTCATCTGTACCATTTCTCTAGATTCCACATATATGCATTAATATATAAAATTTGTTTTTCTCTTTCTGACTTACTTCACTCAGTATGACAGTCTCTAGGTCCATCCACGTATCTACAAAAGACTCAATTTCATTACCTTTTATGGCTGAGTAATATTCCATTGTATATATGTAACACAGCTTCTTTATCCATTCATCTGTCGATGGGAATTAAGTTGTTTCCATGACCTAGCTATTGCAAATAGTGCTGCAATGAACATTGGGGTGCATGTGTCTTTTTGAATTATGGTTTTCTCTGGGTATATGCCCAGTAGTGGGATTGCTGGGTCATATGGTAATTCTATTTTTAGTATTTTAAGGAACCTCCATACTGTTCCCCATAACGGCTGTATCAATTTACATTCCCACCAACACTGCAAGAGGGCTCCCTTTTCTCCACACCCTTTCCAGCATTCGTTGTTTGTAGATTTTCTGATGATGGCCATTCTGACCGGTGAGAGGTGATACCTCATTGTAGTTTTCATTTACATTTCTCTAATAATTAGTGATGTTGTGCCTCTTGGCCCAACATCTGCATGTCTTCTTTGGAGAAATGTCTGTTTAGGTCTTCTGCCCTTTCTTTGATTGGGTTGTTTGTTTTTATAATATTGAGCTGCACGAGCTGTTTATATATTTTGGAGATTAATCTGTTGTCCATTGATTCGTTTGCAAATATTTTCTCCCATTCTGAGGGTTGTCTTTTCATCCTGTTTATAGTTTCCCTTGTTGTGCAAATTTAAGTTTC
Source organism: Grampus griseus (assembly GCF_964374135.1). Classification (NCBI taxonomy): domain Eukaryota; kingdom Metazoa; phylum Chordata; class Mammalia; order Artiodactyla; family Delphinidae; genus Grampus; species Grampus griseus. The sequence goes on from NC_139008.1 coordinate 46,778,901, forward strand.
ATTGGGTCCCATTTGTTTATTCTTGTTTTTATTTCCATTTCTCTAGGAGGTGGGTCAAAAAAGATCTCACTGTGATTTATGTCAAAGAGTGTTCTTCCTATGTTTTCTTCTAAGAGTTTTATCTGGTCTTACATTTACGTCTTTAATCCATTTGGAGTTTCTTTTTGTGTATGGTGTTAGGGAGTGTCCGAATTTCATTCTTCTACATGTAGCTGTCCAGTTTTCCCAGCACCACTTATTGAAGAGACTGTCTTTTCTCCACTGTATATCCTTGCCTCCTTTGTCATAGATTAGTTGACCATAGGTGCATGTGTTTATCTCCGGGCTCTCTCTCCTGTTCCACTGATCTATATTTCTCTTTTTGTGCCAGTACCCTATTATCTTGATTGCCGTAGCCTTGTAGTATAGTCTGAAGTCAGGGAGTCTGATTCCTCCTTCTCCATTTTTTCCCTCAAGATTGCTCTGGCTCTTCAGGGTCTTTTGTGTCTCCATTTTAATTTTAAGATTTTTTTGTTCTAGTTCTGTAAAAAATGCCATTAGTAATTTGATAGGGATTGCATTGAATCTGTAGATTGCTTTTGGTAGTATAGTCGTTTGTACAATATTGATTCTTCCAATCCAAGAACATGGTATATGTATCCATCTGTTGGTATCATCTTTAATTTCTTTCAGCAGTGTCTTATAGTTTTCTGAGTACAGGTCTTTTACCTCCTTACGCAGGTTTATTCCTAGGTATTTTATTCTTTTTGTTGTGACGGTGAATGGGATTGTTTCCTTAATTTCTCTTTCTGATCTTTCGTTGTTAGTGTATAGGAACACAAGAGTTTTCTGTGCATTAATTTTGTACCCTACAACTTTACCACATTCATTGATTAGCTCTAGTAGTTTTCTGGTGGCATCTTTAGGATTCTCTGTGTATCGTACCATGTCATCTGCAAACAGTGACAGTTTTACTCCTTCTTTTCCAATCTGTATTGCTTTTATTTCTTTTTCTTTTCTGATTGCCATGTCTAGGCCTTCCAAAATTATGTTGAATAAGAGTGGGGAGGGCTTCCCCGGTGGCGCAGTGGTTGAGAGTCCACCTGTCGATGAAGGGGACATGGGTTCGTGCCCTGGTCCGGGAAGATCCCACATGCCGCGGAGCGGCTAGACCCGTGAGCCATGGCCACTGAGCCTGCGCGTCCGGAGCCTGTGCTCCACAACGGGAGAGGCCACAACAGTGAGAGGCCCATGTACCGCAAAAAAAAAAAAAAAAAAAAAAAAAGAGTGGCGAGAGTGGACATACTTGTCTTGTTCCTGATCTTAGAGGAAATGTTTTCAGTTTTTCACCATTGAGAATGATGTTTGCTGTGGATTTGTCATATATGGCCTTTATTACGTTGAAGTAGGTTCCCTCTATGCCAACTTTCTAGAGAGTTTTTATCATAAATTAGTGTTGAATTTTGTCAATAGCTTTTTCTGCATCTATTGAGATGATCATATGGTTTTTATTCTTCAATTTGTTAATATGGTGTATCACATTGATTGATTTCCGTATACTGAAGGATCCCTGCATCCCTGGGATAGATCCCATTTGATCATGGTGTATGACCTGTTTAATGTGTTGTTGGATTCTGTTTCCTAGTATTTTGTTGAGGATATTCATCAGTGATATTGGTCTGTAAGTTTTTTTTTTTTTTGTAGTATCTTTGTCTGGTTTTGGTATCAAGGTGATGGTGGCCTCATAGAATGAGTTTGGGAGTGTTCCTTCCTCTGCAATTTTTTGGAAGAGTTTGAGGAGGATGGGTGTTAGCTCTTCTCTAAATGCTTGATACAATTCACCTGCGAAGCTATCTAGTCCTGGACTTTTGAAAGATTTTTAATCACAGTTATAATTTCATTACTTGTGACTACTACTTCTACTAACTCTGGGTTTTGTTTGTTCTTCTTTCTGTAGTTCCTTTAGGTGTAAGGTTAGATTGCTGATTTGAGATTTTTCTTCTTTCTTGAGTTAGGACTGTGTTGCTATAAACTTCCCTCCTAGAACTGCTTTTGCTGTATCCCATAGGTTTTGGATCGTCGTGTTTTCATTGTCATTTGTCTCTAGGTATTTTTTGATTTCCTCTTTGACTTCTTCAGTGATCTCTTGGGTTATTTAGTAATGTATTGTTTAGCCTCCATGTGTTTGTGTTTTTTACATTTTTTTTCACTGTAATTGATTTCTAATCTCACAGCGTTGTGGTCGGAAAAGATGCTTGATATGATTTCCATTTTCTTAAATTTACTGAGGCTTGATTTGTGACCCAAGATGTGATCTATCCTGGAGAATTTTCCATGTGCACTTGAAAAGAAAGTGTAATCTGCTGTTTTCAGATGGAATGTCCTATAAATATCAATTAAATCTATCTCGTCTATTGTCTCATTTAAAGCTTGTGTTTCCGTATTAATTTTCTGTCTGGATGATCTGTCCATTGGTGTAAGTGAGGTGTTAAAGTCCCCCACTATTATTGTGTTACTGTCAATTTCCTCTTTTATAGCTGTTAGCATTTGCCTTATGTATTGAGGCGCTCCTATGTTGGGTGCATAAATATTTACAATTGTTATATCTTCTTTTTGGATTGATTTCTTGATCATTATGTAGTGTCTTTCTTTGTCTCTTGTAAGAGTCTTTATTTTAAAGTCTATTTTGTCGGATACGAGAATTGCTACTCCAGCTTTCTTTTGATTTCCAGTTGCATGGAATATCTTTTTCCATCCCCTCACTTTCAGTCTGTATGTGTCCCTAGGTCTGAAGTGGGTCTCTTGTAGACAGCATATATATAGGTCTTGTTTTTGTATCCATTCAGCGAGGCTGTGTGTTTTGGTTGGAGCATTTAATCCATTCACGTTTAAGGTAATTATTGATATGTATGTTTCCATTCCCATTTTCTTAATTGTTATGGGTTTGTTTTTGTAGGTCCTTTTCTTCTCTTGTGTTTCCCACTTAGAGAAGTTCCTTTAGCATTTGTTGTAGAGCTGGTTTGGTGATGCTGAATTCTCTTAGCTTTTGCTTGTCTGTAAAACTTTTGATTTCTCTGTCAAGTCTGAATGAGATCCTTGCCGGGTAGAGTAATCCTGTTTGTAAGTTTTTCCCTTTCATCACTTTAAATACATCGTGCCACTCCCTTCTGGTTTGTAGAGTTCCTGCTGAGGAATCAGCTGTTAACCTTATGGGAGTGCCCATGTATGTTGTCATTTTTTCCTCGTTGCTTTTAATAATTTTTCTTTGTCTTTAATTTTTGACTATGTGTCTCAGTGTGTTTCTCCTTGGGCTTATCCTGCCTGGGACTCACTGCACTTCCTGGACTTGGGTGGCTATTTCCTTTCCCATGTTAGGGAAGTTTTCGACTATAATCTCTTCAAACATTTTCTCGGGTCCTTTCTCCCTCTCTTCTCCTTCTGGGACCCCTATAATGCGAATGTTGGTGCATTTAATGTTGTCCCAGAGGTCTCTTAGGCTGTCTTCATTTCTTTTCATTCTTTTTTCTTTATTCTGTTCCATGGCAGTCAATTCCACCATTTTGTCTTCCAGGTCACTTATCCGTTCTTTTGCCTCAGTTATTCTGCTATTGATTCCTTCTAGTGTATTTTTCATTTTGGTTGTTGTATTATCTCTGTTTGTTTGTTGTTTAATTCTTCTAGGTGTTTGTTCTTTAATTCCTCTAGGTCTTTGTTAAACATTTCTTGCATCTTCTCGATCTTTGCCTCCATTCTTTTTCCAAGGTCTGGATCATCTTCACTACCATTATTCTGAATTCTTTTTCTGGAAGGTTGTCTATCTCCACTTCATTAACTGGTTTTCTGGGGTTTTATATTGTTACTTCATCTGGTACATAGTCCTCTGCCTTTTCATTTTGTCTGTCTTTCTGTGAATGTGGTTTTTGTTCCACAGGCTGCAGGATTGTAGCTCTTTTTGCTTCTGCTGTCTGCCCTCTGGTGGATGAGACTATCTAAGAGGTTTGTGCAAGCTTCCTGATGAGAGGGACTGGTGGTGAGTAGAGCTGGCTATTACTCTGGTGGGCAGAGCTCAGTAAAACTTTAATCCTCTTATCTGCTGATGGATGGGGCTGAGTTCCCTTCCTGTTGGTTGTTTGGCCTGATGCGACCCAGCACTGGAGGCTAGAGAGTCTTTGGTGTGGATGATGGCGGACTCTGGCAGGGCTCATGCCAAGGAGTACTTCCCAGAACTTCTGCTGTCAGTGACCTTGTCCCCGTGGTGAGCCATAGCCACCACCCGCCTCTGCAGGAGACATTCCACCACTACCAGGTAGGTCTTGTTCAATCTCCTATGGGGTCACTGTTCCTTCCTCCTGGGTCCTGATGTGCCCACTACTTTGTGTGTGCCCTCCAAGAGTGGAGTCTCTGTTTCCCCCAGTCCTGTCGAAGTTCTGCAGTCAAATCCCACTAGCCTTTAAAGTCTGATTCTCTGGAAATTCCTCCTCCTGTTGCTGGACCCCTAGGTTAGGAAGCCTGATGTCAGGCTCTGAACCTTCACTCCAGTGGGTGGACTTCTATGGTATAATTGTTCTCCAGTTTGCGAGTCACCCACCCAGTGGTTATGGGGTTTGATTTTATTGTGATTGCGCCCCTCCTACTACCTCACTGTGGCTTCTCCTTTGTCTTTGGAAGGGAGGTATCTTTTTTGGTGAGTTCCAGTGTCTTCCTTTCCATGATTGTTCAGCAGTTAGTTGTGATTCCGGTGCTCTCACAAGAGGGAGTGAGCGCATGTCCTTCTACTCCACCATCTTGAACCAATCCCCTCCTTTTATTTTTGAAGCATGAAGAAAATATTAAACTTTAAGCTATTATAAGCTTGGTAGAAAGACACCTCAAAAACAATGGGAAGATGAAAGTATAAAGAATTTTTAAATGTGTAGCTTGGAGTATTACAAATTGGGTATATTTTTAGTTAGTTTTTCTTCCTACATATTAATTTCTTCCTCTTTGTTAGGATAGAAAAATAATGATGGCATTCAACTTAATACAGCAACAATCTAACTTAATTATCAAATAATTGTTTTTAAAGTCATCACCCTAGTCAGAGAAATTTCACTCTTCTGAACCCTCATTCCTTTTTGTTTTTTGAGTGATGCCAAACACTTTCAATTCATCTTGGCTTTCAAAGTGACCTAGAAGGAGCCCTTCTCAATGGGATAACACATAAAATATCTTCAGGTATAAAATGGGGACAAACAACAAATAGGCTGTGGTAAGGATTAAAAGAGACAATATACGCCAAACACTTAAGAAAACGTAGCCTAAATATAGAGTAGTCACAGTCTGCTGTAACTGTGAAACTCAAGGCACTGTCTTGAGAGAGAGAGAGGGACGGAAAACAACCTACCCTGAATTTCATGCAAAATATCCTTTCAAAAAGATAGAAGTGGATATATGTGTGTGTGTGTGTGTGTATACACACACACACACACACACACACATTGTAAATAAAACTGGTTTTAGTTCTAAACAGTACCTATTAATTTTCTTTGTAGAATACCTACATCAGTGGGATTGGTAAACAGAAGAAGAAAATATGTAGGAAACTCAAGGGAAGCCAAGGGGGAGGAAGCAGGAGAAAAACAAAGCAACCAGTGTCAGCAGATCTGGCTTTCAGGCAGTGTTTCCTGGCATACGTGTTAATGGTTGTTGCCAGCTGACAGCAAGTGTGGTAGAAGAGGTCATGTGACATAGGGTGCTCAACACTGTTAAATGTTACAAGTCTTCAGGAAGTCATGGTCGGAAGAAAGTTCACTGGAGGAGGCCATCAATCAGCCAATGATGTTCTACTATTTCAGGAAGAGACAATATTTTAAAATACTTAAGAAGCAAAGGTTGGGGGGTGGCATGTCAGTGAATATAATTTTTTTTCTAGATGATCAGCAAGGAGCAGAAAGGAAAACACAGAATGAGAGACAGGATGGTAATATGAAGGGGCAAAAGTCGAGAGGTGGATTAAATCTATTTTTAATTCATATATTCATAGATTAATTGTTAATAGAGAAAAGCTGATCATGTTTCAGCCCATTCAGAGAACTAACTAAATAAGGGAATACTATTTGAAAAGAGGACCTTAATAATTATCACACAAAATAATTCAATCTGACTCTATGCAGAGTGCTGATTTTAAATAAAATCACATGAAAAATATTATATCAAGTGTAGGAGCAGATTCTGTGTATCAGTTCACTGGTTGGTTGGTTTTCCTCACTGCAGTCTGAAATAACCTTCAAGATGAATTTTATCAAAAAGTGACATCAAAACTCCTATCAAAGGAAATAGCAGTGTGTATGCAGGCGTACACACAGCCCTTAGAAACTCAGTCTTAGACAGAGTTAGAGTATGTTGATGACAAAGATACCATGCACCATCCTTTGAACTCATTTGGTGGCAAGTGTAATAACACTCGTATCTTTACCTTTCCTGCTGAGCTCTGAAGTAATCAAACCATTCTTAGTTAACTCAGGATGTGTCTGTCATCAAAACAAATCTAAAATGCAAGCAGCAGCAACTTTATTAGCACTTACTGATCCCAGGGGTGATAAATACGTTTGTTTACTTAATACGTGCAAGCGAAACTGTTGGCAAAAGAGCAACTGTTCAGACTGCTAAGTAGATAAAATTCACATTCAATATAAAGTAATGATACAATCCTAGTAATTGTCAGAATCTATACCAGCAATGGTCACCTTCTGTAGCATCAAGGGCCACATTATCCACCTGTGGGAAACCTCCAGGTCACTGATAATTTCCATTAGTTTGCATATATTAACATATGCTTTGCCTCTAAGCGCTTCAAAACTTTAGTTTCCCAAATACTGAGTAAATGCTCTATGACATTGTCTTAACATTTGCCTGACGTACCAGAGTATGCCATTCTTTCCTGGGCTTTACTCTTTCTCTGAAGAACTGCTATGTACGCTTGTTCAAATGGGTAGGATGGGTTTTAAGATGCCTCCCTGTGGGACATGATTGGCTGGAAGCTTTCATCTTTCATCTCTTTTCCTCTTATTTTCTCTACAATGTGCTTTCTGACCATGTACTTGTATCGGAGTAAGGATAAAATCTCTGTGATCTTGTCGCTTGGGATGCTGTGTCATCCTCACTGCTGTGTCCATTGACACTCCTACATCTGAAGACCACGGCCCTGTTTGCACCTCTGTAGAACAGCAAAGCCAGGTGGATGTCGATGTACACACTACATCAATCCTCCTTCTGCTGAGGGAAGACGGGTTTTTGTAAATAGGAAGAAGAAGATAAGCACAAAGCAGAAGAGGCTGCCAACTCCTTTAACCCAAGGAAATGGTATGGGATAAAGGAGAGGTGGGTGGAGGGCAGTGAAACTACTCAGGTGAAACTTGCAAAACAGGCTGGCAAGAGACCACTCCTAGCTGCATCAATCCCTGTGGGCCAGTAACGGTTTCCAAATGGTACAAAGGGTGAGATACTCTTAGGTCCTGTGATTTCCACAGGCACCAGAAGACATTAATTACTCTAGTTCCTGAGGATTTTAAACCTTGGAGGCCTTCACGTAGGGTGGAGTTTCATACACACACACGTAACCACATACTTCATACCAAATCTATTTTACATCTTTTCCATGCCCAGAATGAAAATGTGGGTGTTCTATCATGTCAGTGTCTAGTCCTCTAAAAAGAAGAAGAAAAAAAAAACTAAGCTCTCTTATTTGATAGAAGCGATGCCAAATTCTCTCCCCAAATGGCTGCATCTCTAACAAAACAATCAAATAGGTGTAAACAAAAGAGGAAATTAATTTTTAAAGTAGAATATTTCACCCACAGTTTTGAAGAAAAGATCAACACAGTTCCTTCAGAAACCATAAATGCATCCCAAACACCACTGACTCACTCCACACCTTAAACCCTTCAGACGATGAATTCAAATGTCCAAGGATTGTGAAACTGCTCTATAAAAGGAGAAGGGGAGTTGAGATTTACTTCAGATGGAATTTCCTTTGGGACTGAGGCTACATGCTTCAGGAAGAATTCTCCTCAGTTTAGGAAACGCTGGCTATAATCAAGGTTCAGGGCTTCCAACCAAGTACACCCAGTAATAGTTCCAGTCACAAGCTCACTTGGCTTAAGAAGTCGGGTTCAAATTGACAGTTTTTTGTATGGTGATTCTAGAAAGACAGCTAAGCCTCACATTAGTATATCTTCCATTTTTGGTGCAACATAAAATGGTGTCTGTCAATTCCTGAGAGATCTAGTTTGGGTAGGAATATCCCTCACTGAAATCACCACAAAAATTAAAATGTATTCTTTTGGGAGGAGTTTCAGAGTCCTTTGAAAAAAAGCCATTGACTGATACTTCACCAAGGTTTCATTCCAAGGGCCTTGATTCTGGGGCTAAATAAGGACAAAGAACGAGACAGCAACAAAACTTCACATCTCCGTGCATGAAAGACCATCGTCCAGTTAACGTAGAGTGAGGAGGATTCACTCTGTGGAGCCAATTCACAGGGAAGATGGTGTCAAACCATCGAGAATATTCAAGGTACTGCTCAAACACTGAATGCCATTTCCAGACTACATGCAATCTATTTCCTCAACTGCTAGATCCTTCTTTAAAAAAAATTATAATTGTTATTTTATTGTGGCAAGAACACAACATAAGACCTATTCTCTTAACAAATTTTAAGTGTGCAATACATTACTTGCCTGTTGGATTCTTCATTTTTCAGTCATTATACATGATATGAAGATAACACTTAAGGCCTCAAAGGCCAATCCCTAAAGACCTTGCCTGTATCCTGGGACACACCAGTAAAGACAGACCCTGGGTAATGGGAACCATGCTTCACTGATCTTCTTCAGTCCTTCTCAGACAACATACCTTGGCTATTTGAAAAGTAATGTACTTCATTATGACTTTACTTCTTCACATAATTGATTATACAATTTCTGATAACGCCCAGACACGCTGGAAGATGAGCACTGCGGGGGTGATGGTCACGGATGGGAGGCATGGTGAATGGCAACCAGAACACATGCTTCAGATTCAACCAATTCTCTAGGTTGAGCAAATGAAATGGGAGAGAGAATTCGTTTTTGCAAGAAGAAGCAGTCAGACAGCAAAGTCAAGAACTGCCCATTTGAAATCTTGACATTTCCCGAGTTCTAAGATTGATTTCATTTTAATTGACCCTAGAATGTGTGTGGAAGAGAAAGGAATCTTGTAAAGGACCATGTTCAGTTTTATGTTTCAAAGGAAATATTATAAAAACATCAGCTTATTTCTTTTCTCAATCCTGAAACAAAACCTCAACTATGTTCTTGTAACAGGAAAATAGGCAATAGAGTGCTTTATAATGCAGCTAAAACTGGCCCCAGAGCAAGGCTAAACCCACCAAAGTTTCATAAAATCTACTCCTCAGCTGTGGATGTTCTTTTTTATGTTTTCCTTACATCTTTCTTGTCACCGTGATTCATCCATTCTTACATACACAAACTCCATCTCGAATGTGTTCCCAACTATAGCAGTATTGAATGCTATTTATATTTTTTGAAATGTCAACAAGGAACAAGCAGAGAATCTGTCAGGACAGTTTTAAAATTGTCATTTTAGGACTTCACTGAAAAATCTGTCAGTTCTAATTTAACAAATTAAATTAAGAAAAAATGCTTTACCATAGTTGACATGGTGTCAAGGACATTGCAATAAAACACTGATGGTCTTATTTTAATTTCTTTATATCCTTCTTCATAAAGAATATAATCTGGGGCTTCCCTGGTGGCGCAGTGGTTAAGAATCCACCTGCCAATGCAGGGGACATGGGTTCGAGCCCTGGTCTGGGAAGGTCCCACATGCCGCGGAGCAACTAAGCCTGTGCGCAACAACTACTGAGCCTGCCCTCTAGAGCCCTCAAGCCACAACTACTGAAGGCCACACGCCACAACTACTGAAGCCCACATGCCTAGAGCCCATGCTCTGCAAAAAGAGAACCCACTGCAATGAGAAGCCTGCACACCGCAACGAAAAGTAGCCCCCGCTTGCCGCAACTAAAGAAAGCTCACGTGCACCAACGAAGACCCAACGCAGCCAAAAAATAAAATAAAATAAAATAATTTTTAAAAAAAGAATATAATCTGAACTTTCACATATCATGACTCAATACAAGAGGGGAGAAACGTAATAACCCTTTTTACATAGACTTCTACCATGAAGGAGAGAAGATCTGTGTATCAGAGAAGTGAGTCAAAAAATCACAATTCCAATGACAAATTACAATCCTCTCCACTTTTCAGTGCTTATTTTTAATTGTATTCTGGAGCTCTCATTCCCTGTAAGATTCCTCCTTTGTCTTTGATATATCAGTCCAGGAAATACATCTTTACACACTCAACTTTGAAGATCAAGAAAACCTGCACCACCAATTGCTGTTTCCCTTCTCTCTAAGAAATTAGAAAACCCACTGCTGAGACCCATCCTGTACTTTTTTTTTTTTTCCAAATTAAATAAAAAGTTATGTTTTTACCTCTGCCTACAATATACATACATCTTGATGATTTACCCTTTCTAAGTATCTTCTTTATGAGACCCAACCAAAAAGTGTAATCCTGCTTAAAATTAAGAAGTCCTATCATTTCAATTTCATTTAGAATTATCCTTAAACCCTGGATGCTTTGGGGACATGACCTGGAGCAATGAGTGATGGGAAGGGTCTTGTAGAAAGAAGGCCAGAATACAATCCAGCGGGAAAAAGGAATGTTTGAGGACCTTATGTCAGGGCTGTATGAATTCTATGGCTGCAATGAAAAGAATCAAGCTCATTTTAAGCAGAAGAGAAATTTCTTTGAAGAATCTAGTGGAAAGCTGAAGAAGCAAGACTGGCAAAACAGGAAGTAGGAAATCTTCAGGAAAATTGGTAGCAAGAGCGTTTCAAGGTAAAGCGGCCGGGATGACTAAGCTTTAAACACATCCAGCCTCTTTGTCATTCTTCTCAAGATTCAGATTCCCAGGAAGAAACAACAGCCTGGCCTACACTGGCTCATGTGCCTTCCTTTTGGCTGGGGTGAACCAGGCGTCTTAACTGGCAGTACCATCAGGCAGAAACCATAGAAGAAGGAAAAACGTAGGGAACCAATATAATTACATAAGAGGGACAAGCAGAGAAAGGAAAGAGAATGCTAAGAGTGTGTCTGATTGTACTGGTTTTCTCTTGCTGTGTGACACACTGCCACAAATAGAGTGGCTTAGAAAAACCCATTTCTCGTGTCCCAGTTCCTAAGGGTCAGGAAACTGGGTTCTTTCCTCAGGGTCTCACAACTCTACATCAGAGTGTCGACTGGACTGGGTTCCCCTCTGGAGCTTGGAGGTCTCTTCCAAGGTCACATGGCTGTTGGCAGGATCCAATTTGTTGGGGTTGAGGGACTGACTGTGGTCCCTACTCTCCTCCTGGCTGCCAACCAAGGACCACTCTCATCTCCTGAGGCTGCCCCTTCCTTGACACGTGGCACTGTCACAACACGGCAGCTTCGAGGCCAGCAGAAGAACCCCTCCTCTAGTTCACTAAGAGGCAGTCTTATACAGTGTAGCCTAATCAAGGGAGTGAGACCCCATCACCTTCACCATATTCCATTGGCAAGTCACAGGTTCTGCCTGCACTCAAGGAGAGGGGTTCATTCAAGGGCCTGACTCATAGTGGGTCACCTCCCAGTGTGTCTGCCAAATTAGGGGAAAGGGTCTCCAAATGGGATCATTCGGGAAATATCCCCCCCACACACGCCTGCACACACTCACACAGACACACACACCTCAAGACTGCACAACTGGTACCTATCCACGAGTTTTCAGCTCGACTCTCAGGGAACCTTTCTTTGCATGGCAGGGACAAGCAAAACACATAAAGCAATGATAAACAAGTGCCAACTTGTGCTGGAAGCTTTCCGAGTCTGGGGCACATCAGACACACAACTCACAGCTATCATACCCCATTGTTAAACACGCTGAGTAGTGCCTGGCAGAAAACAAAAGCAATCGTTTTGCAAATAGTTGAGCTTCTAAATGCTGACATTATGTCATTTGTTTTGACACTTCAAAAACACCGACATTTCATCATATGTAAAGTGTACTGAAAAGTTAAACGTGCCCCTTCATTCAACATGATTTTGAGGAGCAAAGGAAGCCTATTATTTGTAAACATCACAAACCATATGACAAAAATGTTGGTTAAACTGATACGCAAGGCAAGTATCAGATCAGCTGCATATTGCATTGCTACAGTATCAGTGCTATTTCCTCCACTCATTCATCATTCCAAGGCAACTCTGACGCAGTCAAAAAAGCACTGATGTAAACACGGTGCAGCCACTGTGAAAAACAGTATGGCAGTTTCTCAAAAAGTTAAAAATAGAATGAACATATGATCCAGCAATTTCATTTCTGGGTCTATAGCCAAAAGAATTGAAAGCAGGAACTTGAATAGATATTTGTACACTCATGTTCATAGCAGCATTATTCGCAATAGCTAAAAGGTGGAAATAGCTCACGTGTCCATCAACGGATGGAAAAACAAAATGTGGTATATACGTACAATGGAGTATTACTCAGCCTTAAAAAGTAAGGAGGTTCTGACACATGCTACAACATGGATGAACATTGAGGCCATTATGCTAAATGAAATAATCTAGTCACAAAAGAACAACTGTCTTATGATTCCAGGTATATGAGGTCCCTAGAGTGGTGGTTGCCAGGGGCTGGGCGGGGAAGAGGGTAGGGGTGACTAGGGAGTTGTTCCTTAATGGATACAGAATTTCAGTTTGGGAAGATGGGAAAAGTTCTGGACATGGATGGTGGGGATGGTTACGAAACAGTGTGAATGTACTTAATGCCACAGAACTGTTAAAAAGGTTAAAATGATAAATTTTGTGTTACATGTATTTTACCCCAATTATATATATATGTATTTTTTTTAAAGAGCACAAAGTTTGAGGTCAAGTATACTTGGTTCTGGTGTGGATTTTGCTACTTCTTAGTTCCATAAACTCGCTGCTTTGCTTCCTCATCAGTAAAATGAGCATGAAACTCAACCAACCTTCCTCATGGATGAGTTAGAAACTACAATCTGAAATCTGGAAAAGGCCTCAAGGCAATCAAATAAGAGAACCCACTGGGTGGTGTGTCCCAGAAGATCAGGGACTTTGTCTACTTAATTCACTATTGCAGCCTTAGCACCAAGAAATATATATTCAATGAAAGTCCTTTGAAACAAATAAATTTCTATTCAATGATAAATTTTATTTTTGCTAGTATTCCTATTATACTTTCAAGTGTATTATTTAAACCAGAAGACTCACCCATTTCAGAGGCCTGACCTTCATCTAGATTCCTCACCCCTCATTATCTAAGCCACTTCTAACAGGTCTGTCCAGTGACCTAATTTGGTCTCTAAGACCCTTAACACTATGTCTAAGACCAATTGCCTACTCATGCTTCTGAATCCTCTTAACATTGACTATAGAGTGACTAAGAAGATGCACTTTTTCAAATCAAAGGTGAGAGAAATCCTACCAGCCTCTCTGAAGCAATGGATATGCTACAACATCAATGAAATGATATCATTTGGTCAGAGCCCAGATCTCACACTGGTGCTAGGTTCATCCACAGAACCTTGGAGGGCTGGTTATGTATCAAGTTTCAGTGTGGTCGAGTCCTGGCCCCGAGGACTCTGGGTTATGATTTATCCTCTCTCTTTGACCTGTGCTCAATATAGAGCATGTATATTAATGAAGGAAGGAGCTGTCACCTTGAGTTTCCAAGAGCTTGAATTAGGCAGGGGGGTGGGCAGAGGTCCCCAACATCAACTGGCATCTGACAGTTCAAAGACTGCTTGAGCCGGGCATCTCCCAGTCAGGGGTTTTCTCCGAAGGCTGGCCTTCCCCTGCCAAACATGGCCTGCCCCTAGCCTATGAACACTAAAATTTTACAAGTTGTCCTTTCTAAAACAAAATTGTGGTGAAAGCAGTGATATTTACACGTGATGCCCACTTAATTTCCACGGCTTCTTGTAAAGTACATAGTGAACACGGAAACTGTTTGTAACCCCAGACAGACCTGGAAGGGATCAAATACATCCCAGAACTAGATTCCACTTCTAGTACTCTAATATCCCAACAGTCTAACTCTGCAGTAGTGTGAGATAATAGGGAGAAAAAAAAAAAAAAAAAAAAAAAAAAAATATATATATATATATATATATATATATATATATATATATATATAAGTCTTTGCTGCCGGTCCCTGGTACTGAGCTTTTAAAACGCTTGTAATTTACTAAGTGATAAGAACACGGGGAGTGTCTCTTTTTCTAATATTTGTTTTTGACCCTGTCCCTGACAGAGAGCTCTTAAAATCCTTGTAAAATCCCTAAGTGATAACAGAACCAGGAGCATCCTTTTTTTCTAATGAGGTGACTCTGGGTGGGCTCCTGGCTTCAGGCTGGGGGCTGGTCACCCAAAAGACAAAGCCATGAATGAAAGCTTGGAATTTCAGCCCTCCCTGCCATTCTCCAGAGAGGGGAGAGGGGCTGGAAAGGGAGCTGTTAATTGATCATGCCTATGTGAGGAAGCCTCCATAAAAATCCCAACAGCAGGGGATTTGGAGAGCTTCCAGGTGGGCAAACACATGTACATGGGGCGGGGGTAACACACCCCGACTCCACGGGGACACAAGCTCCTGTGCACCTGGACCCTCCCAGACTTCATTATATGTAGCTCTTCATCTGGCTGTTCATCTGTATCCTTTATCATATCCTTTCCTAAACTGGTAAACGTATTTCCTTGAGTTGTGTGAGATGCTCTAGCAGTCATCAAACCTGAGGAGGAGGTCATGAGAACTTCCAATCTGTAGGCATACTGGACATAAGTTATGAGTAGCCAGAGACCTGCTACTTAGGATTGGCATCTGAGGTGGGGTGGGAGGCACCTTGTGGGACTGAGCCCTTAACCTCTGGGATCTGACACTATCTCCAGGTAACGTTAGAATTGAGTTACACTGTAGGACACCCAGCTGGTATCACAGAAAATTACTTAGGGAAAAACCCCCACACATTTGGTGATCAGAATTGCTAGAAGTGAGTAGTAAAGGACACTCACAGGGGAGAAACACACAGTACGGAAGAACAGGGTTTTTTCCAATAGAGAAAGGAAAAAAGTTTTTTCCATTACAAGTAGTTTTCAAGCAGTTGCTCAGACATAGAACTCCTTTATCAAATTGTAAAAAGTAGTAAAAGACACACTAGAGAGATATAAAAAGTATCTGAAATATGGCCAAGTGACTTGGGAAAGTTAGTTTAACACTCTAGGACTCAACTTATCTTCTGAAAACTGCATGAAATGACATCTACTTCCTAGGATTATTGGGAGGATTAAATGAGCAATGGAGAGGGGCTGAGCACAGTGCCTGCACATAGTAAGCACTCAATAAATGGAAGTTGTTATTAGAGAAATGATAAACACTAAGGAGAAAGCCAATGAAAGTTGAGTATTGGTGCCAGCAGTGCTCTCAGGATCAGGGAAGTGCGTTTTCCTCTCAAATTCAACTGAAAACTGCTGGACAGCCCCGAGGAGGGGGTGATGGAAGCCTCTCACCTGTGTACTCAGACACATAGCTCCCTCACAGAAAGGAGAGTCAGGTCATGTGTTACGTGCTTATATATTCTTCCGTTGCATATTCTGCATGAAGGGCAGGAATGTTGACACCGTGTTGCTGTCCCTTTGGGTTTTCCTCAAAATAGGCTGAAACATCCCACTATCCAAAAACAACTTTCTTTGAGGACAATGAAATCTGTTCACACAAATTCTTATCTTTGCCCTATTTTTAAATCTCTTATTGCTTCCCCCCTTCATCCTCACTCAACCCTCAACCAGCTTCTGGCCTGGGTGCTGATTCAAGTATTAGAACAGATTCATCAAATTGTTTGGCAATAATTTGTGCATCTTCTCCCTGGCACAAGTCTTTCTTCAACTTGGTGTCCTCAGCACCAGCGCAAGGCACCCAGCAGGCCCTTGACAAAAGTTAATGAATCATGAATGAAGTAACCAAGGAGGAAACGATCCTTCTAGTTCATTTCTTTATCTGAAAGGACACACAGATCATCACAAGTCCTTGCTCACCTCTCTCTTTGGAAACCACTGCAACAGGGTATCAGCACGATAAGCCCAGGGCACACAGATTATTCCCTGGAAGACAATTAGATGATAGCAGACGGAAACGACACTTATTTTCTCAGGCCACTAGAATGTCATTTTGCAATTTGGAACGAGAATCACACCCAAATCTAAGGCTTAATCACCATCATGTTCCTGTCACATTCTGAACATGGCTTATTTCAGCTCTCAGCAAACACATTCTCAAAACGTGTGCTTCTTGCCTCTCTGCTCTACAGTCCCCCAAAGGCAAAACACCTCTCAAAGAACAAGAAGACTTTGCCTTTGTGAGAAATACTATTCACACTGAGTTCTTTTCAGAATTTTGGCATATTTAACTTAAACAACTGGTCATTTTTTTTCTGAATGATTGGGTATTCCAATTTTTCCCTCTAACTAGGTCAATGGCAAACTTTCTGAGAGCATTCAGCAGGTGACTGTGCATGTATATACGCAAATATCCAGTCACTGCAGGCTCGGAGCATTTTGTACTCAAGTTTACTTTCTTAAAATTCATATTCTTCGTTCAGCTGCTTTTCCTAATCCCCTGCCTTAGCGTCGCAAATTCTGCCATTTATTTCATAGTCTCTGACTCCTACAAACGACATATCTCATTTTGTTTGCAATTGTCCGCTCTTCCTTGGGCACAGTCAGGGAAAGGAGGCTGCCATCTCTTTAGCTTCCTACCTTTTCCACATTAAGCACTGTCAGCAACCCTATAAAAATAACTGATTGGACAATCTATATCCTGTCAAGCTGTTTTCCCAATAGATGCCTAGGTAATTAAAATCACCTAGTATATTCAGTTCTCAGTCCTTGAATAATTCTTCTAGTTGTTAAGGCAACGTTTCATTGACCTTCATTAAAATGACAGAAGACTCAGATCACAGAGTTCCTCAGTATGAAAATCCTGGAATCTATCATTTTCACTTTTTTGAATCACTTTTTTTTTTTTTGGTATGATCTAGCCAGCAACCTTTTTCTGTAAAGGGCCAGATAGTAAGTATTTTAGACTTTGTGGCCCAGATGATATCTGATGCAACTACTTAACTCTGCTGTTGCATCATGAAAGTAGCTACAGACAAGATGCAAATAAAAGGGGGTGGCTGCGCACCAATCAAACTTTATTTGCAGAAACAGGTGGTGGGATTAATTTGGCCCACAGACTGTAGTTTGCTGATCTCTGATCTATATAATCACAGTGCAGACCTGGACTTAAAGCAGAGAAGCCTGGGATGGGACCCTGGTTCGGCCACTGTATAACCTCAGGCTAAGTATTTAACCTCCCTGACCCTGTTTCCTCCTCTGTGCAGCCTATCTTGAAGGACACAGAGAAGAAGGTAGAAAAAAGGCCAAATCATGGTGGGACTATCATTCTTTTCTGAGGGAATTTGGGTGCTGCAAAAGGTTTTTACCTAGTGGGTTACATCATTCAAATTGTGCTTCAAAATTCAAATTTTTTTCTCGTTCAAACACAGGTAATAGAGAGCAATTAATTAATTAAGGGAGCAATACTAAAAGAAGGGATATGCCTCAACAGGATGGCATGATGGAACCTGTGAAAAATGATGAAGTTCTAAACTAGGAAAATGGCAGTAAAATGGAAAAGTGGTTGATTCTAGGAATACCTAGAAGGAAACTAGAAGTAAAATGAGGCAAGGTCAGGGCAGCTATCACCAGGTACAGAACAACGCCACCTGTATGAACAGCCAGCAATGCAGCAGGTGGGAAGATAATGCACAGTGTATTTAAACATCTGTAACTGGCCAAAATTAACGCACTCAGAAGTGACACTCACCATTGTGCATCCCAAGGTATTAAATTCTATACAGCCATTCTTACTCTATCAATGTTTGCCAAAGCATGAGAGAACATAACAACAAAAAACAGCCGTAGCCATCCTTGAGCCATTGCTTATTATAAGCCAGGCATTATTACATAAAATTTTTACCTAAATTCTAAGAGCACAATAATGTCACATCACTTCTCAGATGGGCACAAGTGAGCACAGGAAACAGGTAACTTGCTCAAGCATAGCACAGCTAGGAGGTAAGCAGGCAGAAATTCACTCTCAAGACTGACTGAGTCCAAAGCCTGGGTTCTTTTTTTGTTTTGTTCTGTTTTACCTGTGTACCACTTGTACTACTATTTGTTTTATTGAATTACAGTTGATGTACCATATTATATAAGCTACAGGTGTATAATACAGTGATGCAAAATTTTTAAAGGTTATACTCCATTTGTAGTTATTATAAAATATTGTTTATATTCCCTGCGTTGTAAAATATATCCTTGTAGCTTATTTTATACATAATAGTTTGTACCTCCTAATACCCTACCCCTCCTCCTTCCCCTCTCCCCACTGGTAACCACTAGTTTATTCTCTATAACTATGAGTCTGCTATTTTTTGTTATATTCACTAGTTATATTTTTTAGATTCCACATATGGTGATATCATACAGTATTTGTCTTTCTCTGTCTGACTTATTTAACTAAACATAATACCCTTCAATTCCATCCCTGTTGTCACAAATACATCCCACTGTTTTCCAGGATATAGCTGATTTTCAATGCTTGTTTTCAAGAGTCCACAGGACATGCCTGCTTACTTCACTGCTGTTTCCGAAATCCTGCAAGATGAACCTGGACACCAATTAATTCCATAATTTTAGTTAAATTATTTATTGTCTGTTGGCCTCTATTTGCCCATTAGCAAGTCTTTGGCTATTCCAAACAGTAAACCACCACATGCTCATCATATTACAAATAGAATTATCTTGTAAATAGTAGGAAAATCAAGGTTAGGCAACTTATTCTGTTGTTTCATCAAACCGAAAAATGGAAAAGAAGATGTAAAAAATAGGATAGGAAGTAACAATTATCTCTTTTAGTAGAGTAAAAGTGTCATAAGTCAGAAACAGAAAGAACAGCCTCCAAAAGCATGAAGTCAGATGGACAGTATACACTGTTTAGTCTCATTGACGTAATCACAATTCTTGTTCAAAAAAAATGAAGGGAGGAGGAGGCCCTTCAAGATGGCGGAGGAGTAAGATGTGGAGATCACCTTCCTGCCCATAAATTTATCCAAAATACATTTACATGTGGAACAAGCCCTACAGAACTCCTACTGAATGCCGGCAGAAGACCTCAGACTTCCCAAAAGCCATGTGGCTGACAGAGTCTAGGTGCTCTGGCAGGGTGTCAAGCCTGAGTCTCTGAGGTGGGAGAGCCAAGTTTAGCATGTTGGACCACAAGAGACTTCACTGCCCAATGTAATATCAATTGGAGAGAGCTCTCCCAGAGATCTCCATCTCAACACAGAGGCCCAGCTCCACTCAACGAACAGAAAGCTCCAGTGCTGGACACTCCATGCCAAACAACTAGCAAGACAGGAACACAACCCCACCCATTAGCAGAGAGGGTGCCTAAAATCATAATAAGTTTGCAGACCCCCAAAACACATGACTGGACACGGTCCTGTCCATCAGAAAGACAAGATCCAGCCTCATCCACCAAAACACAGGCACCAGTCCCCTCCACCAGGAAGCCTACAAAACCCACTGAACAAACCTTACTACTGGGGGCAGACACAAAAAACAACAGGAGCTACGAACCTGCAGCCTGCGAAAAGAAGACCCCAAACACAGTATGTTAAGCAAACTGAGAAATATGCAGCAGATGAAGGAGCAAGGTAAAAACCCACTAGACCAAACAAATGCAGACGAAATAGGCAGACTATGTGAAAAAGAATTCAGAGTAATGATAGTGAAGATGATGCAAAATCTTGGAAATAGGATGGAGAAAATATAAGAAACGTTTAACAAGGACCTAGAAGAACTAAAGAGCAAAGAAACAATTTTGAACAAAACAATACATGAAATTAAAAATTCTCTAGAAGGAATCAAAAGCAGAATAACTGAGGCAGAAGAACGGATAAGAAACGTGGAAGATAAAATAGTGGAAATAATTTCCACAGAGCACGATAAAGAAAAAAGAATGAAAATAATTGAGGACAGTCTCAGAGACCTCTGGGAAAACATTAAAGGCACCAACATTCAAATTATAGGGGTCTCATAAGAAGAAGGGGAAAAGAAAGGTACTGAGAAAATATTTGAAGAGATTATAGTTGAAAACTTTCCTAATATGGGAAAGGAAATAGTCAATAAAGTCCAGAAAGGGCAGAGAATCCCATACAGGATATAT
This sequence comes from Grampus griseus, assembly GCF_964374135.1. Lineage (NCBI taxonomy): Eukaryota > Metazoa > Chordata > Mammalia > Artiodactyla > Delphinidae > Grampus > Grampus griseus. Next base: position 46,799,289 of record NC_139008.1, read on the forward strand.
CCAAGGAGAAATATGCCACTCATTAATCAAACTACAAAACTTAAATAACAAGAAAAAATATTAAAAGCAGCAAGGGAAAAGCAACAAATAACAAACAAGGGAATCCCCATAAGGTTATCAGCTGATCTTTCAGCAGAAACTCTTCAAGCCAGAAGGGAGTGGCAGGACATATTTAAAGTGATGAAAGGCAAAAACCTACAACCAAGATTACTCTACACAGCAATGATCTCATTCAGATTCGATGGAGAAATTAAAACCTTTACAGACAAGCAAAAGCTAAGAGAATTCAGCACCACCAAACCACCTTTACAACAAATGCTAAAGGAACCTCTCTAGGCAGGAAACACAAGAGAAGGAAAAGACCTACAAACAAACCCAAAACCCATGTATATGCTGTCTACAAGAGTCCAACTTCAGACCTAGGGACACATACAGACTGAAAATGAGGGGATGGAAAAAGATATTCCATGCAAATGGAAATCAAAGAAAGCTGTAGTAGCAATACTCATATCTGACAAAACAGACTTTAAAATAAAGACTATTACAAGAGACACAGAAGGACACTACATAATGCTCAAGGGATCAATCCAAGAAGATATAACAATTGTAAATATTTATGCACTCAACATAGGAGCACCTCAGCTCATAAGGCAAATGCTAACTGCCATAAAAGGGGAAACTGACAGTTACACAATCATAGTAGGGGAATTTAACACCCCACTTTCACCAATGGACAGATCAACCAAAATGAAAATAAATAAGAAACACAAGCTTTAAATGACACATTAAACAAGATGGACTTAACTGATATTTATAGGACATTCCATCCAAAAACAACAGAATACACTTTCTTCTCAAGTGCTCATGGAACATTCTCCAGGATAGATCATATCTTGGGTCACAAATCAAGACCTGGTAATTTTAAGAAAAATGAAATCATATCTAGTATCTTTTCTGACCAAGATGCTATGAGACTAAATATCAATTACAGGGAAAAAAAACTGTAAAAAAATACAAACATATGGAGGTTAAAAAATACGCTACTAAATAACCAAGAGATCACTGAAGAAATCAAAGAGGAAATCAAAAGACACCTAGAAACAAATGACAATGAAAACACAATCGCCCAAAACCTATGGGATGCAGCAAAAGCAGTTTAAGAGGGAAGTTTATAGCAATAAACTACTACCTCAAGAAACAAGAAACTTCTCAAATAAACAACTTAACCTTATACCTAAAGCAACTAGAGGAAGAAGAACAACAAAAAAAATACCAAAGTTAGCAGAAGGAAAGAAATCATAAACATCAGATCAGAAATAATGAAAAAGGAATGAAGGAAACAATAGCAAAGATCAATAAAATTAAAAGCTGGTTCTCTGAGCAGATAAACAAAATTGATAAACCATTAGCCAAACTCATCAAGAAAAAAAGGGAGAAGACTCAAATCAACAAAATTAGAAATGAAAAAGGAGAAGTAACTACTGACTCTGCAGAAATACAAAGGATCATGAGAGATTACAACAAGCAACTATATGCCAATTAAATGGACAACCTGGAAGAAACGGACAAATTCTTAGAAAAGCACAACCTGCTGAGACTGAACCAGGAAGAAATAGAAAATATAAACAAACCAATCACAAGCACTGAAATTGAAACTGATTAAAAATCTTCCAACAAACAAAAGCCCAGGACCAGATGGCTTCACAGGAGAATTCTATCAAACATCTAGAGAAGAGCTAACACCTATCCTTCTCAAACTCTTCCAAAATATAGCAGAGGGAGGAACACTCCCAAACTCATTCTAGGAGGTGACGATCACAGTGATAACAAAACCAGACAAAGATATCACAAAAAAAGAAAATTACATGCCAATATCACTGATGAACATAGTTGCAAAAATCCTCAACAAAATACTATCAAACAGAATCCAGCAGCACATTAAAAGGATCATAGAGCATGATCAAGTGGGGTTTTAGCCCAGGAAGGAGGGATTCTTCAATACACACAAGTCAACCAACATGATACACCATATTAACAAATTGAAGAATAAAAGCCATATAAGTCAATAGATGCAGAAAAAGCTTTTGACAAAATTCAACACCCATTTATGATAAATACAGTCCAAAAGTAGGCAAAGAGGGACCTTACCTCAAGATAATAAAGGACATATATGACATCCCACAGCCAACATCATTCTCAATGGTGAAAAGCTGAAACCATTTCCACTAAGATCAGGAACAAGACAACATTGCCCACTCTCACCGCTATTATTCAACATAGTTTTGGAAGTTTTAGCCACAGCAATCAGAGACTAAAAAGAAATAAAAGGAATCCAAATCGGAAAAGAGGAAGTAAAACTGTCACTGTTTGCAGATGACATGATACTATACATAGAGAATCCTAAAGATGCTACCAGAAAACTACTAGAGCTAAACAATGAATCTGGTAAAGTAGCAGGATACAAAATTAATGCACAGAAATCTCTTGCATTCCTATACACTAATGATGAAAAATCTGAAAGAGAAATTAAAGAAACAATCCCATTTACCCTTGCAACAAAAAGAATAAAATACCTAGGAATAAACCTACCTAAGGAGAAAAAAAGACCTGTATGCAGAAAACTATAAGATATTGATGAAAGAAATTAAAGATGATACAAACAGATGGAGAGATATACCATGCTCTTAGATTGGAAGAATCAACATTGTGAAAATGACTATACTACCCAAAGCAATCTACATATTCAATGCAATCCCTATTTAACTACCAATGGCATTTTTCACAGAACTAGAATAAAAATTTCACAATTTGTTTGGAAACACAAAAGACCCCAAATAGCCAAAGCAATCTTGAGAAAGAAAAACGGAGCTGGAGGAATCAGGCTCCTGGACTTCAGACTACACTACAAAGCTACAGTAATCAAGACAGCATAGTACTGGCACAAAAACAGAAATATAGATCAATGGAACAGGATAGAAAGCCCAGAGAGAAACCCACGCACATATGGTCACCTAAGCTTTGATAAAGGAGGCAAGAATACACAATGGAGAAAAGACAGCCTCTTCAATAAGTGGTACTGGGAAAACTGGAGAGCTACAGGTAAAAGAATGAAATTAGAACACTCCCTAACACCATACACAAAAATAAACTCAAAATGGATTAAAGACCTAAATGAAAGGCCAGACACTATAAAACTTTCAGAGGAAAACATAGGCAGAATACTCTATGACATAAATCACAGCAAGATCCTTTTTGACTCACCTCTAGAGAAATGGAAATAAAAACAAAAATATACAAACAGAACCTAATGAAACTTAAAAGCTTTTGCACAGCAAAGAAAACCATAAACAAGACGAAAAGACAACCCTCAGAATGGGAGAAAATATTTGCAAATGAAGCAACTGACAAAGGATTAATCTCCAAAATATACAAGCAGCTCAATCACCTCAATATCAAAAAATCAAACAAGCCAATCCAAAAATGGGCTGAAGACCTAAATAGACATTTCTCCAAAGAAAATATACAGATTGCCAACAAACACATGAAAGGATGCTCAACATCACTAATGATGAGGGAAATGCAAATCCAAACACAATGAGGTATTACCTCACACTGGTCAGAATGGCCATCATCAAAAAATCTACAAACAGTAAGTGTGGGAGAGGGTGTGGAGAAAAAGGAACCCTCTTGCACTGCTGGTGGGAATGTACATTGATACAGCCACTATGGAGGTTCCTTAAAAAACTAAAAATAGAACTACCATATGACCCAGTAATTCCACTACTGGGCATATACTCTGAAAAACCATAATTCAAAAAGAGTTGTGTACCACAATGTTCATTGCAGCACTATTTACAATAGCCACTTAGGTTGGAAGCAACCTAAGTGTCCATCGACAGATGAATGGATAAAGAAGATGTGGCCCATATATACAATGGAGTATTACTCAGCCATAAAAAGAAAGAAAATTGAGTTATTTGTAGTGAGGAGGATGGATCTAAAGTCTGTCATACAGAGTGAAGTAAGTCAGAAAGAGAAAAACAAATACCGTATGCTAACACATATATATGGAATCTAAAAAAAAAAAAATGGTTCTGAAGAACCTAGTGGCAGGACAGGTATAAAGGTACAGACATAGAGAATGGACTTGAGGATACAGGGAGGGGGAAGGGTAAGCTGGGACGAAGAGTGGCATTGACATATATACACTACCAAATGTACAATAGTTGGCTAGTGGGGAGAAGCTGCATAGCACAGGGAGATCAACTCTGTGTTTGTGACCACCTAGAGGTATGGGATAGGGAGGGTGGGAGGGAGACGCAAGAGGGAGGGGATATGTATGTATATGTATAGATAATTCAGTTTGTTATACAGCAGCAACTAACACAACAATGTAAACCAATTATACTCCAATAAAGATGTTAAAAAAAATAAATAAACGAAAACAACAATGACAAAAAAAAAGTATAGAGAGAAATCTCAGAATACTAAAAAAATATATATGAAGGGAATGATAATCAAGAAGGGGATGTTGCATGTTTAGGAAATCATGAATCATAAAGAATTGTGCATTACTGCAAGGTTTTGACAACGGAAATTAAAGATTTACAACTCTTGAGGTTTTTTCAATATTCTTTTGCAAACTCACTTTTAGCTAAATTTAAAATCTTGACAAAAAATGGTGGTTGTCTTTTTTTTCAACTATCAATTGGTTACATGTCAGATCAACTTTCTAGAACTAAATTACTTTTTGAAAAACAGAATTACATCTCTTTGTGGCTTGCTAAAAAAAGATCCAGAAATATAATTCATTTCATACGAGTGTTTGTTTTTAATGTCATAAAGCAGGGAGGAGGTCAGAAAGGGTAGAGGTCAGAAGGTAAACTGTTCATAGTTTACGGTTTCATAAAATGCTGATATGAGAATTCAAATCCCAGGAAAGGTCTAGGCTATAACACTTGTTTAAAAACAAAAACTGAAAAATCTTAAATGTTATGAGTATGAGCAATCTACATGTATACATGTACCTAAAAGAATGCATAAGAGTATGTGAAATCATATATTCCATATGTATAAGTCATGCATTAGGTGGTACATAATATGTGTATTTAGTTATCATATGATACTTGATGTAAATATATTTTCTAAAAAAATGTATTTCATATAAATTATTTCAGTGGTTAAATGTTTAGTGGTATTGCTATACCAAATACCAAAAATGGCTTAAAAAGGCACATGAAAAGATGCTCAACATTGCTAATTATTAGAGAAATGCAAATCAAAAGTACAATGAGGTATCACCACACAACAGTCAGAATAGCCATTGTCAAAAAGTCTACAAACAATAAATACTAGAGAGGGTGTGGAGAAAAGGGAACCGTTCTCCACTGTTGGTGGGAATGTAAATTGGTACAGCCACTATGGAGAACAGTATGGAGATTCCTTAAAAAAACTAAAAATAGAGCTACCATATGATTCAGCAATCCCACTCCTAGGCATATATCCGGAGAAAACCATCATTTGAAAAAATACATGCACCCCACTGTTCACTGCAGGGTTATTTACAATAGCCAAGACATGGAAGCAACCTAAATGTCCATTGACAGAACAGTGGATAAAGAAGATGTGGTATCTTTATACAATGGGAATATTACTCAGTTATAGCGAAGAATGAAATAATGCCATTTGGAGCACCATGGATGGACCTAGAGATTATCATACCAAGTGAAGTAAGCCAGACAGAGAAAGACAAATATCATCATGATATTGTTTACATGTGGAATCTAAAAAAAAGTGATACAAATGAACTTATCTACAAAACAGAAGGAGACTCACAGCCTAGAAAACAAACTTATGGTTGCCAAAGGAGAAAGGTGATGGGGGGGAGGGATAAATTAGGAGTTTGGGATTAACATATATACACTCTTGTATATAAAATAGATAACCAACAAGGACCTACTGTGCAGCACAGGGAAATAAACTAAAATATCTTGGAATAACCTAAAATTGAAAAGAACCTGAAAAATAATATATATATATATATATGTGTGTGTGTGTATGTATGTATATGAATAATTGAATCACTTTGCTGTATACCTGAGACTAACACAACATTGTAAATCAACTATACTTCAATAAAAAAATAAATGAATTAATTAAAAAAATAAAGACAAACCTAAAACAATGCATCTATTTATGGCCAATCACCAATAGAACACTTAATTCAAGAAACAGTCATTGAGCACCTAATATGCATCTGGAGCATGCTCCATGCTGGAGATGCAAATGGGAGTGAAACAAGATGGCGCCACACGAGGACGGCACAACCTGGAAGACATATCAACAATGTAAGCTCAAGAACCACAATCTGGTGTGACGGCTGCAGCTACCCGTACGTTACAGGCTAGAAGGGGATCTTGAGAAGGAGATCTCAAGGGGGAGGTTTTCAGCCTTGCTGAATTCCACCATTCATAGTTTCTTCTGAGGATTCAGGGTTGGATTGACTGACGAGCCAGGAAAGAGGAGGACTCTTTCTATTATAAAACCATCTTGGAATGGTGGAGCCAGCTCACATCACATTGGTCTTGTGCCCTTACGTGTCATAGGCATTCACTACATATTTAGGGAATGAAAGCTTACAGAAAAACTGACAATTTTCTTGCTGAGGATCTTAAAAAGTGTTAAAATTTACTACGTTATAACATATACAAAGTCTACATCTTAAAGTAAATGCCACAAAATTAAAATGTTCAAAGGGAAAAAAATAAAGCCAATTGCTTCACCCAGTGAGCGAGTTAATGGGAGAGTTCTATTGGGCTAGGGCACAGGCATGCTACACTCAGCAAGATTCTGGCTCAAACATGAGCTGTAGCACTTTTGTTATATGAACTTAAATAAGTTCCTTAACCTCAGGCTTCTTCCTCATTTGAAAAATAGGACTAATAATTAAATATTCATAGGTAGTTGATGAGATGGTATATATCAAGCACCTGGCACAGGATAGGGAAACCCTCTCTTCCTTCTTTGAACCTGGGACTTCCTTTAGTGCTAGAAGTTCAGAAGCAAACAACTGAGTAGCTCGCTGAATAATTTGTTATCTTAGAGAAAAATAAGGAGTAGTGCTGGGTAGCTTTTCTTGACAAATTATTAGAGACCCAACATGGCAGTATCCCTGCCTCTCACTGTTAGGGCCTGAAACAGGGCAATGAGCAAATATGTTCCGTGGTTCCCCAGCATGCATTCCCCATTAGTTTTGGTATCAGCACACCAATATCCTACTGGGAAACTAGCTTTGCCCTCCTCTTAGACCATATATTTGGATAGAGTGGATTCAATCCATTCTTCAAGAGGTGGAGGGAATGTGACCAAATCAGGGCACTTTACTCCCCTTGATGCAGAGGTTGTTCCAGGAATGGATACAACCAGCGCCAAGGATAGGCCATGAGATTTTCCCCCAACTGTTGAACACCTGAGAGACCATAAGGCTAGTGTTGCTGTCGCCATCTTGCCATCATACAGGTATAACCGTTTATAAATGGAGCCAAGAAGAGGAAGGGAAGCTGTGTTGGAGAGAAAAACCATGCCCTGGATATATCAATTAGAATCTCTGTATCCAGCTGCACCCAGCTTCCAGTTATGTACAAGTAAAGCTCCTTTCTAGTTTTAGTTGTGTTCCCATCACTTACTACAAAAAAATTTATATATAAAATACACATATGTTGCATGCCTTCTCCAGTTTACTTTGACAATTCATCTTACTTTTACCAATACTCTGCATTCAGATCAATAGATATTATATTGGTAAAAATTTATGGATAAAGAAGGAAAAGGATAGTATACATGGCTCTCTTGGCGTGTTTTATAAACAAAACAAAACTGTGCACTTTCATTTTTAGACACAGAAATTAAAATGCAGTTTCAAATGGATCTATTTACTAATGAAGAAGTTATTTTAATGGTTAATATCTATTTGTTGGAATTACTTTTTAAATATACCATATAAAGTTAATAGTCTAAATAGTCTAAATATTTAAGATGGAGGCTGCTATTAGAGGTGATTAGAGCATATTAGCAGGAAAATAAAACACCCCACCCTGCAGGTTAGAAAAGTGCCCCCAGGAGGCAACATGGGCATGTGACCAGGGAGGTCCAGAAGATGCCTAGACTATTCTAGTGAACCAGGAGAAGCAGGAATGAGCTCAAGCCATCCAAATTACCTCCTGAATCCTCAAACACTTGCTTATTCAAATCCAGTAGTTTTCTAGGATCTTTGTTTCAAGCTCCTTTCCATCTCTTTGTAGTCTTCAACGGTTCTGTCCCTAATTTGTTTCTGAGTTTCTGGAAGACCACGCTGACCAAGTATACATTAAAGCACTTCCCACCTCACAGCTGGAAGCATGACCTGGAATGTTGGATTCTGAACACTGAACAGAGACCACTCTGCTGTCTGTGGACGTCTGCCAAGGCATCGACGTGCTGACACAGCCTTGCTAAACTCCAGAAATGCAAAGAAGTCGTCCTAGCATCACACTGTGTCTTTTTAGAAGGCTCTCCTCATAGATTGATAGTGTCTCTTTCTAGGTTTCAGCTCTGGTCCCAAGAGCCATCTTATCAAAGCAATACCTAGTTATAGCCCTTCCCTGGGCTCAGCTTGGCTCCGTCTTATTGCCTTCTTCACCGTTTTGCTTTCCTTTTGTCATCTTCACGGGAGCAGGCCCATTTCTCCCCATCTCCAATGCCCCAACCCTAGTCCAAGTCATCATCACCACTTGCCTGGGCTTTTGTAACAGCCATCTTTTAAAGCCACGGATCAGATCACATCACAATCCTGATGATAACCTTCCTGTGGCTTCACCTTACCCTTTACAAACTATGCAAAGCTCTTGCCTGGCCTCAAAGACTACTTATCTGGTCTGGCTCCTGCATGGCCCTCACTCACTTCACCTCCTGCCTGCCCCCCTCCTTCCTCTGGGTACAGCAGACTCCCTCTTTTCCTCTAACACAGCAAACTCACTCCTGCACCAGCACATCTGTTCTCTCTCCCTGCCTTCTCTTTCTTCAGATCTGCTCATGGGTGGTTTCTTCATGTAATTCAGGTCTTCGCTCAAATGTCACCTCATCAGAGAGGTCTTCCAGGTCACCCTCTAATTGTTCTCCCACAAGCCCCAGTGTTTTCTCTTCTCCATGGAATTACCTCTATCTGAAATTATGTTATTAATTTGCACTTTATTATCAGTCTTCTCCACTAGAATTTCAACTCCACTAGAGCTCCCTGGGGAGCATGTCATATTCATCTGTGTCCCTAGGACATATATATTTGTAGCCAACACTACTAGTCCAACAGTGTTTTCTCCTTCTTACTGGTAGAACTTAATTTTGTTCAGTGGCCACCCCTCCTTCCACCTGGATAATCCTGAGTGGAAATAACCAGTCATATTGGTCTCACTGCCCTTGTTAGTGTCTGCTGTAAGGACAGGCGTGTTTCCTAAGTCTGGTCAATCTGCTGGGGATTGGGGGTGGGGTGCTTCTAAGACAGAGCTCACTTTTTTAAAAAGACCCACACATGGAAGAAATGGTCCTTCTTCTACCCCTGGACTTGGCAAGTATACATGGGATACCTGGATTATCAGTAGCCAACATGTGACCATAAAGAAAACATGCTGAGACCAGCAGAATGAAGAGAAGGAACAAACTAGGGTCTTTCATGAAGTTGTTGAGACTCTAGACTTCTTGTTATATGAGAAAACCATTTTTTTTCCTGATATGAAACATTAAAGGAGGTCTGTGTAGTCCTTCTCAATCCCTTTTCTGTCTTTCACTCTACCCTACATTTTGTGTTTATTATTCTCATTCATGAATATTTATTTTAGTACATATATGTTTATACTTAAATAAAATATAATGTTCTTTTGTATATTTTAAACTTTCTATAGCTTCTTCTTAATACATGTGCTGCATTCTGACGCTTTCTAACCATTTCGATTCTATTGATTTCACAACTGATTAATATATCAGGCCCTAAAGTTGCAAGATCAGCATATATATCCAGGAATGTAATTGTTCACTTAAAGAATGGGTGTATCATCAAATTTACTACATGCTATCAAATTATTCTCTTAAAAGTTTGTGCTAATTAAACCCTCTCCAAGGGTATGAGAATCCCTCTTTGTTCACAACCTTGCAAATATTTTGTACAGTCAGGTTTTATGTGAAATGATATCTCATTTGCTTTTAATTTACCCTTTCTGCTTACTAACAAGTTTGAACATTTCTTCCTGTATTTGTGGGCTGTTAGGCTTTTTCTTATATTATTTGCCTATTTGTATCCTTTCTCTATTTTTCTGTTGTCTTTTTAATTGATTTTTTTAGTTTGTTCTTTGTATATTCAGAACATTATTAATGCCTGCTCATGAATAGCAAATATCTTCTACCTATCCATGTCTTCACTTTCTTTTTTTTTTTTTTATGTCTACACCTTTTCCATTACTTTATTTTTTTAACATCTTTATTGGAGTATAATTGCTTTACATTGTTCTTAGTTTCTACTGTATAACAAAGCGAATCAGCTATACGTATACATATATCTCCATATCCCCTCTCTCTTGCGTCTCCCTCCCACCCTCCATATCCCACATCTCTAGGTGGTCACAAGCACAGAGCTGATTTCCCTATGTGCCTGCTTCCCACTAGTTATCTATTTTACATTTGGTAGTGTACATATGTCAATGCCACTTTCTCACTTCATCCCAGCTTAACCTTCCCCCTAGCCACATCCACAACTCCACTCTCTACATCTGCATCTTTCTTCCTGTCCTGCTCCTAGGTTATTTAGAACCTTTTCTTTTTTTTTTAGATTCCATATATATCTGTTAGCATACAGTATTTGTTTTTCTCTTTCTGACTTACTTCACTCTGTACGACAGACTGTAGGTCCATTCACCTCACTACAAATAAGTCAGTTTGATTTCTTTTTATGGCTGAGTAATATTCCACTGTATATATGCACCACATCTTCTTTATCCATTCATCTGTCGATGGACACTTAGGTTGCTTCCATGTCCTGGCTATTGTAAATAGAGCTGCAATGAACATTGTGGTACATGACTCTTCTTGAATTATGGTTTTATCAGGGTATACGCCCAGTAGTGGGATTGCTAGGTCATATGGTAGTCCTATTTTTACTTTTTTAAGAAACCTCCATACTGTTGTCCATAGTGGCTGTATCAATTTACATTCCCACCAACAGTGCAAGAGGGGTCCCTTTTCTCCATACCCTCTCCAGCATTTATTGTTTGTAAATTCTTTGATGATGGCCATTCTGACTGGTGTGAGGAGATACCTCACTGTACTTTTGATTTGCATTTCTCTAATGATTAGTGATGTTGAGCATCCTTTTATTTGTTTGCTGGCAATCTGTATACCTTCTTTGAAGAAATGTCTTTTAAGGTCTTCTGCCCATTTTTGGATTCGGTTGTCTGCTTTTTCGATATTGAGCTGCATAAGCTGCTTGCAAATTTTGGAGATTAATCTTTTGTCAGTTGATTCATTTGCAAATATTTTCTCCCATTCTGAGGGTTGTCTTTTTGTGTTGTTTATGGTTTCCTTTGCTGTGCAAAAGCTTTTCAGTTTCATTAGGTCCCATTTGTTTATTTTTGTTTTTATTTCCATTTCTCTAGGAGGTGGGTCAAAAAGGATCTTGCTGTGATTTATGTCATAGAGTGTTCTGCCTATGTTTTCCTCTAAGAGTTTTATAGTGTCTACTCTTACACTTAGGTCTTTAATAAATTTTGAGTTTACTTTTGTGTATGGTGTTAGGGAGTGTTCTAATTTCATTCTTTTACATGTAGCAGTCCAGTTTTCACAGCACCACTTTTTGAAGAGGCTGTCTTTTCTCCATCATATATTCTTGCCTCCTTTATCAAAGATAACATGACCAAACCAGCTTTACAACAAATGCTAAAGGATCTTCTCTAGGCAAGAAACACAAGAGAAGGAAAAGACCTATAATAACGAACCCAAAACAATTTAGAAAATGGGAATAGGAACATACATATCGATAATTACCTTAAATGTAAATGGACTAAATGCTCCCACCAAAAGACACAGATTAGCTGAATGGATACAAAAACAAGACCCATATATATGCTGTCTACAAGAGACCCACTTCAGACCTAGAGACACATACAGACTGAAAGTAAGGGGATGGAAAAAGATATTCCATGCAAATGGAAACCAAAAGAAAGCTGGAGTAGCAATTCTCATATCAGACAAAATAGACTTTAAAATAAGGACTATTAAAAGAGACAATGAAGGACACTACATAATGATCAAGGGATCGATCCAAGAAGAAGATATAACAATTGTAAATATTTATGCACCCAACATAGGAGCACCTCAATACATAAGGCAAATACTAACAGCCATAAAAGGGGAAATCGACAGTAACACATTCATAGTAGGGGACTTAAACACCCCACTTTCACCTATGGACAGATCATCCAAAATAAAATAAATAAGGAAACACAAGCTTTAAATGATACATTAAACAAGATGGACTTAATTGATATTTATAGGACACTCCATCCTAAAACAACAGAATACACATTTTTCTCAAGTGCTCATGGAACATTCTCCAGGATAGATCATATCTTGGGTCACAAATCAAGCCTTGGTAAATTTAAGAAAATTGAAATTGTATCAAATATCTTTTCTGACCACAATGCCATGAGACTAGATATCAATTACAGGAAAAGATCTGTAAAAAATACAAACACATGGAGGCTAAACAATACACTACTTAATAATGAAGTGATCACTGAAGAAATCAAAGAGGAAATCAAAAAATACCTAGAAACAAATGACAATGGAGACACAACGACCCAAAACTTGTGGGATGCAGCAAAAGCAGTTCTAAGGGGGAAGTTTATAGCAATACAAACCCACCTTAAGAAGCAGGAAAAATCTAGAATAAACAACCTAACCTTGCACCTCAAGCAATTAGAGAAAGAAGAACAAAAAAACCCCAAAGCTAGCAGAAGGAAAGAAATCATAAAAATCAGATCAGAAATAAATGAAAAAGAAATGAAGGAAACAATAGCAAAGATCAATAAAACTAAAAGCTGGTTCTTTGAGAAGATAAACAAAATAGATAAACTACTAGCCAGACTCATCAAGAAAAAAAGGAAGAAGACTCAAATCAACAGAATTAGAAATGAAAAAGGAGAGGTAACAACTGACACTGCAGAAATAAAAGAGATCATGAGAGATTACTACAAGCAACTCTATGCCAATAAAATGGACAATCTGGAAGAAATGGACAAATTCTTAGAAATGCACAACCTGCCAAGACTGAATCAGGAAGAAATTGAAAATATGAACAGACCAATCACAAGCACTGAAATTGAAACTGTGATTAAAAATCTTCCAACAAAGAAAAGCCCAGGACCAGATGGCTTCGCAGGCGACTTCTATCAAACATTTAGAGAAGAGCTAACACCTATCCTTCTCAAACTCTTCCAAAATATAGCAGAGGGAGGAACACTCCCAAACTCCTTCTACGAGGCCACCATCACCTTGATACCAAAACCAGACAAGGATGTCACAAAGAAAGAAAACTACAGGCCAATATCACTGATGAACATAGATGCAAAAATCCTCAACAAAATACTAGCAAACAGAATCCAACAGCACATTAAAAGGATCATACACCATGATCAAGTGGGGTTTATTCCAGGAATGCAAGGATTCTTCAATATACGCAAATCTATCAATGTGATAAACCATACTAACAAATTGAAGAAAAACCACATGATCATCTCAATAGATGCAGAGAAAGCTTTTGACAAAATTCAACACCCATTTATGATAAAAACCCTGCAGAAAGTAGGCATAGGGGGAACTTTCCTCAACATAATAAAGGCCATATATGACAAGCCCATAGCAAACATCATCCTCAATGGTGAAAAACTGAAAGCATTTCCACTAAGATCAGGAACAAGACAAGGTTGCCCACTCTCACCACTCTTATTCAACATAGTTTTGGAAGTTTTAGCCACAGCAATCAGAGAAGAAAAGGAAATAAAAGGAATCCAAATCGGAAAAGAAGAAGTAAAGCTGTCACTGTTTGCAGATGACATGATCCTATACATAGAGAATCCTAAAGATGCTACCAGAAAACTACTAGAGCTAATCAATGAATTTGGTAAAGTGGCAGGATACAAAATTAATGCACAGAAATCTCTGGCATTCCTATATACTAATGATGAAAAATCTGAAAGTGAAATCAAGAAAACACTCCCATTTACCCTTGCAACAAAAAGAATAAAATATCTAGGAATAAACCTACCTAAGGAGACAAAAGACTTGTATGCAGAAAATTATGACACTGATGAAAGAAATTAAAGATGATACAAATAGATGGAGAGATATACCATGTTCTTGGATTGGAAGAATCAACATTGTGAAAATGACTCTACTACCCAAAGCAATCTATAGATTCAATGCAATCCCTATCAAACTACCACTGGCATTTTTCACACAACTAGAACAAAAAATTTTGCAATTTGTATGGAAACACAAAAGACCCCGAATAGCCAAAGCAATCTTGAGAACGAAAAAAGGAACTGGAGGAATCAGGCTCCCTGACTTCAGACTATACTACAAAGCTACAGTTATCAAGACGGTGTGGTACTGGCACAAAAACAGAAAGATAGATCAATGGAACAGGATAGAAAGCCCAGAGATAAACCCATGCACATATGGACACCTTATCTTTGATAAAGGTGGCAGGAATGTACAGTGGAGAAAGGACAGCCTCTTCAATAAGTGGTGCTGGGAAAACTGGACAGGTACATGTAAAAGTATGAGATTAGATCACTCCCTAACACCGTACACAAAAATAAGCTCAAAATGGATTAAAGACCTAAATATAAGGCCAGAAACTATCAAACTCTTAGAGGAAAACATAGGCAGAACATTCTATGACATAAATCACAGCAAGATCCTTTCCGACCCACCTCCTAGAGTAATGGAAATAAAAACAAAAATAAACAAACGGGACCTAATGAAACTTCAAAGCTTTTGCACAGCAAAGGAAACCATAAACAAGACCAAAAGACAACCCTCAGAATGGGAGAAAATATTTGCAAATGAAGTAACCGACAAAGGATTAATCTCCAAAATTTACAAGCAGCTCATGCAGCTCAATAACAAAAAAACAAACAACCTAATCCAAAAATGGGCAGAAGACCTAAATAGACATTTCTCCAAAGAAGATATACAGACTGCCAACAAATATGTGAAAGAATGCTCAACATCATTAATCATTAGAGAAATGCAAATCAAAACTACAATGAGATATCATCTCACACCAGTCAGAATGGCCATCATCAAAAAATCTAGAAACAATAAATGCTGGAGAGGGTGTGGAGAAAAGGGAACACTCTTGCACTGCTGGTGGGAATGTGAATTGGTTCAGCCACTATGGAGAACAGTATGGAGGTTCCTTAAAAAGCTACAAATAGAACTACCATATGACCCAGCAATCCCACTATTGGGCATATACCCTGAGAAAACCATAATTCAAAAAGAGTCATGTACCAAAATGTTCATTGCAGCTCTATTTACGATAGCCCGGAGATGGAAACAACCTAAGTGCCCATCATCGGATGAATGGATAAAGAAGATGTGGCACATATATACAATGGAATATTATTCAGCCATAAAAAGAAAAGAAATTGAGCTATTTGTCATCAGGTGGCTAGACCTAGAGTCTGTCATACAGAGTGAAGTAAGTCAGAAAGAAAAAGACAAATACCGTATGCTAACACATATATATGGAATTTAAGAAAAAAAAATGTCATGAAGAACCTAGGGGTAAGGCAGGAATAAAGACGCAGACCTCCTAGAGAACGGACTTGAGGTTATGGGGAGGGGGAAGGGTGAGCTGTGACAGGGCGAGAGAGAGTCATGGACATATACACACTAACAAACATAGTAAGGTAGATAGCTAGTTGGAAGCAGCCGCATGGCACAGGGATATTGGCTTGGTGCTTTGTGACAGCCTGGAGGGGTGGGATAGGGAGGGTGGGAGACGCAAGAGGGAAGAGATATGGGAACATATGTATATGTATAACTGATTCACTTTGTTATAAAGCAGAAACTAACACACCATTGTAAAGCAATTATACCCCAATAAAGATGTTAAAAAAAAAAAAAAAAGATAACATGACCATATGTGCATAGGTTTATCTCTGGGCTTTTTATCCTGTTCCATTGAAATATATTTCTGTTTCTGTGCCAGTACCATACTGCCTTGATTACTGTAGCTTTGTAGTATAGTCTGAAATCAAGGAGCTTGATTCCTCCAGCTCCGTTTTTCTTTCTCAAGATTCCTTTGGCTATTTGGGGTCTTCTGTGTTTCCACACAAATTGTGAAATTTTTCTTCTACTTCTGTGAAAAATGCCATTGGTAGGTTGATAGGGATTGCATTGAATTTGTAGATTGCTTTGGGTAGTATAGTCGTTTCACCATGTTTATTCTCTCAATCCAAGAATGTAGTACATCTCTCCATCTGTTTGTATCATCTTTAATTTCTTTCATCAGTGTCTTACAGTTTTCTGCATACAGGTCTTTTGTCTCTGGAGGTAAGTTTATTCCTAGGTACTTTATTCTTTTTGTTGCAGTAGTAAATGGGAATGTTTCCTTAATTTCTCTTTCAGATTTGTGATCATTAGTGTATAAAATGCAAGAGATTTCTGTGCATTAGTCTTGTATCCTGCAACTTTCCCAAATTCATTGATTAGCTCTACTAGTTTTCTGGTAGCATCTTTAAGATTCTCTATGTATAGTACCATGTCATCTGAAAACAGTGACAGTTTTACTTCTTCTTTTCTGATTTGGATTCCTTTTATTTCTTTTTTGTCTTTGATTGCTGTAGCTAAAATTTCTAAAACTATGTTGAATAATAGTGGTGAGAGTGGGCAATGTTGTCTTGTTCCTGATCTTAGTGAAGACGGTTTCAGTTTTTACCATTGAGAACAATGTTGGTTGTGGGTTTGCCATATATGGCCTTTATTATGTTGAGCTAAGCTCCCTCTATGACTACTTTCTGGAGAGTTTTTATCATAAATGGGTGCTGAATTTTGTCAAAAGCTTTTTCTGCATCTATTGAGATGATCATATGGTTATTATCCTTCAGCTTGTTAATATGGTGTATCACACTGACTGATTTGCATATATTTAAAAAATCCTTGCATTCCTGGGATAAACCCCACTTGATCATGGTGTATGATCTTATTAATGTGCTGCTGGAATCTGTTTGGGGTATTTTGTTGAGGATATTCGCATCTATGTTCATCAGTGATATTGTCCTGTAGTTTTCTTGTTTTGTGGCATCTTTGTCTGGTTTTGGTATCAGTGTGATAGTGCCTCGTAGAATGAGTGTGGGAGTGTTCCTCCCTCTGCTATATTTTGGAAGAGTTTAAGAAGGATAGGCTAGCTCTTCTCTAAATGTTTGATAGAATTCACCTGTGAGGCCATCTGGTCCTGGGTTTTTGCTTGGTAGAAGATTTTTAATCACAGTTTCAATTTCAGTGCTTGTGATTGGTCTGTTCATATTTTCTATTTCTTCCTGATTCAGTCTTGGAAGGTCGTGCTTTTCTAAGAATCTGTCCATTTCTTCCAGGTTTTCCATTTTACTGGCATAGAGGTGCTTGTAGTAATCTCTCATGATCCTTTGTATTTCTGTAGTGTCTGCTGTTACTTCTCCTTTTTCATTTCTAATTTTGTTGATTTGAGTCTTCTCCCTTTTTTTCTTGACGAGTCTGGCTAACAGTTTATCAATTTTGTTCATCTTCTCAAAGAACCAGCTTCTAGTTTTACTGATTTTTGCTATCGTTTCCTTCATTTCTTTTTCATTTATTTCTGATCTGATCTTTAGAATTTCTTTCCTTCTGCTAACTTTGGGCTTTTTTTGTTCTACCTCCTCTAATTGCTTTAGGTGTAAGGTTAGGTGTTTATTTGAGATTTTTTCTTGTTTCTTGAGGTAGGACTGTATTGCTATAAACTTCCCTCTTAGAACTGCTTTTGTTGCATCTCATAGGCTTTGGGTTGTCCTGTTTTCATTGTCATTTGATTCTAGGTATTTTCTAATTTCCTCTTAGATTTCTTCAGTGATCTCTTGGTTATTTAGTACTGTATTTTTTAGCCTCCATGTGTTTGCATTTTTTACAGGTTTTTTTCCCTGTAAGTGATATCTAGTCTCATACCGTCATTGTAGGAAAAGATACTTGATATGATTTCAATTTTCTTAAACTTACCAAGGCTTGATTTGTGACCCAAGATATGATCTATCCTGGAGAATGTTCCATGAGCACTTGAGAAGAAAGTGTATTCTGTTGTTTTTGGATGGAATGTCCTATAAGTATTAATTAAGTTCATCTTATTTAATGTGTCATTTAAAGCTTGTGTTTCCTTGTTTATTTTCATTTTGGTTGATCTGTGTCCATTGGTGAAAGTGAGGTGTTAAAGTCCCCTACTATAACTGTATTACTGTCAGTTTCCCCTTTTATGGCTGTAAGCATTTGCCTTATGAATTGAGGTGCTCCTATGTTGGGTGCAAAAATATATACAATTGTTATATCTTCTTGGATTGATCCCTTGAGCATTATGTAGTGTCCTTCTGTGTCTCTTGTAATAGTCTATTTTAAAGTCTATTTTGTCTGATATGATAATTGCTACTCCAGCTTTCTTTTGATTTCCATTTGCATCAAGTATCTTTGTCCAACCCCCTCACTTTCAGTCTGTATGTGTCCCTAGGTCTGAAGTGGGTCTCTTGTAGACAGCATATATATGGGTCTTGTTTTTGTATCCATTCAGCCAGTCTATGTCTTTTGGTTGGAGCATTTAATCTATTTACATTTAAGGTAATTATTGATATGTATGTTCCTATTACCATTTCCTTAATTGTTTTGGGTTTGTTTTTGTAGGTCTTTTCCTTCTTTTGTGTTTCCTGCCTAGAAAAGTTCCTTTAGCATCTGTTGTAAAGCTGGTTTGCTGGTGCTGAATTCTCTTAGCTTTTGCTTGTCTGTAAAGGTTTTAATTTCTCTGTCGAATCTGAATGGTATCCTTGCTGGTAGAGTAATCTTGGTTGTAGGCTTTCCCTTTCATCACTTTAAATATGTCCTGTCACTCCCTTCTGGCTTGCAGAGTTTCTGATGAACGATCAGCTGTTAACCTTACGGGGATTCCCTTGTATGTTATTTGTTGCTTTTCCCTTGCTGTTTTTAATATTTTTTCTGTTATTTAATTTTTGATAGTTTGATTAATATGTGTTTGGTTTGATTGTCCTTGATATATCCTATATGGGGCTCTCTGCACTTCCTGGACTTGACTGACTATTTCCTTTCCCATATTAGGGAAGTTTTCAACTATAATCTCTTCAAATATTTTCTCAGTTCCTTTCTTTTTCCCTTCCTCTTCTGCAACCGCTAAAATTTGAATGTTGGTGCTTTTAATGTTGTCCCAGAGGTCTCTGAGGCTGTCCTCAGTTCTTTTCATTCTTTTTTCTTTATTCTGCTCTGTGGTAGTTATTTCCACTATTTTATCTTCCAGGTCACTTATCCATTCTTCTGCCTCAGTTATTCTGCTATTGATTCATTCTAGAGAATTTTAAATTTCATTTATTGTGTTGTTCATCATTGTTTGTTTGCTCTTTAGTTCTTCTAGGTCCTTTTTAAACATTTCTTGTATTTTCTCCATTCTAGTTCCAAGATATTGGATCAACTTTACTATCATTACTCTGAATTCTTTTTCAGGTAGACTGCTTATTTCCTCATCATTTGTTCAGTCTGGTGGGTTTTTACCTTGCTCCTTCGTCTGCTGCATATGTCTCTGTCTTCTCATTTTGCTTAACTCACTGTGTTTGGGGTCTCCTTTTCTCAGGTTTGTAGCTCCTGTTGTTTTTGGTGTCTGCCTCCAGTGGGTTAGGTTGGTTCAGTGGGTTTTGTAGGGTTCCTAGTGCAGGAGAATGGTGCCTGTGTTCTGGTGGATGAGGCTGGATCTTACCTTTCTGGTGGGCAGGACCACATCAGGTGGTGTGTTTTGGGGTGTCTGTGAACTTATGATTTTAGGCAGCCTCTCTGCTAATGGGTGGGGTTGTGTTCCTATCTTGCTAGTTATTTGGCATGGGGTGTCCAGCACTGGGGCTTGCTGGTCGTTGAGTGGAGCTGGCCCTTAGCATTGAGATGGAGATCTTGCCGATTGATATTATGTTAGGCTGGGGGGTCTCTGGTGGTCTAATGTCCTCTCCTACCTCTGAGGCTCAGGCCTGACACCCAGGCAGAGCACCAAGACCCTGTCAGCCACACGGCTCATAAGAAAAGGGAGAAAAAGAAAGAAAGAAAGAAAAAAAAATAAATTAAAATATAATTATTTAAAATTTAAATATATTATTAAAATAAAAAAAATAAAAAGTAATTAAAAAAAAAGAAGAGAGCAACCAAACTGATAAACAAATCCACCAATCATAACCAGTGCTAAAAACTAAACTAAGATAAACATATAAATCAGAAACTAGTCAGTCAAAACTAGTCAGCAAACCCCAAGTCTACATTTGCTCCCAAAGTTCACTGCCTCAATTTTGGGATGATTCATTGTCTATTCAGGTATTCCACAGATGCAGGGTATATCAAGTTGATTGTGGAGATTTAATCCACTGCTCCTGAGGCTCCATGTAGAAATTTCCCTTTCTATTCTTTGTTCTCACAGCTCCTGGGGTTCAGCTTTGGATCTGGCCATGCCTCTGCACGTTGGCTGCCCTCTGGCATCTGTTCTTCACCCAGAGAGGAGGGGGTTAAAGGAGTGGCTGATTAGGGGGCTGTGGCTCACTCAGGCTGAGGGGAGGGACGGGTACAGAATGCGGGGTGAGCCTGCAATGGCAGAGGCCGGCGCGACTTTGCAGCAGCCTGAGGCATGCCATGTGTTCTCCTGAGGAAGTTGTCCCTCGACCATGGGACCCTGGCAGTGGCAGGCTGCACCGGCTCCCAGGAGGGGAGGTGTGGAGAGTGACCTGTGCTCGCACACAGGCTTCTTGGTGGCTGCAGCAGCAGCATTAGTACTTCAAGTCAGTCTCTGGTGTCCGTGCCAATAGCCATGGCTCGCCCGTCTCTGAAGCTCATTTAGGCGGTGCTCTGAATCTCCTCTCTTCACGCACCCCGAAACAATGGTCTCTTGCCCCTTAGGCAGGTCCAGAGTTTTTCTCAGACTCCCTCCTGGCTAGCTGTGGTGCACTAGGCCCCTGCAGGCTGTGTTCACGCAGCCAACCCCAGTCCTTTCCCTGGGGTCTGACCTCTGAAGCCCAAGCCTCAGATCCCAGCTCCCACCTGTCCCAGCAGGTGAGCAAACAAGCCTCTCGGGCTGGTGAGTGCTGGTCGGCACCGATCCTCTGTGCGGGAATCTCTCTGCTTTGCCCTCTGCACCCCTGTTGCTGCACTCTCCTCTATGGCTGTGAACCTTCCCCCCCACCCTCCCACACCCCATCTCTGCCAGTGAAGGGGCTTCCTAGTGTGTGGAACCTTTTCCTCCTTCACAGCTGCCTCCCAGAAATGCAGGTCCCATCCCTATTCTTTTGTCTCTTTTTTCTTTTGCCCTACCCACATACGTGTGGAGTTTCTTGCCTTTTGGGAAGTCTGAGGTCTTCTGCCAGTATTCAGTAGGTGTTTTGTAGGGGTTGTTCCACATGTAGATGTATTGTTTTAAAATGTATTTACTTTATTTATTTATCTTTGGCTGCGTTCAGTCTTCGTTGCTGCGTGCAGACTTTCTCTAGTTGCAGCAAGCGGGGGCCACTCTTCATTGTGGTGCATGGGCTTCTCATTGCAGTGGCTTCTCTTGTTGTGGAGGACAGGCTCTAGGCAAACGGGCTTTAGTAGTTGTGGTACACAGGCTCAGCAGTTGTGGCACACCATCTTAGTTGCTCTGTGGAACATGGGATCTTCCTGGGCCAGAGATCAAAACCATGTCCCCTGCATTGGCATGCGGATTTTTAACCACTGCGCCACCAGGGAAATTCCTGTAGATGTATTTTTTTTTTTTTTTTTTTTTTGCGGTACATGGGCCTCTCACTGTTGTGGCCTCTCCCGTTGCAGAGCACAGGCTCCAGACACACAGGCTCAGCGGCCATGGCTCACGGGCCTAGCCGCTCCGCGGCATGTGGGATCTTCCTGGACCGGGGCACGAACCCGTGTCCCCCGCATCGGCAGGCGGACTCTCAACCACTGCGCCACCAGGGAAGCCCTGTAGATGTATTTTTGATGTATTTGTGGGGAGGAAGGTGATGTCCACATCTTACTCCTCCACCATCTTGAAGGTCCACCCATGGCTTAACTTTTTTATGGTATTTTTTGATTCACAGAAGTTTTTAACCTAAGGATAGTTAAATTTATAAATTTTCCTTTATGATCCAGGCTTTTTCTTTTTGTTTATGACCTTTATTGTTTAGCCACTTTGGATGGGACTCTTCATTATTTGTAGGGAAACATTCTAACAGATTCAGCAGTTAGTAAATACAAGTTGATTAAATGAGAAAATAAATGAATAAATGAAGTGATTTTAGCAGGAAAACAAGAGTGATAAACCTCACATTAAAATAATATCTTAAATAATATAGTGTTGAATAGATCTTTTATAAAATCTATATTTTTGAAGGTTACAAATTATACCAATCAAAGCTAGAAGCCAGAGTCTACCACTCATATTCTGAAATATACTTAAATATGAATGGGACTAAATGGACTTACATTTAAAAATCCAGAGAGTTGGGGGTTCCTCACTGGTGCTGGGTACATATATAGCTTCCAACCACTAAATCTTAAATTTCAAAGAAAAGCTAAATATCTCATTGTCATCAATTACTCCAGAATACTTATTTGTTTTTTAAAAACAAACACCTGGGTTGTCTGTGCTGGCCTATCCAGTAAGTAATAATCATGTATTCTATATTTTTCATACTGTATTACATTAAAAATGGAGAGGAAAGGGAGTTTTGCATTCTACCATAACATGTTGACTTCTCTGGATTCAAATACATCAAAAATGGAAGGCTCTGCAAATGAATTAAGCTAACCTTTGTAAGGTCACTGTCTAGGTTCAGAGAGGCAATGGAATTATTTCAATATGTGAAATGCCTTACTTCCACAATCAGAACAAAAATATTTTAGTCTGCATTTGTGCAGACTACATGAGGTGATAAAAATAGAGCACAAAATGATTAGATACATCCATTTCACCATCTCTCTGTGCATATTTTTAAATTCAATCATTTTTATCAACCAACTACTGTGTGCACACGTGAAAGATTACTGTCAGATGATATGTTCTTTCCATCCGTTCATTTACAAAGGAAAAAGTAATAGCGGTGTCACAGACATCAAACTTTCACATTTTAAAAGGGAAAAGAAAAAACTTTTATGGGCAAAGCAAGGTAATAGGTTACTTTTTCCCCTGCTCGCCTGTGGAGAATCTTTTTCTATGGTTCTTTTCCTTCACACTTTTTTTTTTTTTTTCCCCTCTCAAAGTATAAAATCGAATAGCATTGTTAGAGGCCTAAGGGAAAATTGGTTTCTATTCCGTGGTTTCCTTCTCTATATTTTAAGCGGGAACAGATATGTCAAAAATAATTCTAGAATTCACACCATCCCAGCTAATGAGTCAGCATCTGCTTTCACAGGGCTCTGATCTACAGAAAGTTTCAGGCAGATGAACTCCCTGGAAGGTTTCAGTTGTAATATTTGTAATGCTCACCCATCTACAAAGTAAAGCTACAAAAAACACAGTCAACTACCTACTTCTCTCTTCTCCTTCTGATAAACTCTTGGGAAGCCATCTGATGGATGATGGGTGGCAGCTACAATGATCACTTTCTGTTTGCGTGGTATTCTGGGTTGGCCACCTGCACTACTTGGCTTATGTGATGTGCTCCATTGTACGGGGATTTCCCTTCTCTCATACACCATGTGGTCAAGGTGAAGTTCTGGGTCTTCCTGAGCAGAATGTTGGAGACTACTTAGGACACTATTATACAATGATATATGCATTTGTCTTCTTCCTGATATACCAGCCTGAGAACTTAAACAACAGACAGGTATTTCTCACAGTTCTGAAGGCTGGGAAGACCAAGATCAAGGTGCAGGCAGATACGATTTTTGGTAAGGGCCTTCTGCCAGGCTTGTGCATATCCGCCTTCCTACGGCTGTGTGCTCACACAGCATTTCCTTCATGTGTGCACATGGACAGAGATAACTCTCTCTCTTCCTTTTTGCATAAGGACACTAATTCCATCATGGGGGCCCCACCTAAACCTAATTACCTCCCAAAGGCCCAACCTCCAGATACCATCATACTAGGGGTTAGGGCTTCAATATATGAATTGGGGGGCAGGGACACAAACATTTAGTCCATAACAGTATTTAATTTTGATTAGCAATTTATATAACCTTTTCCCTCTAGTCAACAACTTTTTTGGCTTCTAAGCACTAAACTGCAATCTTCAAGGTGTCCATGGAATCACATATTAAAACCTGGTCTGGTTCAGACATAAGTTACATGGACTCTGTGATTAAAAATCTGGTCAAAGTAGAGGGGCAGGCCCTTCTGTGGTGGCCTCTCAGTCAAAACCATTACCTTCTAAAGACCTGGTACTAACAAACTTGTAATCCCCTGAAAAGAATCTCTGTCTGATACCTACTTTGGACAGAATCAGTGTAATTTTCCACAGGAGAAATTCTCCTGAAGATGGCAGCCTTTCACTTCCAGGCTTTGGTTCATGCTGTTCCTTCATTCTAGAAGACTCTCTGCTTTCCCCTCCACATGAAAAATATCTATCCACACTTAGGTTTCTGTTTAGACATCACTTCCTTAGGTGTTCCTCCTCTGTGTTCCTGTGGGCTTTTGCTACCACCATCTCTTGGCTTGTCTGTCTACCCTTCTAAACTGTTAAGATTAGGACAACAGGAACCAAGTCTCTTTATTCACCACTCTGCCCACAGCATGAAGCCTGGTTCCCAGCATAGTGTCAGAGCTGAAAGAGTGAATAACTAGGTAAGAAGGTGAGTCATGGCATAGACGTCCAACAACATAGATGTTTAGTCATTTCTAGAGCAACCTGAAGTCAAACATGTTGGACACTTTGAGCCTTTACAGAGGACTTAACATTGCAGAGGATCTGTCTTCCAAATCAAAATAAAGACGGGGGTAGAGGAAGAGAGATAGAAATAAAGAACACTGTTAGGAGGAAAGCAGTTAAAGAGTCACCTCCCAAATCCAGGTGAGAAGACTTAGAATCATCATGGAGTCCTGTCCTTCTTTTACAACTCTGCTGAGGAGTCCCCAGATTTGTGGGAACTATCATGAAATGAAAATGCAGGACCCCTCTCAAAAATTATTAAAAATTTCAAAATGGTGGGACCACAGCATCAAAGCAAGCGTGTAATGTGGGTTCCTTCTAAGCATGGGGTCCCACTGACTGCATAGGTCTCATGTCCATGAAACCAGACTCATTCCTCTCCATGCCTAGGTCCCAGGGACATACTGGTACCATTACTTGACAGTATTTAAATTTATTTTTCAACACTCTCTCAAGTATTTTAAGGCCCTGGAACTCAAAATTCTAGAACATAAATAATCTTTCATAATGATTTGCTATGAACTTGCCAAAGTCCAAAAGGTAACACCCGAATTTTCATAATTGATATTCCCCCACAGAGACCTCTTGGTACTGAAATGTCCCTTCCCAAGCTTATCTTGCATTGATCCTCATTAGAAACCAGCTACACATCTGTAAAAAATATCATTTATCATGGCAGCTTGATCACTGCACTGAAAACAATATCACCAAAGCACCTGCCTGATCTTTCAACAAAGCACAACCCTGTATATTTTACTTTTGTTGAGTATGATGATTTTTCCCCCTTTTCTCTCACAAAGGTACCAAGATCAACTCAATCTTATTCCTGTGGTGAAGTGTTCAATTATGACATTTTATTTGGACATTACTCTTATAGCACCTTGCATTAATCTGCCCTAATAACTACTGGGACATTTTGGAAATAATTGATTTGTCACATCTGAAGGACATCTGTTATGCTACGTTAATGGCAATAAAACAGAAGATACTCACAAAAAGCAAAATGGAACTAAATGCCAAGATAAATGTTATATTTTGGCAATGTTCTCACAAAATAGCTGACAGATGTTAATATAACCATTACATTCTGAGGGAAGATACTCATCTTTTCCTATTATTATTCATACTTTATGACATACAGAAAAAAATATGACAATTCAGGAAACCACATTTTGGGCCACACCAAAGCCAAATGTTGCATATTGTTTTTTCACGTTGATGTATGTTTGGTCTACAGTTTCCAAGACAAGTATCAAAGTGATTCTTGGCATACAAATTGAGTCTCACAAAAGCAACTGAATACTTTAAGGAAATAGTGAGGAATTTATGGCTAATATTTAAAAATAATTATAGGACCCCAAGGGAAAAGTAAACCTGAACAGTAAATTCTTATTGGTCATTTATGAACTGCACATAGAAAAACCCATTTGGAAAAGGGAATACAGCCACGTTCTCTACTCCTTAATATCCCCAGGATCCTATAATACACCACAAGAGAACTGATGACTGCACCTCGAGGAGGGGTTGAAAGCTGGAAATCAAATCAGACTCTAGCACGTGGGGGGAAAGTGATCTGAGAGCGGCTGCCGCTGGCAAACTGTTATGAGTGACTTATTGCCTTTCCATTTTTTCAGAACTTTAATTGTATTTAGATTTATAGTTCCATTACTGTATACTCACATAAAGAGAGTTAATTCTTTAGAAATGTGTCTGCCTGGTAGAAAAGATACTCGTTTGTTGGTTAATCCCAGACTCGATATATTGGCTGAGGATTTTTGTGATATTAGAAATTCCTCTGCTGAAGTCTCACAATTCTGTTTGTTTTCTAAATCTATTTTAATCTCACTTTCTCTTTCTGATGCAGACACACACACACAGCATGGTGTTGTCCAGAGAGTGAAATAAACTTCTACAAAGAAGCTGAAAATCTCCGTTGTAAGCATCATGAGCACATGTTAAACAGCAAAGATCTATTCAAGGAAGTTTCTAAACTGCCTTACAGGAGAATAGTGGGAAAAGATATAACAGGGATCAAATCCCATGGTCCCATTTTACAGATGAATATAAACAGATCCAGAGACCTTAGTGACCTGCTTAGGGTCACACACAAATTCAGCAGAAGAACTGGACCTTCACCACGATCTCTCCCTTCCACATCCATGATCCTTCCTGCTGTAGAACTATCATCAGATCTACAACGTCCCTACGTTAATCCCATAAATACCAATATCAATAACCTTACACAGGGACATTCTTAATGCTTGTAAATAGCATCTTAATAACGTTTTTGTGGTTTTAATTTTGTTTTTTGTTTTAAAAAATAAAGAAAAGAGACTATTAAAAAAAAGCAATATAGAGAACAAAAATAAAACCTAACAAAGATGGCCTTTATCCAATCTTTCAGTTTTTTGTCCAAACGATTTAAATTTAGCCAACATCAAGAACGCAAACAAGACAAAAACAAAACTACCTCCAAAATAAAACAGTCATGTGGTCAAAATTAATATGTATGTATGTGTGTATATGTATATATATATATATATACACATATACACACACATATATGAGATTCAAATTTGTTTTTCAAATGGTTAACACTTAACTTCAATCTAAAAATTTGACACAGACTAACAATTGGCCCGACATTTTTAAGTATAAAAATCATTTTAAGGAGAACCTTTGTCTCCTCTTAATGCATTATTTTTCTAACTTGATTGACTCTTTTACCCTGAGACTCTTACTAGAAATATGTGCTCATAATTAGTGGCCCATCAATATCACTGATTAATTACTTGGTAAGAAAAATATCATGTTAAGAATAATTTTTCTGTATTAAAAAGGTATGCAGGGCTTCCCTGGTGGCGCAGTGGTTGAGAGTCCGCCTGCTGATGCAGGGGACACGGGTTCGTGCCCCGGTCCGGGAAGATCCCACATGCCGCGGAGCGGCTAGGCCCGTGAGCCATGGCCGCTGAGCCTGCGCGTCTGGAGCCTGTGCTCTGCAACGGGAGAGGCCACAACAGTGAGAGGCCCACATACCACAAAAAAAAAAAAAAAAGCTATGCAGTTTAAGTCATAAATATGTCAAGGTATTATTATTATAATTGATAAAGCTCTGTGTTCATTAAAGTTATTTGGACAGAGAAGAAAAACAAGAGAGCTCAAGGACAGCACAGGATCTGACTGACACTTCAGCTGAAGGTTAAAGTACAGAGGAAATGATTTATTTGGTATGGCTATGACTGCATGAAGAATTAATGTAAATTCATTTGACCTACATGATATCAACTAACTAAATGCTCAACAGATAAGCTTGGCCAGTAGGCAAACCCATTAATGGACACTAATAAATAAGGGCATGGTGCAGTGATAAGCTGCTTAGTTCAGATCCCTACCCCTGTTCCTTGCTGGCTGTTGACAGAAGAGCAAGACACTGAGCCTCTGTGCCTCAATTTCTGCATCTTCTGCATCTGGAAAGAAGATTTGTTTTCTCCTCATAAGGTAAAGTGCTTAGAACAGCATCTGACACATACTAAATACTGTAAATGTTTGCTATTGCTTCCAACCACCACACCAAGGGCTTTCTGTGGGTAAATGAGGTGGATAAACATTCTATCCAAATCCCCCTCACAGAAGTTCACAAATCATATTAGAATATTAAATGTTCCGAGAATTTCTCTAATAAAGAAAACTGTTTACATTTACTTAATCCTGCATTACCCCAAATTACTGAAGCAGCTTTTTCTACTTAATAAATACTGACCTTCAAAGCTGAAACATTTATTAACTCATCAAGACAAATCTAAAAAGTTACTATAATCTTCTCTTTACTGATTTAAGTCTTAGCTACAAGTTGAGACGTTGTTTGGGACAAGACAGGCCAAAAAATAAAACAATAAAAGGGAAAAAGCAAACAAGCAAGAAAACCCACTGCAATAACAAAGTGAGAATAATTATTCACTGAGGAAAAGAAGCGAAAAAGAAGGATAACACAAATTGAAATGTGGAAGTTTTCTTAAGAGGAGAATGAAAAAACCCATAGCCACCAATCGTTAATGGTTTCCTGGAGATATTGTTAAACACAGTCAGAGACTCTGAATCCACTCTGCATCGAAGTCTCTAGGATTCCTGAACCTTCTAAATTTTAATATTTCCAGGTACACCATTTCATAAACGCTTTTCACAAACCATTGCTTTCTAAAATAAAATTACAAATAAACAAAATCAATAATTTTTTAGGGGGGGCTTATTTTGGGAGATTTTTGGAATTTTTGTTTTGGTTCTGTTCTTAGACATAATTATTTGAGTGTCATTTATATGCCAATGTGGAGTGAATTATGTAAAAGAAGCCTCTAATTTATTCTTAGTATTTTACATGTAAGCACTAATTATAATATTTAGTTGTCTAAGTATTACTTCTGTAGATAAAACTATGCAACTAGTGGTATTTACCTGGGGGCTAATGCCATGTTAGCATGTAGGGACTAATGCCATTAACACTCCATCTCCCCCCATCTCCCCTATCACTTACTCGGAGAGACAGCAGTCCAAATTCATGTAATGTTCATTTAAAGCCTTGTACCTCTTTTAATGTGGTATTTTTTTAATCCAAAATTATGAACTTCTTTAGTTTTAAAGATATATATATATATATATATATATATATATATATATATATATATAGGTAGGATAAATAGATTTCTCCAAACTGATATTTTAGGATTATAATACTGGTATTTTTCTCTCCAAATACAAGAAGTCCTATAAATCCACAAGTGCTGTTTTGATAAAAGAAGTTGTGAAGTTGGATTTTGGCAATACTTAAAAACTTAAATTTGCCCAATATTATCAGAATAGTAAGCTTAAGATCTTAACACAGTTTAATAGTATATTTTGTAAGCATTTTCTTTCCTAGAAAATCAAGGAAACCTAAGAAGCTTTCTAAGATCCAGTCGTATTTACAAAATACACAGCTCATTATTAATTAATTATACTTGAAAATGTGTGTAGCTGTTTTCAATCCCTTGTCAGTTTGTACATAAATCTTTATGTTTAACCTACTTCATTTGAGCTCATAGTCACATTTGAAAATTTAGTCCAAAAATCTGTTAAATAAAAATCTATGTCAAAAGTTTTAGTCTATTTATGTGCTCTACAAATCTATTAAAATGCCCTCAATGGATGACCAAAGCACGACTGCTTCACATTGATGAAGAAAAAATTAAATAAACATTGTCACATTTTGGTTTATTAAGAGGAGAAAAGAAAGGGCAATATAATCATCTGTTTGCAGATGACTTTAATGTAGATGTAAAACCAGCCTGTGCCTACACAGTGACCTCATTCCCAAGCCCCAGAAACATGATATGCTTTTCCAGCCTGAGCATTTATCATTTGTTACAAAGAATTCAGTATTTAAGAATATATAAATATAACAGGAAAGTGTTGAATTGACACTTATGATAAAATGCATTTGATTAAGACTTAATAAAGAACTGTGTATAGTACTAGTGAATAATGCACTGCCAGATAAAGTTGGACACAAAGCAAATACAGTGTCAAAGCTAATCTAGCCAGGCATTATTCAGCCATATTACTTTCTTTATTACTAGATTAAAAAACGCATATTGTGTTTCATCAGCTTTTTCATTATTTCAACACATAACACAAGCATTCTTTGGAAAAGACCACCTAATTCCAAAAAGAACTACTGGAGTAGGAAAGCACCTACTATAATGAAACAGGCAATGCATCGCTTAGTGACGCGGGTTCCCATTATTACAGCAAACAATATGTCATGGCTTAAATCATTACAGTTTTAAAAAGCTTACTTTTAAACATGCCCATTATGTTTCTCTTTCCTTCACAAAGTACTAACCCATAAAATCAGTATATAACAATGTTTCCTAAATTCTTTTTTTTTTTTAGAGAGAGATTTAGTTAAGGGAGAGAAAATAATCTTTTCATTTACTGGTATCTCAACTCTCCTTAGTCTGATCATATCTTTTATTTATTTTTACTTTGTTTTGGTTTGGTTTGATTTGTCAAATTTTTGGCTGTTCAGTTTGTATACAAATTCCAGTCCTAGTTTGGATTCCCCAGAGTAATATTTGGGGCAAAGATTCGAGTGCAGCTACGTTTTGGGAGAGGGGTTCCCAGATGACACTAGAGGGGCATTGTAAAGTTCAGCTGGGAAAGGAAGGCAAAAGAGAAAGAGACTCACAGACTTAGAGAACGAACTTCTGGTTACCAGGGGTGAAGGGTGTGGGGGAGGGATAGATTGGGAGTTTGGGATTGACATGTACACACTGCTATATTTAAAAGAGATAACCAACAAGGACAGGGAACTCTGCTCAATATTCTGTAATAATCTAATGGGAAACCTAAATGGGAAAAGAACTTGAAAAGAGTAGATACATGTATATGTATAACTGAATCACTTTGCTATGCACCTGAAACTAACATAACATTGTTAATCAACTATACTCCAACTATACTCCAATATAAAATAAAAATTAAAAAAAAAAAAGAAAGGAAAGCAAGCCATGCAGGTGTGTGAGCAAGCCTTAGTACTGTAGATACTGTAGATACTACAAGCTTAACACATTGGGGCCCCAGAGATGCCATTAAGCTAAGTCTCTGGGATTTACTGTTATTTCACCCAAGGAGGGAGGGAGTTGGGGCATTTATACCCCACTGCTTGAAAGGATGCTGTATTTGGGGGGCAGGAGGCGGGGAGGGAGAGTCAATGCTTGCAGATTCTCTTTCTGTACTGCTATGCTAGCCCTAAGCAGACTCCATTGGTCAGAGAAAGAAAGCTCGTAGGCCAAGAAATGGACAGGATGGCATGTCAAAGTTAGCCACCCATACCCCATACCCAAAGGGGTATGGGTGAGGTATAAAAAGCATCTCCTACAATCTTGATCTACTTCCCTAGGCTTTGCATTTCTGGCTTCCAAGGATACTTCTGTCTCCAAAACTCACTTTATTCCACTGCTTACTCTCATGTGTAGTCAGCTTCAACGTTTCTTCTAGACCCTCAGAGACTGATCTATTTTTCTAACTTTCCAAGAGCGCCCCATTTCGCTCCTGAACATGCCCACTCATCACTAAACTTTGAATACCTCCTTTAGTCCCATCTGTGCATGTAATTCTACCTCTCTTCTTCCTCCAGAGGGATTTAACTCTTACAATTATAGTTATAAGTAAATATGTGTGTGCCACATGTATATGCCTCATAAATAGGCCAATTATAAGCAGTTAGATTTGAGTGTATCTTTTGTTTTTTGCAAGGAGTTCAGGAAGTAGAGGAAAATATAGGGCTCTGGGCAAAACATATTTCAGTGTATTGGGCTGGTCCTTTGAATATTCAACAAAATGATAATCATCTTTGAGAAAGATAAACCATACCAACAATAGTGTCATGAATACAAGGGTAGTTTGTTTCCAGTGTGTAGCAGACAGAAGCTAATTAGCACTCTTAACACCAAATCTATCACTATCACCACTGAACAATTCATTCCTGCTTTTCATACGTATCTGTGCACATAGGCAATTTGCCTATCTAAAGTGATATAATATGTATAAAGCATGTACTACTGTATCAAGTCAATGTGTATCTTAGAGAATTTATACATAAATGTCATCTCCTAGTTTTCACCACCAGTTCAACAGACTGAATCCTGGTGATTTATTCTCTTTAAAAATCTCAGCACACACTGTCTAAACCACTCCCCTGATAGTTGATCCTGAGTGCCTCTATCATACGTGGCTTGCACTGCTATTTTGTATGGCTACATAATTTTTCAACTATCTGTGGCTCATGTTTGCAAGAAAAGTCCTAAATCCCTGAAGGCAAAAACTTCTCACAACCCAGATACTTCTTCCCTCTCATAATGTCTGTGAAATTTACCCACTAAGGGTCCCTCTCTGAGCTTTTGAAGCTTTTCTAGGCCTAGCAATGCCCTTGAAAAAATGAGAAATTGTTATTAGTAAACGGTGCAGTAAAAGAAGTTAGTGAGCTACTGAGAAGGGAGACCCTTCAACATGGCAGGTCTCAGGGGCAGAGTAGGTAGGGGTGAAACAGTTGACACCAAGGTCCCAGATAACGTAGGAGGGAGGAGGACAAAGGGAGACCTCTTTGCTTTGGGCCACAGACATAACATATATTTTTCTATATGTGAGAGTTATAGTTTATTCTAAGAATTAGAATCAGATAAAAGACTTGACATGCTAATCTTATGACATTACCTACATAGAAGCCATATCTCAGCCTTTGGTAGATTTTACTTCCAGAGCTTAGTACAATCAGTGCTGTTAAATTTTCTTAATTACACTTGGCAAGACAATCCTCAATTGCTTTTTCCACTTTAAGACCTTTCCTCTGTCTAAGTGGAGATAAAGACACCCTTTCACCCATTCTTTTAGCTAAAAACTCTAAATGATCCTTAATTAGAGTTAAGGTTTAAAGGAGCAGTAAGAGATGATAGCTGAATTTCACAAGAATCTGTGGATTACATCTTACATTCCCTAGTTGGGACCACTACAAGTCAGTACTTTCATAGAATGACATATCTCTGCAAGGCATTGGATCTTAAGCTAATACATGATTGTCCTCCTCAACCAATTAGAACTATCATGCTTGTTTATGTATGTGCCAATCAATGTTGACTACCAATTGGAGAAAAAAATAATGAGCCTACTATATCACATGGGTATAAACAGTTAAAGCTATGTATTTATTTTTAACTCACATGAGTAATACATGAATTAGTATTCAGTGTAAAAAATACACATATTAATAAAGACAGAAATATGTACTAGACAAAGCTAAAGCTCTCCTTTCCTTCCTTCCCTAATACCTCTCTTCTCCTAAGAGATTCCAAAATTAGCAATTTGGCATGAGTCCTTCCAGACCTGTGCTACTGCATGTAAATTCAGGATTGTACACAATCTGACTTCTGTTTTTATTATATTTTTAAGTTACAAAGTTATTACATGCTTATTATGACATATGAAACAATTCAGAGATGTTTAATGAAAAAACTAAATATCTCCCATCAACCCTCCTCCAGGGCCAGGCTTCCAACATAAGTTATGTTCATTGTCTTATGTGTATCTTCTCACACTTTTCCTCCTTGTTCAGGGATTTATAGATTCATATATACACATGTCCAGGGTTTAATTTTTTTTTTCCAATATGAATTGATATCCTCACATTTCTCAATAATGTAGCCTGCCTTTAAGTGGCTAGACTTCTAATTCAGCATATACTAATTTAAAGCACTGCTTCAAAAAGCTTTATCATAATCCATAGAATGGATGGGCCATAATTAATTCAGTCACTCTATTATTGAAAGATGTTTAGATTATTTCCAGATTAATGCCATTATAGATGACACCAAAAGAAGCATCCTTGCACATTTATTCTTATGTATTGCAACCTGAT
Organism: Grampus griseus; assembly: GCF_964374135.1. Taxonomy (NCBI): domain Eukaryota; kingdom Metazoa; phylum Chordata; class Mammalia; order Artiodactyla; family Delphinidae; genus Grampus; species Grampus griseus. Next base: position 46,833,915 of record NC_139008.1, read on the forward strand.
TTTGTGGGCTAAATTCTCCAAAATGTGAGTGCTGTCTTATGGGTACTTGCACAGTTTAATTTTATTAATATTATTTGATTGCTTTGCCCATTTTTGAAACAATTCATATTCCCTTAAAAAAAGGCATGAGAATGTTCCTTTCTCTACCTCCACATTCTACCCATCATGGGATGAAATTAATATTTTTATTGTTCCCAATTTATGGATAAAATATAATTTCATTATTATCTTTATTTGCATTTGCCTGACTACTAGAAAAGTCGAGCATATTGTTCTTTTTTCTTTGGCCATTTTGGATTTATTATTCTGTGTATTATCTACACAAAATCCTCTGCTCATTTTTCTGCTGATTTTTTAAATATAAATTTGAATAACTTTTTCTGCACTAAGGACTAACTCTTTGTCAAATACGTAACAAATACTTTTCCCATCTTATTACTTGTCTTTTAATTTTGTTTATGCTATATTTTGCTTTACAATTTTTAATTTTTAAATAGTCAAATAGGGCTTATCCTTCTATTTATAGACTGTCTTTCTTAAGAAGTCCTCCTCTGCCCCAAGAATTATACAAATATTCAAATTTTTGCTTTTATGTTTTACATGTTTATGTTTTACATTTAGATATTTAATCCATTTACATGTCATCTTTCAAATGAATTGCTGATTTTGTCAGCTCTATTTATTAAATAAAATAGTCTTATTTGAATTAACTGAAATGTCTTTCATTACATGTTATATTTCCATGTAAACTTGAGTTTATTTCTGAATTCTCTGTTATTCCACTAATTTGGGCACTGCTATGCTGATACTATGGTCTTTAGATTAGAGTAGCTTTGAAAACAGTTTTAATATTTGGTAAGTCAATCTGCTGTCTCTCATGAGCCATTTTTTTTTTTTTTTTGGTCAATATTTTCTTGCTTATTTGAGACATCTATAAACCTGTCAATATTAATTTAATTCTGTTAATTGAATGGAGACAGAATAGATATACATTCTCAATACAGAAATGCCTGCCTGCATTTCACTGATAGACAGATGACAGACAGAAAGATAGATAATAGATATTTTCCTACAATTACACCACCAAAGATTTTAAAATTCTTTAGAAATATCTTCTACATTATTGATATCCACTGATAAGTCAAGAATCCAGGAGAAAGATACCTCTAGGAAAGAAAGGGAAGTACCATCGTTGCTAGCTTTAAAGAGCCTAATATGTGCTATATATCAACAAAATTATTTCCATTAATCCTCTCAATAGCCTGTGAAGTAGGCTGAGAATATTAAATATTATGGATGAAGAAATTGAGGCTTATCAAAAGTGTTAAGTAACTTGCCCAAAGTTATACAGCTAGTATGTGGGAGTCAGAAGTAAAAACTGATTTCATCTCTTTATCCTGGTTTTACCTCCTCTATGCTCTACAAGATATTACATTTGTTTGTTGTAAATGAAACACCCATGGGAGCATTCAAATTTTAATGAACAAGCTAAAATGTAGGCAGAAGTCTGAATCAAAATCAGTATAACTGGTTTAGTTGATATCGAAACATAATATAATCAAATTAACATTCTGAATATTTAAGTTTATCCATTGTTTCTCTCTAAAATTGTTTCTCAACAGGGCCTTGGGACCAGGATAGAAAGAGACTCAGGTGATTTGACAAAGTCCTTCAGGGGATTCTGATAGTCCTCCTTCTTCCCAACTTTTGGAGAATTTATAAAGAGAGATGGGTAGGGATTTTATCCCAAACAAAATTAAACTAGTTATAATTAGCAAATTAGCCATTATAGACAGTACTTTGTAGCTGTGTTTTAGGCAATTTACCATAATCTGCCTAACAGTAAATTAGCTTCAATAATTTCCTTATTCTTAATCTCCTAAACCAGTGGTTCTCACACTTTAGCATCAGAATCACCTGGGGGACTTGTTAGGCCAGGTATTGCTGGGACTGGCCCCCTTTGCTTCCCCCTCCTACCCTTCCCTGAGTTTCTGTTTCAGTTTGTGATTCATCTCTGAATTCTGCAAGATACAGTACGATGCTTTGAATATATTTCAAACTCAGTACACAGGAATTTGTTTTGAATCATATTAGTTGTGTGAATTTTGCAATACTCTAATCCACTGAAAATCAGTGATCCACGTAGACCAGAAGAACCAATTAATAAGAATATTACATTACCAACAGCAAATGAACAGGCCATAATTCGGGTGCCTGTAATCCACAGGATACATAAGAAGTTGCCAGGGGAAAGATATGTTAAAGGTCATTGATTCATGCATTTATCTCAGTTTTATTAAAGGAAAAGATGTATAAACCCACTAAGTAATACATCACTACTGTGATAGTCCCTTTAATGGATATTTAATTTCCTAAAGACATATCAGTTCTCCATTTTATATACTCGCATCCTGTCCTCCTTGTCCCCTTTAGGACACTCACAACTTGTTTGTTCACTTTCTATGGATTTTTGATGAATGTCTGCCTCCCCAAATATAAGTTCCCTTAAGTCAGAGCCAAGTCCGTTGGGCCCACTATTGTAGTCTCAGCATCTCCCAAAGTGCCTGGTACATAGTGAGCGCTCTAGAAATATTTGTTGAACGAATAAATAGAAGATGAACTAAATGCAAGGTCCTATTTTCAGCATTACTAAAATCTGCTACCAAAAAAAAAAGGTAAGAAAAGTAAGGAAATACCCTAAATGTGGTTTCATGTTCTTTGGCATAGAAAAGTTTTTAATTTTGATGAAATTCAATTTATCTTTTTTTTTTAATTTTGTTGATTGTGCTTTTTTTGTCGTACCCAAGAAAACATTGCCTTAAACCAAAGTCAATTTACTCCTTTATTTTCTTCTAGTCTAGTTTTATGGCTTTTCTCATATTTAAATTTTTTATCCATTTTGGTGTGAGATAGGTGTCCACCTCCATCCTTTTGCTGTGGCTATCCAGTTATCCTAGAACCATTATTGAAAAGGTTGTTCTTTCTTCTTTGAATTGTTTTGGCACTCTTGTTGAAAAACAAGTGACCATAAATGTGAGGGTTTATTTCCAGACTCAGTTCTATTCCACTGATTTATATTTCTATCATTATGCTAATACCACACAGTCTTGATTACTGTAAGTTTGAGATCAGGAAGTGTGAGTCCTTCAACTTTGTTCCTTTTTTTATTTTAAGATTATTTTAAGACTATTCTGAGTCATTTGAATTTCCATCTAAATTTTAGGATCGGTTTGTCAACTTCTGCAAAGTCAGCAAGATATTGATAGGGATTGCATTGCATATGCAGATTAGTTTGAAGGATGACAATTTTTTAAATACAGCATTCCAAGTTTGCCCTGAATGTGGCAAACATCCTTGGCCAAAATTTAATTTTGTTTCCAATTTAATTCAAATGTCTGACGTTAAAGAAGAACCAAAAGAACGTTTAAAAGAAAAAAACAAAACTTCCCTTTTTTCTGATTATAAAATGATATATGATACAGATAACATGGAAAACACAAAAAAAAGGGGAAAAAAAGGCATTGTAACCTATAATTTCAGTACTGCAGAAACAGCCATTGTTAGCAGTTTGGTATAGTTTCTTTCCATCTTCCAGAGTACTTAGCTTTTCCTGTGGTAACAAACAGGTTCCAAATTTCAGTGGCTTGCAAAAAAACAAAACCAAAACCAAAGAAATATGGCTCACACTAGTTATATGTTGTGAGTCAGCTGCGGTTCTGCTCTATGTATTTCCTAGAACCCAAGCCTAAAGAGAAGCCATCAGAATGGGCATGACGATGTCATGGCTAAGAGGAAGAGTGAGTGGCAAATGAAAAACTTGCGATGCTTCATAAACCTTCTACCTGGCTGCAATATTTGTTATGGTCATTCATATTCCATTGGCCAAAGCAAGTCATGTGGCTACGGCTGTTTGTAGAGTATTTATATGGTAGCATAGCAAGTCATATGGCAATGGGTGGGGAGGTATAATCCTTTCACAAGGAAGGGAGAGACAAACGACTTGAAATAGTAGAACAATCTCCCATGTCTTCCGTGGATGTATGAGCTATTTTGGAATATTTCAGCCTGCCTCCTCAATCTTCACATCTATTTAAAAGTACCTCATGAATTCTTTCTCCTAATGGAGAAATAAATTATTTCTCTCAAACACTTGAGAAATAATTAAACCATTTTAATTTCTCATTCTCATACTCAAAACATTCTCATTATAATCTATATTTAAAATGAATAGAAATTTCTAAGATTTTTTAATGTATATTCAAATACTCCGGTTGCTAGCGGGATTTGTAAAAGAGAAGGAAAATGGGCAAATTCTATCCCTTTAAAAAGACGTGTAAGGTCAAACCCAATCAAAGCACTTGTGGAATGACAAGCAAAGCCATAATTCACTGATTTGAACTTAATTGCCTTTGCATTTACAATTCCATTTCAGACTGAGACTCAGATGGAGAAATTCAGAAGAAAGAACATGTGTGATTCCATAAATCTGTGGTCTATGCTTGAACAATCAAAGGACAAATATGGAATACATTTAGTAGTTTCTGCTTCTCTGACTCCTATAAATATACAGTGGTGCTTTTCCTTTAGCTACTCATGACGTATGACTTCCTTTAACAGAAACACCAGAAAAACCATTGCCTAACACAGGTGCCCTTATTAAAGATGGCATTTTATTTTGCCACTCGCTGTTGCTCTAATACCAAATATCTACGTTTTCTATGCCAGTTTAAAATTTTCTAAGAAAATTCAGTGAAGAATACTTCCTTACTGACATAGAGGAATAAAAAACTGATTATAATTCCTATTAAAAGACAAAGGAAAAGAAAGAAGACAAGAGTACAAACTGCTAGTTGCTAAAATGCAGACTTGCCAGAGGCAAGTTCTGGAAAATAGGTAACCTTCTAAGGGAAAAGCATGATTTACTTTTGCTGAATTAAATTTGCTGAAAATTAGTGGCACTGTGGAGTAGCCCTTGAGTTAAAGGAGAAAATATAGAGTGGTTGCTTTTAGTTAAAGAAGAAAGTAGGGTATGTGTCAGCTCAGCTAAACTGGACCTACATTTCACAGAATCCCGTTCTTTGTATGATACTGGGTGAGAGCTGGCCAACCCAGAGACCCGCGAGGCTTGGCAGGTGGATGTAAAGAGGCTGCCATTTCTCTCAGAAAGTCATCAGAGCGAGGGGGCTAAAAGACAAACACAGAAGTGTCAGCAGATTCCACCTGATACTCACTCTCTTCTGCTGTTTACAGCTCTTCCCCCCTACAGTAGCCCAAGCCAACAGTGACTCTAGGTCTAACTCTCAACACAGAGGCAATAGCCCCCCATAAATACGAGCTCCCCTTTGCAGTCCCACTCTGGCAGCTCCCTCTAGTGCCCTTGAAAACCCTGGGCATATACACACTAACAAACGCAGTAAGGTAGATAGCTAGGGGGAAGCAGCCGCATGGCACAGGGATATTGGCTCGGTGCTTTGTGACAGCCTGGAGGGGTGGGATGGGGAGGGTGGGAGGGAGGGAGACGCAACAGGGAAGACATATGGGAACATATGTTTGTGTATGACTGATTCACTTTGTTGTAAGGCAGAAGCTAGCACACCATTGTAAAGCAATTGTACCCCAAAAAAGATGTTAAAAAAAATAAAAATAAATAAAAAAAAAAAAAGAATACAAAAAAAAAAAAAAAAAAAAAGAAAACCCTAATGTGTCCACCTATACCACTGCTTCAGGAGGGCTGCTTAGTGACTTTTCTTGGATCCCCAACTTTCTCTTTCAGACTTTATTTCCCAGACTTTCCCACAATTTTGTAAGACCTTAGTCTCATCATCAGTTCCTTATTCCATAATACTCATGGTGGTTTTGCTTCCCTGAATTAACTCTGACTTATATCTGGGGGTTTTGGAGTTGACAGAGATCCTGGATTTCTAAAAGAGCCTTCTAGCAGAGGCAAAGATGAGTCCAGTATCAGAGGAACCTAGTGGGAGAGGTGAGAGCCTTGAACCATTGGTTTATGATAACTTGACCCCAAAAATTGGAGCCACTCTTTCATTGCTTTCTCTGTATGTTTCAGAGTCTTGCTTTCCATCTGCTTCCTCTACTCATTTTTATTAGAGTTTTAACAATCATATCAGCATGTTGTTAAAAACAATGTAGACAAAGCTTCCATGTGGAGAATGTGCTCAAAGGGAGCAAGGGACCCCTTCAACCCACCCCACCCTGTTTCTCATTTAACAACATTTTGGCCTGGTACACAGTCCAAGAATCTCTGCAACAGCATCTCTAGCAGATGGCCAAGAGTATCTCTGCTTGTAAGGCCTTGAAAAGACAAGAATTTTACTAACTCCTGAAAGCAGTTCACTTCACTGTTGACTAGGTGTGCTTGAGAAAGTTAGTTGTGGAACTGAGCCAAAATCGGCCAGCTTCATTGTAATTTTTGTGCCCTAGTTCCAGTTCATCTAACTCTGAGCAAGTCTATTTGCCTGCTGTCTTTTTTTGTGTAACACATCTCCACATTGCTGAAGGTAGCTACCATTTCTTCTTATTTTCCTTCCTTAGCTGGGGGTAAAGATACCCAGTTCCCCAAAAGTGTTAATCTTCCTTTCTTCCATAAAATTGTGTGTGTGTGTGTGTGTGTGTGTGTGTGTGTGTGTGTGTGTGTGTGTGTGTAGGGGGAGAGAGAGAGAGAACACTTTTTTTTTTATAACACTAGGCATCATGGAAGAGTGCAACGAGAATGAAGTCTATTGTAGACCAAATCTTTTTCAACAAATGCCCAAAGACCTAGTCCTTAAACTCGTCAGTGTTTGCTAGAGTACAGTTACTGTTCTCTTAAGGGGCATTCCTCTATATGACCACTGCTTCTGACCTTGGTCAGAAACTCACAAGAAAGTGTGTGGGTTGAACTGAAGGCCATTTTGAAAAAAGAGATAGTTTTTTTGTTGTTTTCTTTTTTTGTTTTTTTTTGCTGTACGCGGTCCTCTCACTGCTGTGGCCTCTCCCGTTGCAGAGCACAGGCTCCGGAAGTGCAGGCTCAGTGGCCATGGCTCACGGGCCTAGCCACTCCGCGGCATGTGGGATCTTCCTGGACCGGGACACGAACCCGTGTCCCCTGCGTCGGCAGACGGACTCTCAACCACTGCACCACCAGGGAAGCCCGAGAGATAGTTTTTAATTGATGGCATTTTGTTTTTTAAATGAGAACATATTCACAGGCCACTGGGGGCTCTATGTGAACTAGACTTCACTCCAGAAAATGCAAATAATGTGAGATCTCAGGGTGAACAAAGCTTCCAGATTATGCCACAACTGGAAGGGACATCAGGAATAACATGCTTTTGCATCTTTGGTTAACAGTTTTCTAACTACAAAAGCTTATTTTTCACCCTTTGGCAGTCAGCTTTTATTAGTCACACGCAAAACATCATTTCTATTATGGAAAAATGGGCTCTGTCAAGGAGAGTTCTCAGTGAGAGGATATGAACAGAAAAGGAGTGTCAGAATTGTGAATAAAGTACTGTTGTTCAAAGGAGAAAATGCTAGCAAAGAGCAGCTCAGAATGTCTTTTCTCATGTGTAGAGAGTGAATCACGTGACTGTTGAAGTCCAGTTCTCAAATTAATCAATAAGAAAGTAACCACTTCTGTGCTGCGATATGTTGCCATGATTTCCAAAATCAGCTCTATCTTCAGCTTGGCTCTGAAAAACACCTACAGTTTGACATTATGATGTAAAAACCTCTCACTGACTCAAGGATTTCTCCAGGACTTCAAGGATGGGAAACTAAGAAGTTACTTGAGTTAGAAGCATTACTAGTATGTACACTCCTCCCTGTCATTCCTGGTGTTTTCCCTCACTACAACAGAGCCTACAAACTACCATCAGTGAGCCTCCTAAAACATAAATCTGACCATATGAAAGTTTTTTTTTTTTTTTCTTTTAAGTGATTATCAATGGCATCCCTTTGTTGAAGGAAGATACAGGCACAGTTTGGTCATAAATCAGTTCTCTCTGTTTCTCCATAAATTTTGGTATTTGAAAGGCCATGTTTTGCCTGGTAAATTAGGAAGGTCTGGCAGTGGATAACCTCCCACTCTGGCTGGGTGGTCCTTAATCCTCACAACGAGGTGAGGGAGCTGGACCCAAAAGACCTTCCTCTGTCATTGCCAAGGAGGCTGGGTGTGCAAGTGGTACCAGCAGCCTGGCTTTTGCCCAGGACATCTGTAAGGTGGCTCCACAGCAACTGTGGAACTGCTCAGAGGACACTGCCCCAGATAGGACATTTCTTTCTATACTTTATGGACTATGTCCCACTCCAGCACAACTGGCTTCAAAAGACAATAATTATGTATGTTTGAAGTCCATGGATTTTTAAAAAGCACAGATCCTATCCAAGACCCAGATGGTCTGAGGTATCAGGAATTACATTCCAGTAAACTGAGTGTGACTTCTCAACAGAAAGCTGTAATTCACAGGAAGACTAAACCACAGGGTCAGAGATATGCCATCTTTAAAAAAGAGGGTCCATGTAGAAGTCAACTTCACCTTTTTTGTGGTTATAGCATCCCTTCCATATTCAGTTCATATGATTCAGAAGGAGTTAAGCCTTCCCCATTCCCCAGCTTCAGAAATGGGCATGTGACCCAAGACCATCCAATTAATTGTGGTCCAATCCATTGTTCAGGGGCTGGTCTAGGAATAGTCATGTGATTCAGGGAAATAAAACTCAGTTCTGAGATTTTTATTAGAACTAATAGGAAAAATAAATTCAGGCCTTGGCTGCAGTGAAAGAATGTTAGCCTAGGGCAGAGGTCAGCAAATGCTTTCTGTCTGTTAATGACCAGATAGTAAATATTTTCAGTTTTGTGGGCCATAAGACTCTTTGCCACAGCTACTCAACTCAGATGCTGTAATGAGAAAATAGCTATAGACTAAATGTAAATGAATGAGCATGGTTGTGTTCCAATAAAACTTTATGGACACTGACCTTCAAATTTCATATATTTTCCATGTGTCACAAAATTTTACTAAAAAAGGTGTTTCTCACCATTTAAAAATGTAAAAAGTATTTGGTAAAGAGCTGGATTTGGCCAGTGGGTCATAATTTGTCAATTTCTGTTCTAAGTGTTTTTGGAGAAACAAAAACACTTTTTTGTGCAGCAAATAATACAAAATTCTTTCTCTCAGGGAGCTTACATACTAGTGGAAAAGATAGACAATAAACAGTTAAAAAGGGATATATTTGAAGGTAAAGTCAGCAAGATTTGCTGATGGAGTAGATGTAGAGAAAAAGAGATGGAAGAGATGGAGGGAGGAAGGGAGAGAGAGAGAGAGAGAGAACAGGGCTCAAGAATAAACCCAAGGTGTTTTTTTGGTTGTTTGTTTTTTCCCCTGAGTAATCAGGTTCATGGGAGTGCCAATTTTTAAGATGAGAATGTGGGAAATGGTGAGTTTTGGGTCAAATTCATAGCTTTTATTGAACATGTTATGTTTATAATGCCTATTAGATTTCCAAGCAGAAATACTAAATAAATAGTTGTATGCATGAGTATGGAACATGGGACAGAATTCTTGAGAACATAGATCATATTTAGAGCTATGGGCCTGGTTAACATCACTTGGGGAGTAATTAGAGAAGAAAAAGGGCCTAGAACCTAACCCTAGAGAACTCTAATGTTGAAGAGAAACCAGCAAAACAGGACAAGAATAACTGGTAAGCGAGGTAAGAACAAAGTAACAGTGAAAGATGCCCAAGGACAAGGAACAGGTTGTTTCAACAAAGAAAGTGACCAGTATGTCAAATGCTGCTGCAATGTGTACTAAGAGAAGGTCAGGGAACTGACCATTAGATTTCAGAAGATGGAACTCATCAGTGACCTTAACAAGTGTGTTTTGCAGTGAACTAGTGAGTTTGAGAAAAACTGGTTGTGAGGAACTATAGAGATAATAGAGATAGGTCTTCTGAGAAATTCTGCTCAAAAGGCTTGGGGCAGTAGTTGAAGGGGGCCATGGGCTTAAAGGATCTTCTTTGTTTTGTTTTGTTTTGAAGATGGGAGATACTAGAGTCAGGAGAAAAGACAAAATGGGTGAGGGAGAAGCAAACTAACTCAGTGAGAGAGGGCCGGGGATCCAGGGAGAGAGTATGGGTAAAGATGCGGGTAGGTTTAGCAGTCTGAAGATGAAGTTCTCTTGTGATGCCTTCTATTTTCTCAGGGAACAGCTGAGAATAAGTCAATTGGGGTTGAGTTTAATGTTTGAAGAAGGTGTAAAGTGGTTGTCTTGGTGACGGGGGAGTGACTTAACTGGAGAAATGTGGAGAGACTCTCCAGCAGGCTGAGGGCCCACTTGAGACCAGAGAGAGTGGTTGTGTGCTTTTCCCCAGTCATGTTCAGCTGCCTGGGAACAGATGGAGAGTAGGCAGGAGGTAGGACTTAATCAGTAGTGGTTTTTTTCCTAGGTGATTTTGATAGAGGGAGTCAGGGGAGTTGAGGGTGTGTACTCTGGAGAGACCATCAAGATGGCCTGTGAGCTCCATGCTGGAGAAGTGAGAACATGAAGAGGAGGATGAATGGTGAGAAGTGGTGGGCTCAAGTGTAGAGATCCATGTGGGGTTAACAGCTTGTTGGATTCAAGAAATGAATTGCAAAGACAAGGAGCGGTAGTCAGAGATGAAGGGCTTGAAATGGGTATTATGGAGCTGGTGTGGTCACTGCAATGGTAACATCGAGGGGAGTGTGAGCACACAGTGAGCAGCTGAGGATGGGTGGAGCAGAAGATAACTGAAGGAGAGAGGGTCAAGGAACTCAGAGGCTCAGGTGAGGAGGGGCCAGCCAAGAACCTTCAATTCTTATTGAAGCCACCAAGAATTAAGATAGTAGTTGTGGAGAAAAGGAAAAAAGCAAAGCAAAACAAAACAAACCAAAAAAACTGCCAAAATTTCTTATAGCTGAGAGTGAGTAATCAGGAGGAAAATAATTAACTTTAGATGGTAGAATGTGAGGGCACGTGAATGTCTGTTTCAAAAGAGCTTTTTGTTTCAGAAGGGGAGGAAGTATGGTCTAAAAGTGGTTTTTAGAAGCAAGGAGGTCACCTTCCTTTCCTCCACGGCCTGTGGTACATGGTACGTGGGAGGAAAAAAATAGACCCAGTTGAGAAGGCTGCAAGGGGAGCAGATCCCTGGGGACAACCAGGCCTGATTCAGCCAGAAAGGGAAGGGGGTGCAGAGGAGTTACCAACCGGTGACTCAAAAGACCACAGCTGGTCCCAATGGATCCTAATAATGACTGAAACATTTAAGGGAATACATGTATAGCCTGGAAAACACTGACTTTTTTTTAAGGTAGATTTTTTAATATATCTCTCAAATATCATTTGACTAATTAAAAAATTTTACAGACCAATGAAATAGCAGCTTGTATCATACTACTATCACTTCTGTCTTCCTGAGCAACGTTTCTACGTCTGAGTTTCTGTATGTGCCTGATATTGAAATAACGCTACCTACCCTCTGGTCCCCCACTCTGTGTGGATACTGGGAGGAAAACTAGTGATGCCCCTTGAATGCTTGGAAGAAACGGTCCCTTGGAAAGCCAAGTAAAGATCTGCAGACATCACAAGGAGCGGAAACTCAAAACACAAGCCAGAACTGCAAGATAGCTTCTATTATTTTCCAGGACTTTTCAGCCACTTTCATCTTTTACCAGCTGGCAGACTCCAAGTCCCCTGACTCTTTTCTGCCCCAACTCTTGGACTGATCCTTTTCTTACAGTTCCCTAGGACCTGATAAACTCCCCAAGTTCACCTTTTATGGAGAGTGCTAGAATACTCCATAATTAGTTTTCTTATATAAAATCAAAGCATAGAAACACTCAGTGAAAGTTGGAGAGGAAAAATTTGGGTAGCCAGTTTTCCAGGTGCCCTTCCCCCTCACTGAGTTTTCTGAGAACTCCCCTGCCCCCAACCCCCTCAGAGCCTCGGGAAAGTCTTCAGAGGCCCCATCAGCACTTCCAAATGCAGTAACAAGAACTGCTTCTGCAGTGGGCTCCCTGCTAGGGTCTCTCTTGTGTGTCTATCTGAAATTCAGTGATAAAAGGAATAATTAAGAGCAAGACTAGTCAGCCACACTTGTGAGAAATGGCATCTATGTATCTGAAGTTTAATGTAGGCAAGACCCATAAAAATGCAATGTGAGCCTCCAATCTCCCTCACCAGGATGACGTAGGGATTAATCAAATCAAACCAGGAAAACTGTTTCACCCACTCTAGGGGAAGAAATCAGCCATTCTTGGAGTAAAACATATTTTTCTTCTATTTATCTACTTAAAAAATATAAACGGTGTATACCAACCTTCAGAAAAATGATTTACCACACTATTAATACTAGTCCTTTACATTTATATAGTGCTTCAATACTTTCAAGAAGCTCTCACATATATTATCTCCTACCATATTAGATCCTAGGACAAAAATGATGGTTCCAGAAATGAAACAACTTTTTCCCCAACTCCCATGCACTTGGATATACTGATTATTTTCCCCCCAGTGTTGTGAACTTTAATCATAAGACCTTTTACCTGTGGACATTAAGCTTATGCTATTAACTGGTAAAGAAAATTCATAATTCTTGTTTACTTAACAAGACAATAATGCGGACAAGTGGGAAATAAAGGTGAATTTAAAATGAAAAAGGAGTTAAAGGATGTGATTTGTCCTTTGTTAACCTTTTCAACAGTACAGAGTTTAAAACAATCCAAGGTCTGTTTTGTGTAAATTTCTTACTACATTTAATAACTTAATAGCATAATTGGGTGCACAGTTTCTCCCTGTTCCGGCAAGCTGTCACAAGACTAGAATCTTTGTCTCTTCTAAAACACTGTAAACATCGTTAAAATGCCAAAACCTATAAAGCACTTTTATGAAGTAATTTGCAAATTTTACGGACTTAATAAGGCCACAGCAAATTTTATCCTGAGCTACCCGATACTGCATTTTCATTCCATTTTATTTCATTCATTCATTCATTCATTTGTTCTTTCGTTAATTCATTCATTGCTTATCCTCCGTGGAGTCTATGTATGAAGGTTCATGTGCTTGAATCTTAAAGTCTGTGTAGCTATTAGACCAAGAAATAAAAAGGAGTAGTTTAAAAAGTAATAAACACAAACATAACAAGTAAATATCCCACCTATACTTTTTAAATGTAAAAACGCTAAAGAAGAAGGAAGGAATGAAGCAAGACGGTGATGAAGGATCCTCAGTGATGGAAAACATGTTTGCAGCTCTATCTCTTGGAGCTGAAATCACGTTACTATGGTCAAACTTAGTTGCTAAATATCAGTAATAATTAGAATAATTTCAGCAATACTTAGAACCCGTGGAATAACCACAGGAGTAGATGTGTAAACTGGGGCAAGCTTAATATGACAATATGTACTGAGAATAAAAGTATTCATATAATTTGACTTAATGATAGTAACAAAAAATCTTTTCCAAAGAAATAATCAGAGATTCAGATGACAATTTACTATAAAGACATTTGTCACAGTGTTAGAACAAAGCAGAAATTGATGTAATTTAAACATTTTATAGTATAGGAATATTTACATAAATTTGTACTTTCACGTGGTAGAATCTTATGCAGCCTTTCGTGTAATAGAATCTTAAGCAGCTGTTAAAACAAAATTTATGAAGAAATCTCAATGACGTTGGGAAATGTTAATTAAGTAATGTTAAGAAAGGCAAATGGCACACAAAATTGTACAGTTAGTACCATAACAAGTGTATAACATATATGTGCATACATACACACGCATACATACACACACACACATACACACACACACACGCACACACACACACACACAGAATAAATGTTTGAAGGAAATGTCCAAATAGCAACCTTGATTATTTCCAAGTGGTAAGATTATAAATGACTGTTGTATTCTGTAGCCTTTTTATAGTTTAAAAAAAAATAAATTTATTTATTTATTTATGGCTGCATTGGGTCTTTGTTGCTGTGCACGGGCTTTCTCTAGTTGCGGCCAGTGGGGGTTACTCTTTGTTGTGGTGCGCGGGCTTCTCATTGTGGTGGTTTCTCGTTGCAGAGCACGGGCTGTAGGCACGCAGGCTTCAGTAGTTGCACCATGCGGGCTCAGTAGTTGTGGCTCGCGGGCTCTAGAGCGCAGGCTCAGTAGTTGTGGGCTCATGGGCTTAGCTGCTCCACAGCATGTGGGATCTTCCCGGACCAGGGCTCGAACCCGTGTCCCTTGCATTGGCAGGCAGATTCTTAACCACTGCACCACCAGGGAAGTCCCGCCTTTTTTAGTTTTTATATTGAACATGTATCGTTTTTACAGTCATGGGAAAAATCATTTCATAAAGATAGCTCTCTTTTATAAACACATATTCTGCCCACAAAATTTTCCTAAAAGTACCGGGTGGTCACAGCACTATGGTTTTGACAAGAAATGCCTTCTCCACCCTTTACTCTCCCAGAGCATCTCTTTGTCTCTTCACGACCCTGCAGTGGACCCTCTGTTGTGCCCTCGGAGCTACTCCACCTCTTGTGACAAATCTAAGCCAATCCTGGGCCTCCACCCACTCACCCCTCCTGGCAGAGCTGCACTCAGAACTGAGCAGGCCAGTCAATTCAGGACAAAGAGATACATGGAGTAGTTTACGCAGGGTAACTGGGGAAGTGAAGGTGGTCATTTTTCACAAAGAACAGGGACAAGACTGCAGGCAGCCAACCTGTGAGTGGAGAGGGACTCAGCATCTGCCATAGACAGCAGAGCAAGAACTTGAGCCTCTGAGAGAAGTTTTGAGAAACCGAATTTATCAACCCTGACGTTGGTCCTACCTTTGGTCTTCCTGTCCTGTACGTAACATGGCTTATATTTAAACCAATCTGAGTTGGAAATTCTGTTACTTTCTGATGGATGCACAATTATAATTTACTCTCTAACATCAAGTGCCTTCAGTCCCCTAATCATTCAGGGAGAGAACTAATGAAGGACCAGTATTCACAGAACTTACTCTTCATGCTTTATCTTTCATTACATCTGCATGGAAATTACATGCCCATCAGTAGTTTCCTACTCTCTCCCTGTAAACTCTAAACTTTTTTCATCATTTTGTTATGAACAATTTCAAACACATACATCCTCTATCTACCCATCAGTTGATCTTATCTTTTTGTTCCGTATTTTAAAGAAATCCTCCCACCTCCTCACGATCATCAAGGATCAACTCAAATTCTACTGACTTATTAAATATACTATTGTCATTTACCTTTCCACATATCCACATCTCTTTTCTTGTGCTACTTGGTAAGATCCTTAAAGAAAGATGTTGCCTATGTTTGTGCTGTTTGCAACACCTAACACTCTGTTCAGTCACTAGAATACATTGGATTTTGGTGATTCACTGTATTTTCATGGCAAAACAAAGACACAAATGGTACTTCAATGGACTACAAACTCTGGGCATGACATTTGTTATAATTATCCTGGTAATGTTTTCTGCATCAAACTCTATAAGCACGTTTTTCTTTCTTTTTCTTTTCCCCCTATGAAATTGAACTGGGCAGGAAGCAAATTTATACAACAAGCATCTCTTTAACAAGGGATCTAAACATTAACTCTTAGAAAAAAGAAACTACTTCTTTTTTATTTTTGGTATTCTATTTTATGAATCAAATTACTCCTCAAAGTATTATTTCCCTTGAAAACATCTTTATGTGAAGAACTTTGCTAAGACCCTCACTTCAGTCCCATTGAATGAACAGCTAGGGCTGTACTTCAGAGCATAAGAAACTTCAGCATAAGATAGGGTGTTGCTATTGATTAAAAACAAGAACTAGGTTTATTTTTTCCTTTTCTTGCACCATCCTGAAGGCCTTCTCTAAAACGTTTTCTCAAGGTTACAGTCAAGCTACTGAGAAGAAATGTTGTGGTACCCATGTGTGTGCATGTGTGTGTGTTGAGAGGATTAAAAAACTGAAATAATTATGCAAGTCTTTGGGTTTACAGTAAGTTGATACAGTTTCTTGTTTTAAAAGATTACCTTAATTTATATTCAGCAGGTCATAAAGTTTTAGTAGTGTGTGTTTCTAGTAGTGGAAATGGTTGAGATAAAGCATCATTTTTTTTTTTAAATAGATCTTTATTGGAGTATAGTTGCTTCACAATACCGTGTTAGTTTCTGTTGCACAACAAAGTGAATCAACCATATTCATACACATGTCCCCGTATCCCCTCCGTTTTGAGCCTCCCTCCCACCCTCCCTATCCCACCCCTCTAGGTCATCACAAAGCACCGAGCTGATCTCCCTGTGCTATGCTACTGCTTCCCACCAGCCAACTATTTTACATTCGGTAGTATATATATGTCAGTGCTACTCTCACTTCGCTCCAGCTTCCCCCTCCCACCCCATGTCATCAAGTCCATTCTCTATGTCTACCTCTGTATTCCTGCCCTGCAACTAGGTTCATCAGTACCTTTTTTGTTTTTGTTTTTGTTTTTTTTTTAGTTTCCATATGTATGTGTTAGCATATGGTATTTGTTTTTCTCTTTCTGACTTGCTTCACTCTGTATGACAAACTCTAGGTCCATGCACTTCACTACAAATAACTCAATTTTGTTTCTTTTTATGGCTGAGTAATATTCCATTGTATGTATGTGCCACATCTTCTTTATCCATTCATCTGTTAGTGGACATTTAGGTTGCTTCCATGTCCTGGCTATTGTAAATAGTGCTGCAATGAACATTGTGGTACACATCTCTTTTTGAACTACGGTTTTCTCAGGTAAATTTATATTTTCTTTTAACTAATAACTTTGGTAGTAGTCGAAGACATTCATAGTCTTGTAAGAGTCCTTAAATATAGAGAGCTTTAAGTTTATCTTTATTATCACTTCTCCTTCATGAGGTTTATTGTTTGACTTATTCTTTTACAGAAGTGGAAGGGGGAGAATTTACACTGAAAACATAAATGCTTGATTTTGAATAAAACATCCAGGTAAAGCAACATATATATATTTCCTAGACTCCAGACTATGGAGTAGGATGGCCAACCTCAAACCAGGAAGCTTGCTAAAAGCTGCCAGGCTAAGGAATCAGTTGATGATAAGAAGGAAAGAAATACCAGGACAACAACCTAAGCCATATTCTTCCTTAAAGAAAACATTCCTCCATAAGCTCACACTTGAGGAAAAAGGCCAAGATGCTAAACTGGAGTCAGAAAAACAATGTTCCTACCCATAAGAATTGCTACAGAGCGTTTTATTAATTGGGATCACCCATAGGTGAAATATTCCTATCTTTGCCATCATCAGTGACAGACACTCACTATGTAGATCACTCAGTGGAAAATGAATTATCCCATCTGTCTTTAAATGTATTAACCATATAGTGATCACTCCAACACAAATCATATTTAAAAATTAGGGTGATCCTGGGCTTTATGAAAGAGACCACAGACTTTCTTCCAATGAACTATTAAAATAGTCACGTCTATGGTTATTTGCTAATAAATGAATAATTATAGAAAAATTGAGTACCCTTAGTCTCTTTAACAACAAATAAAATTATTCTTCAAAATACTCATTACATTCCATATATACATACGTAATATGTGTGTGTGTGTGTGTGTGTGTGTGTGTGTGTGTGTGTGTGTATATATAGAGAGAGAGAGAGAGAGAGAGAGAGAGATGTTGAGATGTTATTCTGTTAATAATTTAAGGAACATCATTTTGAAGGGGAAATATTTATTTACTTTGTTTTAAAATCATGCTTTTCGAGGAAGCTTACATTATTTTCTTCTGACTTACAAAATACATTTCCCCCCTCCAAAATTGAAAGATAAAAACAAAAACAGAAGACAACTTCTAGTAACAAGTAAATGGAAAGAGAATCATAACAGAAGAAATGAAGCCAAATGTAACAAAAATCTGTTACAGCAAAGTAGCCAACCACAGCATGTTTAATGGTGCCTAAAAAATGACATTATGAATTTTAGAATTTAAAGCTTGAAACACACAATTTACTTTAGAAATTACTTTAGAATAACAAACCCTAAAACTTACTTATTTTTCTTTCTAAGGTGTTGATTTTAATTTATAGCACTGTTTCACTGGTTTTCTATGAGGCAACATTTTTATCTTAGTCTCTAAAAACGTAGGTTTGTTTAAAATAAATACAATATAAATAGAATCTGAGGAAAGCAACACTACCAGCAATAACTGGTAAGAGTACTGAGAATAAAGTACTCAGGCAAGTATTTTCTATAAAGTTTCCAATAGCATTCCAAGATTTTCTTGTCTCTTCAGACATTTATTGAGCACCTACTGTGTTCCAGGCACTGTGCTAGGAAGGAAGGGCATGATTCTGACAGTGCTTAGCCTCCAGGAAATTACAGATGAGGACAAGATACATTCAGACAAATTACATGTCTCAAGATCCTTCAAAGGACTATCTTTTGGCTTAAAATGCCATCTGCTTTTCGGAAACTCCTGGCTGATTTAGTGGAATCAGATGTCTTCTTGAATTCCAACTCATTAAAGGCATACAAATGGTCTAAAGGGTTTTCATTCTTTTGATCTTCTGATCAAGTAGAAGCACGTCAGCTGCGGGTAATCCATCAACAACTGTACAAAACTCCCACAATTGTTGTATTTAAATTCCACTGTCTAGTGGGGGCTCACATTTCTTATTCTCTTTAGGATTCATAAGATGTTTCAAAACGGGGCCAAAACCATTTTTCAAAAACAGTATTCTTGGCCATGATAGTTTTACAAGTTGTATTACGTAACAACAGGTTGGTTCCTTGCTTATCACTACTTCTTGCTATTCATAAGCTTAATAAAATGCTGTTTTCTTAAAAAAAAAAAATCCATGCGTATGCCAGTGAAAAGTGGGGAGATTTCCCCATCCCTTTATTTACACTGCACGTCTACACTTGTTCTGCACACATCAATAGTTTAAAGTCATTACCAACAGTTACTGTTGAGAGTGCATTAAAATCTATAGAGAATGTATATGTTGAAGTCAATCACAAGTAGTCATGGGATACATTTTAGTAGTTAATCAAATAACAATTATTCAATGACCATGTGCAATCTTCAAGAAGACTATGAAAGAACTGCATTATATTATCAGGAGACTGAAGGAAATTATAAGCTAGTATCTACTGAATGGCAGAGAAATATATATCCAGACTGTTTTGAAAGAGAAGATATACTGTCAAAATTTAACCTTTTCAATTAAAAAAAAAAAAGTACGTAAAGAACAAAAGTAGCAACACAATAGAGTCCCTAAATGGGACCTAATGAAACTTAAAAGCGTTTGCACAGCAAAGGAAACCATAAAAAAGACGAAAAGACAACCCTCAGAATGGGAGAAAAATATATGCAAACGAAGCAACTGACAAAGGATTAATCTCCAAAATATACAAGCAGCTCATGCAGATCAATATTAAAAAAAACAAACAACCCAATTAAAAAATGGGTGGAAGACCTAAATAGACATTTCACCAAAGAAGACATACAGATGGCCAAGAGGCACATGAAAAGATGCTTAACATCACTAATTAGAGAAATGCAAACCAAAACTACAATGATGTATCACCTCACACCGGTTGGTCAGAATGGCCATCATCAAAAAATCTACAAACAGTAAATGCTGGAGAGGGTGTGGAGAAAAGGGAACCCTCTTGCACTGTTGATGGTAATGTAAATTGATACAGCCACTATGGAGAACAGTATGGAGGTTCCTTAAAAAACTAAAAATAGAACTCCCATATGACCCAGCAATCCCACTACTGGGCATATACCCTGAGAAACCATAATTCAAAAAGAGACATGTACCACAATGTTCATTGCAGCACTATTTACAATAGCCAGGACATGGAAACAACCTAAATGTCCATCGACAGATGAATGGATGAAGATGTGGCACATATATACAATGGAACATTACTCAGCCATAAAAAGAAACGAAATTGAGTTATTTGTAGCGAGGTGGATGGACCTAGAGTCTGTCATACAGAGTGAAGTAAGTCAGAAAAAGAAAAACAAATACTGTATGCTAATGCATATATATGGAATCTAAAAAAAAAATGGTACTGATGAACCTAGTGGCAGGGCAGGAATAAAGACACAGACATAGAGAACGGACTTGAGGACATGGGGGGATGCGGAAGGTGGGACGAAGTGAGAGAGTAGCATTGACAAATATACACTACCAAATGTAAAATAGCTAATGGGAAGCTGCCGCATAGCACAGGGAGATCAGCTCTATGCTTTGTGATGACCTAGAGGTGTGGGATAGGGAGGGTGGGAGGGAGGCTCAAGAGGGAGGGTATATGGGGATATATGTATACCTATAGCCGATTCACTTTGTTGTACAGCAGAAACTAAAACAACATTATAAAGCAATTATACTCTAATAACGATAAAAAAAAAAAAAAAAAGAATACGAGCTGCATCCATTCCTTGGTAACTGTTAAGCCCCTGTGTTTTTTTGAGTGTTTTTGAGACTGAGTTTTCTCAATAGGTAAAACACATATTAAAATTTAAACCATTTTGCGGGGAGTGGATTAATAAACATTTCTCACATATAACCATCACTTACCCCCATCCAATCTTCATCACCATCAATAAATTCAAAAATCAATAGGTTCATATAGAAATGTGTATACAATGTTCATGCAAAGCTTGTAAATCACAGTCATCTAAAAGAATTTTTAATAATGGGTTTCAAAAGTTTTCTTTCTAAAATTCTTTACATATTAAGCCAGTAATTAAGTCATGAAATTATATTTCAATAACCTTGTCTTTGAAATATTAAAATATCAGTATAATTTTTAAATTTAACAATTTAAGCAACTTTCCACTTAATAAAGTATTTAAAAAGTTACACTGCTTCCTGATGAAATTCTGAGTTAACTTTCTCTGCACTATCGGAGCTTGTTTCTAACTCAGAAGATAAAATATGAAATAAAATATGAAAAAGGATAAAATGGACAACAGTCTGACAAACTTGTTACTTTCATTCCGTTTCTATATATTTTGTTCTGAAATTTGACTATATAGTATAGCATGAGTATTATTTTAAGTAACGTCTCATGAATTTTAAACTCAGATTTAAATAAAAGACTCTACAGTTCACTGTATTTTTAAAGCTGATGGTGTGGTTACAGGAAAGGCGTTCTTCCTAGTGTCACTGTTGTTGGTCTTTTCCAGGTAACCTGATGTGATCAATAGAATGTGGGTAAGAAATGATATTGTGCCAGTTCCAAGCCTAGGTCTTAAGAGGCAACTCTTAAGATGTTTTCATGTTTCCCTCTAGAAGTTTCTAACCTCTGATATGAAAAGATCCTGCCCTGGGTAGCTACTGACTGCAGCCTGGGCCCCAGAATGTGGAACAGATCAAACTCAACCCTCAAGCCTGAAGCAGGACCACTTCAACTGGATAACAAGTGTCTAAGTGAGAAATAGTGCTTATTGTTTTATACTGATAAAATTTTTGTGACGGCTTATTATACATCAATGGCTGACTAATACACATGTATTACTTAAAACTTTTTTCCTCTGGAATATATCTCTTATTTTATAATCCTATAATACTACTATCAAATAAAATTCATTTAAAAGCAGATTTTTATCCATTCATCTGATGATGGGCACTTAGGTTGTTTCCATCTCCGGGCTATTGTAAATAGAGCTGCAATGAACATTGTGGTACATGACTCTTTTTGAATTTCGGTTTTCTCAGGGTATATGCCCAGTAGTGGGATTGCTGGGTCATATGGTAGTTCTATTTGTAGTTTTTTAAGGAACCTCCATACTGTTCTCCATAGTGGCTGAACCAATTCACATTCCCACCAGCAGTGCAAGAGGGTTCCCTTTTCTCCACACCCTCTCCAGCATTTATTGTTTCTAGATTTTTTGATGATGGCCATTCTGACTGGTGTGAGAGGCACATATATACAATGGAATATTACTCAGCCATAAAAAGAAACGAAATTGAGCTATTTGTAATGAGGTGGATAGACCTAGAGTCTGTCATACACAGTGAAGTAAGTCAGAAAGAAAAAGACAAATACAGTATGCTAACACATATATATGGAATTTAAGAAAAAAAAATGTCATGAAGAACCTAGGGGTAAGGCAGGAATAAAGACGCAGACCTCCTAGAGAACGGACTTGAGGTTATGGGGAGGGGGAAGGGTGAGCTGTGACGGGGCGAGAGAGAGTCATGGACATATACACACTAACAAACGTAGTAAGGTAGATAGCTAGTGGGAAGCAGCCGCATGGCACAGGGATATTGGCTTGGTGCTTTGTGACAGCCTGGAGGGGTGGGATAGGGAGGGTGGGAGGGAGGGAGACGCAAGAGGGAAGAGATATGGGAACATATGTATATGTATAACTGATTCACTTTGTTATAAAGCAGAAACTAACACACCATTGTAAAGTAATTATACCCCAATAAAGATGTTAAAAAAAATTAAAAAAATAAATTAAAAAAAAGCAGATTTTTAGCAACTTTTATGTATGGAATACTTGTTGGGCATATAGCCATATGTTACGAGCTTAAATGAGAGAAAATAAAATCATATATTAATTTCCCTAAAATAATACCACACAAGAAAATCACCCTCATGTAATTAAATAAAGACAAAAGTAATGATACTTCTCAATTGAGAAAAGAGTGCAACCACACCCCCTCGCTGCCTGCCAAAGGGATGAATGCAGATATTGTGTTATTTTCACAATATGAAATATGAATAGGTGGTCCAGTCATGCTGAGACAATGGGAACTGTATGATTCCACCTGAACTCAAATAACAACCCTCCAAGATATTTTTAAGACTTGTCATCATGCACAGAAATACTGAGAAAAATAGAGCAATCTTTTTTTTTTTCTAATTTCCATTTACCATCAACTTTGAACTACAGTATAAAGTAGCACGCATGGCATTTCATATAGTGCACAGTTCGTTTTATGCAATTTAAGACTGGATGTGCTATTTGGCTGGTAAAGTCTGTCCTCACACTTGTTCTGACATGCCAGCATCACTCAGGCTTAATTCAGAGTAGTTCTGCCACAACGACTCTCTTGAATAATTATAAAACTTAGAAATAAGTGCATGTGACACTAAGGCCACGTGTGCTGTTTTGCGGAATGTGGTGGAATCTACAAGTCTTTGCATCTTGTGGAAACAGCAGCCTTGATAAGAAAAGAACTCATCTGCATATCTTTAAATGGAGTTTTGCATTTGTCTGAGGTGTGGGGGAGAGTGAGGTGGTGTGTACGGAATGACTATTATTCAAAACGAGCAAACAGTGAAAAACTTAGGAAATGGCTGTTGCCAGTGCCAGTGAAAAATGGGAAGTGACTTAACTGAGTGATCAGCATAGTCAACAAAAGAATGAAACCCAATTAGAATTTACTGGAAGACTGCATTATAAGAACTTCAATGGAAAAGGTTTGAAAAGCAAACACAACAGACTTAGATCCTGACTTGTAGGGCTTATGTACCTCATTAAAATTCCTAGTGAATAGACTCAGTGATTATGAATTATAGAAAATAATTTGCATTTGAGCAAATCATCAAGGTTCCTAGGGACATGACAGTTCTGGGGTGGTCCCACAGTTCCTTGCTTTGCCTCCAAAATCACACCCAAGTATTATCAGCACCCAACCTTCTGGAGAGGACTAGAGGAGTAGGTCACTGTCTCACCTCCTACCTTGAAGAAGGTACCAGGGTGTCAGCTCTGGGGGGGGTCCCCCCTCCTGTGTGTTCCCGGTTAGGCTGCTGATAATAGGCACACCCATTCTCTAAAAAAGAGGCAGCAGGTCCTAGTGACTCAAACACTGGCCTGGAAGATTGTTACTAACCAGCAAACTTAGATAAAGAGTTTTAGCATCTATGAGTCTCAGTTTCCTCACCTATAAGCAAAATGAAATTTGACATATAATGACCATTTGGGGACTACTAACATTATTTCTAGCAGTAAAATTTTAGAAATGGAATCATGGTTTATGGATCATAGATTATGGAGCAGCTCCAACCAGTTAGAGACAGATTTGATTTCTCCTACTCCGTATACAACACAGCACTTAATTTATTTTCCCTTCAGGAATAACTGAATATTATCACTGATGGGGGTGAGGGGCAGAGCAAAGGTGAATCGCTAGCATAAGAAAGAAAACATCAAATTGTCATCCTGTTCAGGTAGCATTTTGTGTGAGATCAACACTGAGGGACAGCTAGACACACACATACACACACATACACACACACACACTCATATGCATTCCTTAGATTAAAGCAGGCATCTACTTTGTGATGTAGATTTCTTTGAATGTGTATACAAACTGCCCTAATACATTTCTTTTAGAATGAAACACTGAAAATATAATACTCTCCTCAAAGGTACTTCACTTAAAATGTGAGAGTCAAGTTAAAAATATACAATCAGCCACAGTGGAGACCCTGACTTCCCCATCTTGTCATATTAAACCCAATATATGCTTTCTTGATGGGCAGCACTCTTTATTATATGTTCTGTCTGCATACAGTTGCAGTTCACTATCCGTATTTTCATCTTGTGTGTCTCACAGAGGGTGGAAGAAAGGTTTAGGGAAGTAAGGAGGACGCAAAACTGTAATTAAACTCTAGAAGAGGGAAGTGAAGTATTTCCTATTTCTCCTTATTTATTTATACATTTATTTATTTTTAACAGCACCATATTTGATGATATTACAATTTGAAGTTCTCAGAACTAACGGCTTCTTACATTGAGGACCTTGTACTTCCTTTACTCCACCACATCGACAGCCATGGCCTTACTGGCTGTGGGTGACCACCAACCATCATGCCTTATTCATCTCTCCTTTTTGACTGAATGAAGCAAATGAATGTACAAATGAAACAGATAAAACTGCAGGAGTCGTGCTGCTTCAACTCCCTTTGGAAATGGAGTATGATATGAAAAATCTTTATCACCAGCTCTAGCCAAGGACTCCTCACTCGAATACCATCTGTAAACAGATCTTGGTGAGTTGAAGGTGATACTCAAGATTTTCTTCCTGACAGTGTCCCAGGGGAGCATTAGATAGTACAGGGCAGGAAGGCGAGACCTGCGAGACCTGAGGCAGGAATCAGCTGCTTCAAAAATTCATGAGCCCCCTTAGCCCCAAGTTCTATTTTGTTTGCCATGTACGTACATCACTAGAATCAAAGCTCTGTGAGGTCAAGAACTTGGTCTGCGTGGCTCACTGCTGCCCGCCCAGTACTGAGAACTGTGCTTGACACACAGTAAGCACTCAATCAATATGTATTGAATGGATTCATTAATTAAAAGGAAAAACTAATTAACAAGGTTACACATTAAGTTTTCATTATCTTTTTAGCTCAGGGTGGGAGCATAACAAAGCCTTCACCTTCTCCTCCAAGAATTGTTTTATCAGTATCACACCAAGTACTTCATTTTCACAATTACTTTACTTCCAGTCCTGTTAGGAACTGGGGGGTAGGGTGGAAGGAGGGTTGCCAGGTAAAACACAAGATGCCCAGTTAAATTGGAATTTCAGCTAAACAATGAATAACTTTTTTTTGCCTAAGTGTATCCTAAATTGTGTGTGGTGTATACTTACACTAAACAAAAATAGTTGTTGTTTAGATAAAATGTTAATTTAACTGGGTATTCTTTATTTGTATTTGCTAAATTCAGTAATCCTACTTCTCAACACCTAGAAATCCAACTATTGGCTCTAGTTTCTTTCTGCTGAGGTCATGTACCCTTTTAAGTGCTCCTATTTTCGGAATCTAAGAGGACACACGCACAGCTCCTCTCTCATGCAAAAGGCCAACATTTATTCCACCGTGAATGTTCTCACATTGTCAGCCAATACAAGGTATGCTATCAAGTTACCCATGGGATGCTGGGCAAAAACCCAAGACCACAGTACCTGTCCTTGACCGATAGGAGGCAGTCACCTGTCGGCTGCATCTCCCTCCCGCAGGAGCACATGCCAAGCTCCCCAAGGAGTCCCACTGAAGCCCCTCTCACAGGGCTCAGAATGACAGGTCGGCTCCTCCAACCTTCCTCTGGGTCTCATAAAACTCTCTGGGACCTGAAATTCATGTTAAGGCTTCCGTGGAAACTTCTAATTTACTATCCTAGTGTATGCTATAACTAGATACCCTTGCTTTACCTGCAAAGCCACTTACCCTTCTCTTTTGACTCAATACCCATTTTATAAACAAATCCTCAACAAAACCAAATAGGCAGAAAGAGCCGTACCAGGCTAAGAGCCATGGAAAAGGCCTTATTTTTCATCCCTTTGAAGCAGACTTTGAGACAAGGATGCACATGCGACGGATCTATTTGGAGGGTGATACCAGGAAACACCAGGAGGGGAGTGAGGGAGTGAGACAGGGGAGGGGAAGCAGCCAGTACAGGGTGTGTCACCAAGCACAGGGCCACCGTGGGCAACTCCAGTGCAGTCCCACTGGGGAGCTCTCGGGACAGTGGAGGATACACGTGTCAGAGCTATCCCTGTGGAGCGGCAAGGACTCCTGGTCGTCTCCTGAGTGATGCCTCCTGAGCGTTGACTCTCCAGCACTTGGATCTTGCTGGTGTGTGGGCAATAGGCTCCCATTGCCAGAGAGAAGCCCTCAGGCAGAGTCACAGCTATTCTCGGAAGCAGATTTTCCAGGTGAGTGCCAAGGGTGTGGGCAGGGCGCTGACAGCATACTGAACGGTGAGAAATAGGGGCTGTCTTCATAGTTGATTCTAGCGGCCCAAAGAAGGAAATAATCCAGATACTCAAGTCTATGGTATCGCAAGCATCAGGGCCTTTTAAACTACACGCTGTAAAGACATTCTGCCCCACCTCCACCAGCGATTTCATACCATTTTGACTTTTATTGGGTTAAATTCTCTGAGCTTTCACCCATACAGGGTGCTTGCTACTCAATTTTAGCAGCTACAGCCCCACACAAGCTAAAATCACTGTATTTTAATGAGGCCAAGCTTTGCCAGCTGGCTTCATTGTGTATGAACTTCCCTCTCAGATGAGGGAAGAACTTGGAAGAACTTCCCAAGAAGTTCCCAGTACTCACAGGCACACTGCTCCTGTATACCTGGTTGTTCTGTTCCAAGGTAAACGCATCAACTTCTCAAGTTTACCTGCAGCAAGGGCACGTGGGCTCTTGCATCAGGCAGTGAGCCACTTTGAAGGTGGGCTGGTTCTAAAAGGGAGCTTGGATGTCAGCTGAGCTGGGCTTCGAGAACGCTCTGACCTTTAGCACATGAAGCTCTGGGATAAGGGATGGCTCATGACCTTCTACAGTTGGGGAAGAAGCTGGAGAAATGAAGGCACCGGGGTTGGGGGTGGGTGGGAAATCAGGGAAGTCACCACACAGTCTGAGAAGCCAGGCAGGCCCACCACCAGAAGAGGGCTGAACAGGAAGTCTGGTGGACAGGGAAGCTCACTCCAGCCTGGCTGCTGCCTCTGTGGGCCTGCAGTCAGGCCTCTGGAGGTCGGCCTCAGGCCATGCTTGGTCAGCAGGGGAAGCGGGTAGAAAGACGAGCAAGATACAGAGGAGATGAGAGCGAAGACAGGCAAGGCCCTGGCGACGTCTCTGTGACTGTCACCACATCTGACAACGACAACGTTCAGAGAGCAATAGCCACTGCATCACTTCTACCATCTATTTCTCTTTTAGACAATCAGAATGGTCCAGGGAAGGGGATTCTGGGAAATGTAGTTCCAGCTTAACCACATTACACACAGTACTCAGGTTTCCTGTAATTGATTAAGGAGAGCAATGCTAGCTACTTCCTTCACAAGGATGTAAAATGAATATCACAAAGCATTTTGGATATGCATGGGTTCATCTTTTTCTTCACATATTTTTACTAGAATATTTTGCACTCTTGCTGGGGGAGATGGGAGCAGTCATATTTATATTTGCCTCTAGTCTATAACAGATAGGAAGAAGTTTTAATATTTCTAGTTTATCTTCTTTTTCTAACTTAGAGCGACACACCACAGGCTTTAGGGAGCCTTTATTTTAATTCATTGAAAATAAATGACTTAGCTAACATTCATTTTTCTTTCTTGGCTACATGAAATTGGCCAGCCAAGAAAGTGGGGCTAGAGACAAAGAGCTTTAAAAGTGTTTCTCTTAAGACATTCTGTTCTGTTACAAATTTTCTGTGTGACCTTGAGAAGTCACATGAAGCTCCTATCTGTTAAGTAAAAATACTCAGCGTTCAATCTTGTAAGGAATAATGAGTCAAACTGATTGGAACGGACTTTGCTCAGAATGAGCCCGATAAGAATTGAAAGAGGGGATAAACTATTCCATTCCAAGGCAGAGCTGCCTCTTTAAAGGTCCCCCAATAAACAAAATTCTACTACCTTTGCAATGGAAACAATGGTTTGCTCTAATAATCACTATTATTAAATATTGATAGCCCACCTCAAAATACATTAATTGCTGGAATCCACTTAATCATGATGTACTTTCAGGATTCCTTTTATTGCATTTGCAATTCTAATACTGTAGACATACAGTGGTGACAGATTAGCAATATTAGAATTTAACTTTGGGAAAATCATTCGATAATAGGACCACAGATAACCACATGAGTCACTCACCAAATGTTCATAGATCATCTACTATCTAAAAATTGTGTTTCTAGATACTGACTGAGATGCAGAAAAGGTTATTTCTTTACATCCACTGCTTGTTATGAGTTTATGCTCTAGTTGGCTTAAAAAACTTTATCACATGCAGGTACTAGTACAATCTTTTTTTTTTTTTAATGTAGTAAATATTTAATGTTTGAGTTGTGTTTGTGGACAGACAGTTACATAAAAAAATAATATAAAATAAATTTACAATCTATATCCAGTTGGCCCATGGAGGCCTTTTGGGAGGCTATATTTGTGACAAGGTGTTTGACATGGACAAAAAATATTACCCTGGCACTAGAACATAGCATGATAAAATATACAGATTTGGTTGGCCCAAAAGAGCAGACAACCTTAAAAATGCCCTTCCACCTTAGAGTTGCCATAGTTAGCAAACAGAAATACAGGATGCCCAGTTAAATTTGAATTTCAGCTAAAAATGTATAATTTATTTTAGTTTAAGTATGTCTCGTATAATATTTGGGGTATACTTATGCTAAAAACTTTTTCATTATTTATCTGATATTCAAATTTAATTGGGAGTCCTATATTTTATCTGGTAGTCCCATTCACAAAGAAATAAATGCCTATTAAAATAGAATACAACCACCCAGGTCAAAAGAACTTTGAGGGACAGATCGACAGTTGTGGGGTCTCTGAAGAAACCCTAAAAGGCTAAAGCCAGCTGTCAGGGAAAAACTTTTCTACACTCCTTAACCCCCCAAACCTTCCTTCCTCCCTCTGGTAAAATTACAAATTTCAGTTTTCAAGCTACTGAAGGAGATGGAATGATAGGCATAAAAAGAAAATAGAAAGACTGTGCCCTTCTTCAACCGTAGCAGCCCCCAGACGGAGTGAAAGAAAGAAGAGTAAACTTTAAACCCAATTTGGGGTTTTGAGATACATGACTTGATATTGTAAATTCTGAATTGGCAATGTGATTCTCCTGTTGAGTGTTGCTAGGGTATTTTATTATCTAAGAGTCAGCAGAAAAGTCATGGGAGAAATCAAGTTTTCATCTAAGGGCAGGGGAAGAACAATCACACTGAAGAAAACTTAGGGGCAGTGAGAGACCACACAAAAAGAAAAAAAAAAAAAAGAGCCTTCTGATTCTGATTCTGATTCTGTCCATTCTGTCCATTCTGTCCCATGAGTCCTGCTGTTCATCACCTTTTAGGTTGCAAGACCATAGGAAGAGAGGGGAATTGATAAGATGAGCAGGGAATGGTAGTTAATGGACATACAGCTGTCTTAGTCACACCCAGACACCTACTTTCTAATTTCTAAGTAAACTTGTCCTCACTATGGAATGTCATGGCCTAGCTGAATGTCCCACAGCATAATGTATGCAAACATATATACTGGAATATGGTTGGTTTCACGATGGGAAAGGATTAGTAGTTACCTGCGGGAGAGGCCTCCTGAGTAGAAGGTCACACGTGGCCTCTGAGAAACTGGCCAACCCTTGAGGTGCAGCCCAGCCAGCTCATTAGACCATAATAAGCCAAATAAGCCAGAATGTGCCTGATTTCTGAATTATTCTGATGACCACAGAGAGGGGAACATCTCATCTAGTGATGGGATTCAGAACTTTATAACCAAAGAAAAATGTTTACTTTACACTTGCTTTTCCTGTCATTATTATCTAAAAGCATGCAGAAAGTAATCCATATCCCTGAAATAAAATGGACAGAATCAGATTGACACACTACATGCACATACACCTTATTAAGTGAGGGAAATTTATGTCGATACAACTAGATAGCACTATTTTTAAAGCTTGGTTATGGGTTTGTAATTTATTATTATTGATAGTACTGTATCATGCTGGTGCAAACACACGTTAAAAAAATAAAAGCTATGTTAGGGTATAAGATGAAACACAGAAGTCTCCTACTCAGACACACTGTTATCTATTCCATTTCCTTCCCCAGAGGCAACCACCTTCAATGGTTCCTGTTTGAGGTTCTTCAAGAAACCACATAACCCTCTATGATGAACTTAGTTTTCTAATTCTTGCTTATCTTGTCTCCCATTAAAAAAAGAAAAAAAAAAGAAAACTCATTTTTACCATCCCCATCTTAGCCTTACCTGTTTCTCTTGATATTTGAAAGCTATATTATTATTTCTCTTCTTCTTTGTGATGATTATGCATTTCAATTTTATACACACACACACACACACACACACACACACACATATATACCCCTCTTTGCTGTTGCATCAGTTGCATGTTCCACTTCAAAATCTTTCAGCATTGTCATTTACTTTACATTTTAAGTATTTAAAATATTTAAATTCTGTCCTATAGCCATATTTAGTTTTCACTGAGTTATTCCTTGATTGATTCCAAAACAAAACAAACAGTAAGCAAGTGTGTGTGTGTGTGTGTGTGTGTGCGCGCGCACGTATGTGTGTGTACATATACACATGTATATACACAAACATATCATCCTTTTGGTTCTGAAACAGATGGCGAAAAATATAACCAAGCAAAGAATAACTGATACCAAAAAAAGTTCTAAAAATTACTCTGTTCACTTGGACATAATTAATGCAGACAGCCATTTGCAGTCACAAACTAATTTTTCCCCAACTAAACAGATTAATAGTAACGTTAGTTAAATCAGACAGAAATGTGGGTCCTCTTGGCAGGTTTTTAAAATCAGGTTTCAATTATTATTAAACTTCTAAAAATGACCAAGCCTGGAAAGGAGATATTCAGATGCATCTGAACCGAATGGAACAAAAACTTTGTTCAACCATAATTTTACATTCCATAATGGAATCACCTCATAAAAGAATAACTTCCAAATCTTGACCACACTTTGAGTCAATAAAGAGTTGTCTTTATTATAATTTATAAATAAGTATGCATTCCACCTTACAAGATGGATGAATTTGGTTTCACCTTCAAATGCCTCCCCTTCCTCTGAGATACAAGATTAGATCTATAATTAGATATATGATTTAGTTTTGAAGCCTAAGCAACCTAGGCTTCAAAACACTCTGCAGAACCATCAATTCACTGTTTTTCAAAGTGTGCGATGATTGAATTGATCAAAATTGACATTGAACTACTAATCAATTAAGAGAAAAATACAGAAACAAATTGTGTGATATTCAAAATACTTTAATAAAACATTTGCTTTTAAACCAATGTGGTATGCTATATTAAGGGCGCTTTTTAGTCAGCACCAGATAGAAGCCAAGTGGCCTCCAAGTTAATATGCATTTTGATCCTGATTTGGAAGCAGGGGTAAATGGCAGGTCAAAGAGAGGCATTAAAAGCTCCTTTCATATGATTCTCAGTGCTCTAGAGCACAGGGCAGAGGTAGAAATAAAACTACACTAAGAGTATTCTTTAAGGATTTCTGTGGTTGGTTGGTTGTGTGGGTTTAAAAAACATACTTAGAGGCAAGAAGGCTTCCATGGTATGAAACACCCTTGTATCATGTAGAAAAGGTCATATCACATAGTTATGTTCTGTAAGGTATGTTCAAACTCTGTGCATCTATTATATTCTTTATCTCAAGAGGTGACCAACTAACCCTTGACTATATCCAGTTGCTCTCCAACAAATTTAATTTGGCTTGTGCATTAAAAATAAAGTTTCTGACTTTGTTTCTAGCTTTAAAAATCAAAAGCACACATATAAGTATCATGGTTTCTTAATTCTCTTGAAAAATCATATTTGCCCATGCTGGGATGGAATTGGTGGTGAGAACAGTGGATTTCAGTTCAGCTCAGTTGATGCCTTTAGAAAGGCACGTGCTTTCCTGGTGGCAACAACTGCCTCTTCTCTTTTCTCTCCTTCTCCCTCTCCCTCCTTCCTTCCCTCTCTCTCCTTCTCCCTCCTCCTAATGTCTTTCCTGAGCCCACATCTCTGATTTTATTAACTTATCTCCCTGGTCTCTATAGGCACTAGTGTTTGCCATCCCAGGTCATAAATATTACTATTATTTCATTTTTACTTTGCTCCATAAAGACAGCAGCATATGCTATGATATCAGTCCCTGTAACATTCTCTTTCTTCTGTACCTTTTTAAAAGATAGTTGAAATTGTGTTAAGTGGTAAGGGGTATTCATTTCTTTTAAAGAAAACAAAATCTTGATTCACAAATTATATAAAGCATGGTTCATTTATCCAGCAGAGTATTATGAAACCATTAAAAAGAAAAACGAGGAACATGTTCAAAATATATTAAGTGACAAAAAAAGCTGAAAAACATTATGCATACAAATATGTTTTTCGGCTTATCCACAAGGAACTTTTAACAGTAGATACCTCTGGGATTGGGAATGTGGGTGATGAGGAAGTATTAGGCTGAAAGATTTTTGCTAACCCGTTCACCCTTCTTTCCTGTGTAGGTTTACCATGAGCATAAATTACCTTTAAAATCAAGAACAGTTTTAAGTTCCCCAAAAGAATACCATTTAAAAATAATGTCTTATATGTATGTGTATCACTTTGTTTATATACCATTTTCAAATACATTATTTTCTAATCTGGTCTTTATAATAACCCTATGAGGTAGGCACTTAGATAATACACTATTACTTTTCAGATAACTGAAAAACAAAAATGAAAGGATTCATCAATGTACATAAGGGAAATGTAAAGCCAGAATCACACCAGTCTGATAGAGCAGCCAGTGTCTAGATCACTGCTGGTCATCACAGCAAAGGACGCATCTTGCGTTGCCATGAAAGCCTTGGCAACTTTTACTCACAATTCATTGGCCGAAACTGGTCATGTACTTTATCCAATCACAAGAGCTCCAGTAAATTTCCATATAGCACCCAAAATTGGAGACGGGGGTTAAGAGAGAGAATAAATGGTAAACCAAATGACCGATAGCCCCATGTCTCTAACTCCAGGTCTCTCATAATAAATCAATATAACTACATGAATCTCTGAGTGACTCATATTTAGAATAACACTTTCATTTAAAACTACCCTGTTACAAATGAGTTAAAATATTTACAGAATGTGTGTGTGTGTGTGTATATCATACTCATTTACCTTATATAACTATGAAAGTGTCCTGTCCAGCTGTTTTTTTTTTTACTCACGTTTCATCAGATTATTGTAGCCAGTAAGCTTTGTCCTTCAGTCAGTGGGAAGAAACACTGACGCTGAGCATCTCAGTGGCCACTTAGCCACATCAAGTACAGAATATTAACCGAAGAGAAAGCCAGCTGCAGCCTGTAGATAGCTTACCACACTGCACAGTACATACTATAAACAGTATCTCCAAACATTCACAGGCTCTTAACCTCAATCACATATCCTTAATCAGATGTCAATTTCAGTAGCAAATTTTCTGAATAATGATGATGTAACATCCATTAGTAAATAGGAGACATCAATTACATTAAATATCATGCTTGGGCTGCCAGATAATCGTGAATAAAACACACTGATAAACAATATGCTTTTCAGCCAAGGGCAACAATGAAAGCAGTGAGTTATCAAAGAGACATACAGAAAGATGTTCTCCTTCAGGAATGGCAGAGCAACGGTTAGTCAGATGTAAGTAAGTGAAGTATAGTTGACAAAATTTTATGAATAGCAGGACCAAAAGTTGAGATTAATAAAATTGTTTTCAGAAAGGAAGCATATGGCAAGATGAGAAAGTTATGAGATATAAGACCTGAAATTGAGTAATTTATTGTACAATCCAGGTCGGGAAAGGAGATAGGTAGACCAGCTTGGCGTATGTTATGATAATCTAGAGTGAGTGGACTGTGGCCTGGGATAACAAGAAAACAAACAAACAAACAAAAAACACTGGATGGGAGAAGCATGACATTAAGAGTCATTTCAAAGGAAGAATCCAGGATTTGGAAACAGTGGATGTGGACAGTCAGAGAGAGAAGTGCAAAGATCAATACAAAATGGACTAATTCCCTTCCCCACAGATATGAGCATGTGTGCGTGTGTGCACACACAGACATAACACTTGTTTACTGGGACTCAGCATATCACAGACAGAATAGACAATCTAAAGGGTTTTTGTTTTTCCCTGCTGGTTGGAGTAAGTCTCGAGTTTGATCTTGGTCATATTGAATCTGAGATGGTGAAGGGCCTGGAATGGTTTTTTGAGACCATTCTTTTTATAGAACTTGTGCTCAAAGAGAGAGCATGAGGTCAGAATTACAGCTTTAGAAGTCATCCATGGGGGAAGGTTCAGAGATAGGTTTTTAAATTACTCATAAATAGGTTGTCTTTCACTACAAATCATCTCATTTTAATTTTTTGTATTGGCATTTTTAATCTCTGTTTTACATAGCATTATCTGACCTCATTCTGGGAGTCTGAGAAGGCCTGAGAGATTAAAACCATATAAAACAGAAGAGATAAAGGGGAAGGTGTTTAACTGTATGATTCATTTAAGTGAGCAGTTGAAGTCTTGAGAGTAAAGATAATGTCCAGAAGAAAGGGAACTGAGGACAGGACACCAAAGACAGGGAAGGGCTGGACTTATCAAATGTGCTACTGCGGGGTAACTATAGTTATTTCGGACAAAACAGACTTCAAGCCAAAAATGGTAACAAGAGACAAACATGGTCATGATATAAAAGGATCAATTCGTCAATAGTATACAGCAATTATAAAAATATTGTGGTGATCATTTCACTATATACATATGTATCAAATTCAATGTTATATGTCAATAATATTTCAATAAACTTGGGTTGAGAGATAAAAGTTTTTTAAAAAATGTGCTGCTACACACACATTTGGATGATGAGGGGCAGAGCTAATGAAAGAAGAGACGCCACAGAACAGACAGGAGCACAGAACTCTCAGAAATATTGCTCTCCTGTTCTGATGGCCATTTTCCATGTTTTAGAATATTTTTCCAAAAGGCACTTCAAGATAATGAAGTTCCTTCAGTTCTAACAAGATCATTTTTCACAGCTATTTTGGTAGACATTCCAAAATTGTGCTGTGTTATCAGCAAGAAAAAAAACACTGGTCTGGAGAGAAATCAACCAGGTGAACATCAGAATGAACCAACTGGTTTGAAGCAGTTTTGTAAAAAACAAATCTGTGGGTCACGGTGATCTTTCTGTGCTTGGATACAGCCACATACTCTATATGTATGAACACCTGCACAAATGTGATTTATGAAAGTATCAATCAGAGCATGATTGGGGAATTTATTTAAGAAGCAAACCAAGGTAGAAAGCCAGGTTTCACAATAGCTTCATCTGACACGCTGGGCCTAATGTGTTCTGAGCAGCGCGTAGACATGTCTGTAAACAACCTTTGTGCCGTAGGTATCCAGTATGTGCCAGCAGACCCTTCACCTCTCATTTTCTACAAAGGCCTCTAGCATGGATGACACTTCCCATTGTCACAGCTGAGTGAACTTAAGGGGAGAAAAGGACAGACAAGGTCAGGGCACTCTTACAGAGGTGGGAAGGTGCCCTGTTTTATGAGGTGCTTGGGATTCCCAGGCTGAGACCCTAACCTCAGACTTTGTTAGAAGAACATTAAAAATTGAACGGAGCAGAGCTGTGTGCTCTAAGGTCTTCAGTCACCTGCCAGCATGCACCCAGGGCATGGTGAAGGCCATGATAAACTTGTTACTGATAGAACTTCCTCAGTTGTTGGAAACTTTAAATAACCCCTATTTTCTCTGTTCTATGTCAGCTTAAATAATATTAGGTTCTCTTAGAAACAGGTGCACTGAGGGATTCCTTGTGTGTTCAAAGATTGTGATGGAGGAGTTTAAAAGCTTCAAGTCAGTTACTGTGGACTGTTTTGAGCCATAAATGACTGTCTTGTAGAAAATTCTTACATTGCTTCATGGTTCAGATGCTGCATTTTAACATTGATTTATTTTCAGATGAAACTTAAAATATGCATAAATATTATTGACTATGCCTATGGCTAAACAATTGCATGGGATGTTATACCCGTTAGAGTCCCAACCGGAAACAGATGGCACTTTCAAACTGAGTCATTTGAAAGCGGTTGGTAGAGAGGCAATTTACGAAGGTGTGGGAAGGGTTTAGCAAGAACTGGGGCTAGTGCCATCCCCGTGGGCTAGGAGGCATGTCACTGTCACTATCCACAAGCCAGAAAGCACAAAGAGAAGGAGCAGTTACCAGATGTGGGGACAGAAACAAAAAATAACACCTCACCTTTATTCTCCTCCCTTTCTCAGACTTCCCGGTGGCGCTAACCCAATGGCCAAACCCAATATAGGAAGGAGGAAGGAAGGGAAGCCCATTGAGATGGTCCATAGAGATCATCTCCATGGGCAGAAAGAACAGGAAGGAGGTGAAGTGTGGCTTCGGGGGCAAATGGAAGACACCTAGCAGAGACGTCCTCACTGACTCAGGACAAGTACCTGTTAGTACAGAAAACAGGGATAATCTTGATTACGGGATTATGAATTTCAAAACCATACAGTCCTGGGGCACTAAGGCTTAGAGCATAGTCAAAATGCCTTGGCCAGAATCAGGCATACAGACAAAATGTTCCAGGGAAGCAGAGTGGAGGAAACAGAGCTCCCTTCCACCATCCCCGTACCACAAAACTTTTTTTGGCTGGTGGAAAAAGCAGAAAAATGAGGCGATAAGTGAAGGAAGATTTATAGACCCAGGAGCAGAGAGGCCTGAGGCAGTCTTCCAAAAGGAGCTACTCAGGAAGAGACAAGCCCCAGAAAGAGAATGTGAGTGTGCAGACTTGAAGCAAGGGGAGGAAACTCAAGTGGATGGAGGGGTCTGAGTACAATATACCAGGGAGGGTACACTGCAGAGCTGGAGAGCCCATGTCCTGTCCAATGAGGGACAGCACCAGCCAGCTGCACGGGGAGATGCGTGCAAGAATGCAGACACTGAGTCAATGCATTTCTAATTTTTCAAGAGACACCAGAAAACTAGATTAACCAAGTAAAACTTGCGATTCTTAAAACTTTGTGGGCTCAATAAAACATGTCTGTGGGCCAAACTCAATCC
Organism: Grampus griseus; assembly: GCF_964374135.1. Classification (NCBI taxonomy): domain Eukaryota; kingdom Metazoa; phylum Chordata; class Mammalia; order Artiodactyla; family Delphinidae; genus Grampus; species Grampus griseus. Next base: position 46,871,600 of record NC_139008.1, read on the forward strand.
ACACCCTGATCCTGGGCAGATGGAGTCCTAGAGGCTTGCTGGGCCCTAAACAAGGCAACAAAGCAGCAGAGAGATTTGCTAGACCTGAGGGGCCGTGCAGAGTGGAATGAGAAATACAACAAGGTTGACTTAGGACCAAAGAACAGGCCAGTCCTCCCTCTACCCATCCCCTGACTCAACACCAGCTTCCAGGAATGTGATAGAACCCAGGAATGGGAAAAGAAATGCCCAGACAACTGAGTTTAAATTATTGTGCCACGTCCACAGAATCAGAACCCCAAAAGAAATGGTACTGTAGAAAAATAAAGCAGTCACCACTCATCTCTATTTCCTAAGTCCCTTCAGAAAGTTCGGGTTTAAAATTTTCAAGGAATAATCTGGGCTTCCTGTCAACCAGTTGTACCATTCTGTTGGAGGGATGTAAGCAGAGTTGATCTCTAGGACCTCCTGCTTTTCTATATAACTATTGTCTTGCTGAGCTTTTACTGATGGGATTTCAGGTGCTGAGACAGGGATCCTCCTGGTTCATCCACAATCCTGTGGCAGAGGTTTGTGGGTGAAAGATGACCAGTTCACTAGATGATTCAGACTCTGGCTCCGGAGGGGCCATGATTCACTGTGGGACCTAGAATGAGATGCTTCTTCCCTGCTTGGCCCCAGTAGTCTGGTCATAAAATGTGAGGGTCAGGGGTCAGGCCCTAGCTGAACACTAAGGTCCCATTCCGTTGTCGGATGATGCTATAGATGGTCAGGTGGGGGCATACTGGAAATGAATCAGCAGTCCATCAATGAGAAAATACTATTATTTTTGTATAACTGATTCTTTCAAACAAATTCAGTTTTACTTTTTACAGAATGAGGTTAGTCATTTTCCTGCTTTTGTTGGGTGCTTTAGAAACTGTTGGAATTTATACATTTCTTCTGCATGTTCCTTCTTTTTCAACAGTCAGCAAATTCTCTGGAAGATCGGTTATGAAAATAACCTACAGAATTTCACTTTCTATTTGTCATGGAGTAATTTATACCCCAAGGAAGCAGAACATGTCCTTATTTTTTTATTTTTCTCTCATCAGTGGAGACTAAGACCAGGAACCATGTGTTTATTACTCATGGTTTGGGTCTCCAAACTTTTCTGAAATCCTCCCACTAACCCTCTTGTCTCTGAATTGCTTCAAGCTCTCCAGCATTCTGGAATCCTGATAAGCATGCGTGATATGGCTCTGTACCACATGTTTTTCTATCTTCTAAGGACTGTTTCAGTCTATGGGACTAAAAGATCTCCATGTTAAATTATAACATTGTGTGGTATTTAACAATGAAATGTAACGTTTTGATATTAAAACTCAAAGAAGCAGTGATAAGGAAATTAAGTACTCAATGGCAAGAAGGGTACAAATCTAAAAAGAAAAAAAAGAAAAAAAGAAAACGAAAATCGTGCAAAATGTAGAAGTGTTACACTTTAAAAAAAAAAATCTAAATGTAGGTGTTTGTCTGACGTTGGAAATGTAGCCAAAAGTGGGCACTAGGAATTCTGTTCACAATATTAAGCAGATGATGATATTATTGAGGAAATTATTTTGGCCAAGAGATGCTCTCCAATCACTGGGAACTGTGTTATTAACAAAAATTTGTTCATGTCCTTTCTGGCTCTAGCATAATAGAATTAAAGAAAGCTCCCATTTCTTGGCTTTTTCGTCCTCAAATGGAGATCACCAACTCTCACATTCCAATTTTTAAAACCACAAAATTCACTGAAGTGAATCAACACCAAAGCTCAAGTATAAAAAACAATAATAGTGTCAAGAATACATACGACAAGCCATACCAGTAAATTCGATGGATTGCAAAACTCTCCACCAAAGAATGAATTCCAAAAGTGTAAAAAATTAAACATTTCACCTACTTCAATCAATCATTAACATTCTTGGCAGACTTGGTCTTTACTCAAGGAGCTGAGTAACAGCCATAAACACACAGTTCACCTCAAGACCCGAACTTCATAAGTGGATGACAGAGTTAAAAGCCAAGACTCCAGTGTTACTTAAATATATTACAAATATTACAAGTTGCCACAATGAACAGTTCAGCCCAGAAAACACTGAACATAACTAAGAGGTTGCTCAGCAAGAAAGAAGATAAAACACCTGCTGCTCGATGCTCTTATGGGGTCAGGGAAACACTATTTTAAGCCCACAGAGGAAAAGTATACATGGGGGGTTGCCACCCTGAAAAGGTCGAGGAAGCAGCAACCTATGGTGGGGGATGTAACTTGAGATAAGGGCCCCCTACAGACACACCTTTACCTTTGTCCTAATTGGTAACCTGAATACCCCACTTCAGTGCAAACCCACCAGCAGAAATACAGTCCTTCAAAATCCCTGGCTAAAGGCTACAACACTGGGATACTGGGTGGGGAATGATGACAGGGTAACAGATTAAACCATTGCCACTATGATATAAGCTATTGTCACTATGATGTAAGCAAAGTTGGGGGAGTAGAGGGAAGAAATGGACCTGGCCAAATGTACTGTTGTGGAGAGCTGCATCAGGGCACTCGTAAACAATGAGAGAACCACCCCTTGGCATGGTTCCCAGCAAAGAGTTGCCCCCCACCAATATACGAACAATGCTTCACATCCAAGAAGACCCCTATATAAACATTAGGATAATAAATGCCACTGAACAGTATTAGCAAAGACTGAGGCCTCTAACTCTCCAAACCTTCGAGGACATCCAGAACTTTACAACAACTAGATGCAGATAATGTCATTCTTATATTGAAACAAAAATTACTCCTAGATTTGGAAAATAAGGTGACCATAGAAGTATGCCTGATACAGGGTGCCAGGTGGAAATATTCACTGTGTCCAGTTAATTTCTCATTCTGTGCTGTCCTCTCTCTTACCCTGAGCAAGCCCTAGGGTGGCTTTCTGCTCAGTCGTCTGGCACATTCTTCTCCCTGACTCTCCTCTCCTTCCTCTGATCTCTGGCAGTGTGGTTTGTTAGGTGGCCTGCCTTGACTAGGTCCCCAAGTATTTGTTGACCTAATTAATTAATTAAGACTTGGCTCTCTTTGACTGCATATTTGTGTGATCGAATCCCACACACAGGTGGTAATGAATGGAGCTCTACTCCACATCATCATGTTTCCTGGCCATTGCCAAACCTGATTCACTCACACAAGAAAGTATCGGTACATCTCTTGTCTTCCTCAACCCAAGCTGCATCAAAAGGTGTCTTCAGAGCAGCCAACCAGGGACCATCACCTGGTCTCCAGATTGGCCAAGCCTGAGCTTGTCCTTTTGAGCTATGTGTTGGTTCCACTACATTGAACACAGATCGTAAATAACAAATGAAACATGTTCTGGAACTGCTGGGGTTTGCTCTTCACTTTAGGCACAGTAGAGTCACAGACATGGACAAGTGGCCTCTGGCCATTCACACTCATGGAGCTCCTAATAGGCTTATCCTGTATTTTACAATTTCCTTGGCCACAATTAAGAACAGAGATCAGAAATAGAATGCAAGAGAAATGCACCGTTAGCCTCAAAGAACTTTTGGAAAGAATTCCTAGATGAATAAGTTGGAAGCTATCCCCAGGTTGTAAATGAAACCTCATTTACAACCAGAAGATTCATTTATGGTTTTATAAATAAGATTTTGCTGCATATTCTTTTCTTGAAATGGTTGGAAAGATACGTCAATCATACTCATAACCTAGTTTGAGGTGAAAATTATCCAAAGATATAAATGTGGTTTGAAGTCTTAACATTTCTATTTCCAATCTCACCAAAGAATCAGTAAATGCTTGGCGGGGGGTGGGGTGGGGGGGGTGGGGGTGGGGGTGCAACATAAGATTATCTATTTTGTCTTAATGTTATCAGATAGGTGACAAATATTCTAAGCACTTTACATGCATTATCGCATTTACTACTCTTGATAACCTTGTGCTATAGGGATTAACACTCCCATTTATGGATGAGTAAACTAATTAACAGATGATCAGATGATTAATACATGGTAAGGCCAAAATTTGCAGCCTAGATTGTCATCAAGTATAGCTCCAAAAAACGTTAAAATTAAAACAGTTAAAAATAAAGGCATAGGGTAGTATCCAGGAAGGAGAAAGTGACCAAAGGAGGAAAACCCCTTCCTTTATTGTCTTCTCCTTTAGATTCTGTCCCCAGTACACTGGACAAAAAACACATCAAAAAATTTACATATGACAGTCGTGGCCTAAGTATCATCCTAAGGAGTTGAACTACAAAAATAATCACGTGATGTCAATTTTTGCTGACCAACTCATACCAGTTTTACTTGTTTAAATGACAATATTCAGAGGTAGCAAGAATAAGAAAATGGGCTTCTTGGGTCCTGCTGATATGAGTGTGACTGCATATCAAAAGACATAAAATTTTATTGAAACATTAAGCCAGCAATTCTACTTCAAGACGTTGCCTTAATTAAACAATTAGGCATATACAACGAAATCTGGCTCCCATGATGGGTCTCCACAGCACTATGTACACGAGTGGGAAGACCAGCTTAAATGGCCAACAGTGAATTGAAGCAGATTCACAGCAGAGCTTTCTTTGCAACTGCTAAATAGATCATAAACAGATTTTGTTAACATCAAGAGGTATTACTGATTTCCGTTGGGTGAAAAAAGCAGGTTATAAAATGTCATGTTTCCATTAACTATGTGCCTGTGGATGTGCGTATTCTTCTTTTTTAAACCTCAAAATATACACGGACAAACAAAACAAATGCTGTAACTTGCTGATTCTGACCAAAAAACGTTTCACAATTTAATATCCCTTTGAGAATACGTTTATGTCTTGCTAATGTCACCTCCAAATTAGGTATTTTATCATTTAAATCACCCCAACTGTATCCACAGTAGTTTAAGTCCCTCTTCGGAGCCCTACATAAGCTGAGGGGGCCAAGGGAGAAAAGCAGAGCTGTGTGGGTGGATTCCTGAAGTGTACCAGAAAGCGATCCTGCTGACTTGGCCGTCTACACCTCCAGGAACCCAGCACGGAGAACGAGGCACCTTGCCTTGTAATACCCCGGGAGCCCCAGTACTAAAGATGCTACCACTCACACCCTTACAGAGCATGTGCATTGTGAGGTCTTACGGAAAGTATATAAAATTACAACCATCACATTTGCTAGCAGAGCTCTATTGCTTCTGCAAAGTGTAATAATGTCTTCTTAATTCCCTAGGCTGGCAAGGCTCATGCAGCATCATTTATTTAAGGATATCTACATTTTCAAACACTGCTGGGTGAAAACCAGGTCTATCAATCACTGTGACAGGCTCCTTTCCTCTTGAGTTTATCTTCCTGTACATTTTGTGCCAGATTTAGTTTGCGAACTTCCAAACAGTGGAAACATGAGTCTTGTTTAATCTTCACAAATATAAAATGATGTTGTTAGACTATCATTTGCCATTTGAACCCTCATTCATTAATGAAATGTTGGTTAAACAACAGCCTATTCACCTTTTAACTGCAATACTCCCTTGCATCTGTTGAACCCTTAATGGATGACCCATTTAAAAACACGGCGGAGATTTTATTCGTATTGCAATTTATGTGAAATGTGTCACTACAGAGGATCCTTTCTCCTAAGGCGGACAAGTTTGTTTATTTTAATTTCCATTAGTGTCTGGGAAGACAAAAATGATGAATGATGATTCTTGAGCTACAGATTTCACAAGTCAGAGGGCTACAGTGGATGTGTTTTGCTTATCTCAAGTTATTTTATCAGAAGCACAAACTACCGCCATCCCCATTACACGTGAAGACCACCTCATCTCAGCTTATGTACTGGAACTAATTTCCAAGGTTACCTCAAGTGTATGAAGAGAAAGAGCAAATAACTGCACCACAGGCGGATAAAACGAACAAAGAATATGCTAGGACAGTGGCAGGAGGAAGAATAGTTGGCAGGACCGTGGACTCTGCGAAATTACACTTTTTCCCAGTGTTCTTTTCTCTCCACACCATGTGACCTGGTCCAACTGAAGGGAAGAGAATGAAAAAGTGCAGAGCAGCTGAAAGCTCAACAGGGGAACAGAGAGCAAGAGATGAGTTTTCATTCCCTATCCCTGGCATGAGGGAAAACCTGTTTTTGTGTAAAGGCATAATTTTTTAGTGTGGCAAAATATACATAATATAAATTGTATCATTTTAACCATTTTTAACCGTTCAATTCAGTGGCATTCAGTACATCTGCATCCTTGTACAACCATCACCACTATCTATTTCCAGAACATTTTCATCATCCCGAATGGAAACTCTGTAGCCACTAACCAATAACTTCCCGTCCTTCTCATCCCTCAGCCCCTGGTAACCTCTATTCTACTTTCTGTCTCTTTGAATTTGCTTTTCCAGGTACCTCATATACGAGGAATCATACGATATTTGTCCTTTTGTGTCTGACATTTCATTTAGCGTAATATTTTCAAGGTTCATCCATGTTTCGCACATATCAGAAGTTCATTCCTATTTGAGGCTGAATATTCCATTGTATATACATGCCACACTTTGTTTCCATTCCTCTGTTGATGGACATTTGGATTGTTTCCACCTTTTGGTTATTGTGAATAATGCTGCTGTGAACATCGGTGTACAAGTATCTGTTGGAGTCCCTGCCTTTGATTCTTTGGGGAGGATATACCTGGGAGTGAAACTGATCATGAAGCAATTCGATGTTTAACTTTTTGAGGGACCACCAAACTGTTTTCTACAGTAGCTATTGAAGGTACACCTTTAAAATGTGTACTTCCAGATGGAGAGATGACCCAAAATTGCCCAGTTATCCAGCAAATGTGAGCAGCTCTGACAGTGACTCTGGATAGTTCAGGTTAACATACGGATCTGAGTCTCTCTGAGACCCCGTGGCTCCCAGCAAATCCTGGTCGGTGGGCCAATCTGCCTGCAGGCTGACTTCCACCTGCCCACATCCAGTCCCAGGATCACACTCTGGGTTCTCAGGTGTCCAGAATTCCCTGTGAAACCAGCTTTGAACCTGCTTCCAGGGCCTTCCTAGATACCTTCCATAGGTCTTCCCTCCAAGGGCAGCCCAACCCCTAGTGTGAATACCTCAAGGCCCCAGGAGTGGCTCTGGCCTGCCTTTTTTTTTTAATTGGAGCATAACTGCTTTACAATGTTGTGTTACTTTCTGCTTTACAATGAAGTGAATCAGCTATAGGTATACATATATACCCTCCCTCTTGTACCTGGCCTGCCTTTTGATGGAGCTGTGGATGTAGCTTGGGTGCAGGGACTGGGCACTGTGAAAAAGAGCTGGGCTTGGGAAAAGAGGTGTTGAGGTTGAGCAGTGAGGGCCAGTTCTCCCCAGATACCACACTCTAACAAGGAACTCTAAGGATCCTGAGAATTCAAACTTTAAACCAGACCTCTGGATTTTGAAGGTATCTTTGTCAAGGTAGGTGGACAGAATACAGTTTATTCAACAGCTTGTTAGGGTAACTTATAATTCTGAAATGCTTAGATAGAATATGCAGTCCATGTGTGTACTTGCACTGGAACCCACAAGAATGAAAATGGACCTGTTTATCCTCAAAACAAAATTAAAAAAAAAAAGATATTATCATCACCCATTTTATGTCTGAGTAAATTAAGGCAAAAACAGGTTTTCTTTTCTACACAACTGAGAAGTGGCATGGCTGTGATTAAATTAGAGTCATTTGGTCCCAGATCGCATGCTCTTAAATGACCCCAGTGAATGAACCACAGGGGCTATATTTCGGAGTCAGGACAGAGCCCTAAGTCAGGAACACCAAAATCAAATACAACAGGGATCAGGGACTATAAAAGGGTAGAGTTAAAACTATGGAAATTAGCATGTAAGGCAAGAAGTAGAAATACAATAAGAAAAGGAGATGAACAGGCCTATAATAAAATGGAATAAGAGGTGAAAGTATTTCCTTTTCCTGTGAAATATTTTTCAACCCAATTAAAAATATAAAAATGAAAGAAAAGGTTGCTTTCTCCTGAATCTTTCTGGGCTCTTTCCACCCCGACCCTTGCTGTCTCCACATTTCTGAATCTGCCAAACAACATAAATCACTGTGCAAACCAAATCATTAGGGTTGCCAGGTGTTCAATTTTGAACCAGACAGTCTGGTATTTGAGTTTTCTACCGAGGAAACAAATAGAGAAGATATCAGTGATTTTTAATTAAGTTTTGTTATTATCATGTAAAGAAGAGCTTGCAGGAGAACATTCTCGCTAGCTCTCCAGGCTGCACTTTACTCTGAGCCTGCTCTCCACTTAGATATCAGCCTATCTAGGCAGGCTGGTTCCAAACTGAGTGCTGAAGCAAGCTGATGAGCTTGGCTCTGAACTCATGTTGGCACCTTCCACATACTGGCTGGGCTCCATGCAACTGTGCGAGATCATTTTCTTTTACTGATACCTCCAAAGCTCCTGCAGCGATTGGCAGAGTTCCCTGGGTATATTTAAAACATGATAATAAAATAAATACGTAAATAAATACTCAGAAGGACATTGAAAATGGAGGCAAATGAGCCATGGATTAAGAGAATCCTGAGTTGAGTATGTCCGTAAGTCTAATCATGCCCGTTGACGAGGAGAAAACAGCAAAAATTGTTATTCCATCATTTACAAACAAACACAATTATCCTTAAGTAAAATTCTGTTTAAGACCCAAATAAAGATGGCTCCAGTAACATAATGTTAGATTGATGTGGGAATCTATGATAAGAGAATAGTTAGAAATCCTTACATTTTGAGGAAATCAAAATTTCCTTATTCTGGGACTTCCCTGGTGGCGCAGTCATTAATAATCCGCCTGCCAATTCAGGGTACATGGGTTCAATCCCTGGTCCGGGAAGATCCCACATGCCATGGAGCAACAAACCCACGTGCAACAACTAGTGAGCCTGCACTCTAGAGCCCACGAGCCACAATGACTGAGCCCGCCTGCCAAACGACTGAAGCCCGCGCGCCTAGAGCCCGTGCTCCGCAACAAGAGAAGCCACCACAATGAGAAGCCTGAGCACCGCAACGAAGAGTAGCCCCCTCTTGCCGCAACTAGAGAAAGCCCGTGTGCAGCAACGAAGACCCAACGCAGCCAAAATTAATTAATTAGTTAATTAATTAATTAAAAATTCAAAAAAAATTTTCCATATTCTTCTACCCCTTTTTCTTCCTATTTTCTCCTCTTCCTCCTACTTGTTAAGATTCACAGTATTAAACCCTCTCAGTTTTCTCATTTGAATGTGGGTATACAATAGTAGCCTCGAAGAAAAATTTTAAGGATTAAGTGATGAATAATAATAATATTAGTAGTAATTGTAACTATTAATAATATACTAATAACTATTAACATATTATTAGTTGTAATTATTAATAGTTATTAATATATTGTTGATAAGTTATTATTATTATTAAAATATCTAGAATAGGGCAGATTTCAACAAATCTCTTTGGCATTAAACATAGTTCTTCTAAACATAGTTCTGTGACAAAATAGGTGGGAGATATAAATTTAATTAAAATTTATCTGCAATAAAAGTCCCCACCACTAAGGGCCTACAAGGTGCCAGGCACAGTGTACGGCAATTTACATGCTTCTTTAATCTTTGTGACAATTCTAGGATGCGCCAATAGTAATGAATTATACTTATTGAACTCTCATATGTTAAATCTGCCCATCCTCACAATAGCCCTTTGAAGGTGGTAGTACAATTATCCCACTTGATCCCACTTGAAAACTGTGAGAAGTGATCACCCATGTGCTCTTCCAGGGGATGAACAAGGAGGGCAATGAGCCCGTCCTGCACTGATTTTATGTAATGAGGAAAGGACGCCTTCACTGGGCAGACACACCCATGAGCCAAGAGTGGTGGCTGGATTACAACCTAACCTTTCTTCCTGGGGGACTCTGTGAATGATGGCCCTGGGTAAGCCTTCGCCAATTTCCCAGAGATGGAAATATCCATTGAGAACTCAATATAAGTTGTAACTGAAAATATAAGTTGAATGAACTTATATTTCCAATTACAGTGGTTCAGGGGATTTCTTGGGATTCCAGCTCAAAGCTTTTCCTTCTAGAGCTACCTTCTTAACACTCTATGCCACCTTCAGCAAATGACAGTATCCTGAGTCCTGAAGATACATGAGGGCACAAAAGCCAGACCTGGGCATGTAGTCAGTACACATCCTCCAGGGACCTCATAAAAGTGACCGATTAATTGCTGCTTTCTTGTCATTATGGAGAACTGAGCTGTCTTATCTTTTTTAGAAGATATCACCAGTGTCTGCAGGAATGCTCTGAAACTGTGCTGTGGATGTCTGATTTAAAGATCACGTGTGAATGAGAATATCACATGAATACAAAACATATTCATAAAGTGTATAGAATATTCTGCTTCAAATATCCTCTCTAAAGTAAAATTCCATAAAATAAGTCCCATCCAACTTTAATGACACAAGATAATAGTCTACCACCAATAAAAATGTCAAAAAATATTGGAAACAATGAAAAGAAAGCCTGGAAATGGAGCTTTTTTCTGCTGTTAGATCCTGAATACTTCAGACTGTGAATTGATATTTAATGTGCAGTTGCCTGCATTAGTAGGAACCCTGCAATTATAGGTTGATTAGCTAAAATGTTTGTCATGTTTTTGTAACACAGAGATAAAACCAGTGTTGTATATAGCACCACATATTAATAATGGTCTCATAATTACTATGGCTGTCCATATGCAAGATAATTCTTCAGTGATAAACACCACAAAAATGCTATTGGAATAATTTAGGATGGATCATATAATGCAACAGTTATTCCTGATAACTTTGCTTGGTTTCATATAAAGTAGATTTGTGGACCTTTATATTTTTTTTCTTTAATTAATAGACTTCTTTTAAAGTATAGTTGCTATACAATTATATAAGTTACAGGTGTACAATACAGTGATTCACAATTTTTAAAGGTCATACTCCATTTATAGTTATTATAAAATCCTGGCTATACTAGACTTTATTTTTTAGAGCAGTTTTTGGGTCACAGAAAAATTGAGCAGAAAGTAAACAGAGTTCTCATACTCCCTCTTCCCACTGCATTCCCTGGCCTAGTTTCTCTTATTATTAACATCTTGTATTCGTGTAGTACATTTGTTACAATTAAAGAACCGACGTTGACATGTTACAATTAAACTAAAGTCCATAGTTTACATTAGGGTCCACTCTTCGTGTTGTACAGTTTTACGAGTTTTGCCAAATGCATATAGCCACCTGGACAGTATCATACAGGATAATGTGCTGCCCTAAAAATGTTCTGTACCCCATCTATCTAACCTCTCCCCTGCCTAATCCTTGGCAACCCCTGATCTTTATTACTCTCTCTGTAATTTTTCCTTTTCTAGAATGTCAGACAGTTGAAATCACGCAGTGTATAGCATTTTCAGCGTGGACTGTTTCACTTGGCAATATGCAGTTAAGGTTCCTCCACATCGTCTCATGAATTGGTAGCTCGTTTCTTTTATTGCTGAATAAGCTTCCATTGCATGGATATACCACAGTTTGCTTATCTATTCACCTATTGAAAGACGTCACCTCCAATTGTTAATTATGAATAAAGCTGCAATAAACATTTGTGTGTAGGTTTTGTATGGACATGAGTTTTCAACTAATTTATGTAAATACTTAGGAATGTGACTGCAGGATTGCACGGTAGTATGATGTTTAGCTTTGTAAAAAAAGCTGCAAACTGTCTTCCAAAGTAGCTGTGCAATTTTGCATTGCCCACAGCAACGAATGAGAGTTTCTGTTGCTCCACATCCTTGTCAGCATTTGGTGTTGTCAGTGTTTTGGATTTTAGCCATTTTCATAGGTATGTAATGGTATCCCACTGTTGTTTTAATTTGTGACTCCCTAATGACATACAATGCTCAAGCATCTTTCCATATGCTTGTTTGCCATCTGCATATCTTCTTTGGTGAAGTATCTGTTCAGATCTTCGCCCAATTTTTAATTGGGTTGTTTGTTTTCTCACTGTTGAGTTGTCAGAGTCCTTTCCATGTTTTGGATAGCAGTGGATTTGTTCTAGATGCTTATCCTCCAATGGAGATATTAAGTGGGGAATGTGAGAAACTGTCAGTCGACATATATATGTGTCCAGTACTGTGCTGGTGAGTCTCACTATGGAGATAGCAGAGCCTCAAAGTCAATAGAGCCTAGAAAAAGCCAAATGTACAGGTTTATTTGGTTTGAGAGGGGAATTAGCAGTATAATGGTATTTTATCCCTAGACATTTAGCTAGACTACAATTGTAAACCTTCCTTGCAGTGAGACTGTGACAATGTGACTGAATTCTGGACAAAACTCAGTTCAGGGATAGGCCACCTAGATCTGGCCTCTGAAATTCTCCTCAAAAATCTTGTATTCAATCTCACCCTCTTTCTCCACATAGTTAAAAGTAAAGGATTCCAAGATGGAGCTACATGGTGGAAGGAACCTGGACACCTGACTCACCCCCAGAAGGAGGGCTGCCCCAGAAGAGCCTCCCAACCTACACAGTGCTGTGAAGTGAGAAAGAAATAAACTTTTTCTTCTGTGAAAAACTGAGATTTTGGAATTGTTTGTTATAGCAGGTAGCAATAATTACCTTGACTAATACAGAGATAAAGCATGTAGGAAATGAGGCAATGCCAGGCCTTCCAAACTAGGTTACTCAACTACAGGGATACAGGATAAAAATGGTGCAATTTCTTTTGACTTTGGTTTTATTTAACACATGGGATGCCAAAAAAAAATATGATAATATGGAATGATTTTGAAATTTTATATGAATTTTTCAAATGGATCTTAAAGAAATTTCAAAGTTGTAGTCACTGGGACCTAACTTCCAAACTCTCTTCTCTTTTAGAGCTCAAACTACTTATCTATACTCCTTTGCCCTACGTATCCAGATGAAATTTTGGTAAGTCCTTCCTTAAGATGACCTTTCAAGTGAGGACTTGGGGCATTGAGAGAACACTGTAGTGAATTTCTCCTAGATTCCATGAGATGTAAATATCCATATGTGATTCTAGAGCAGGGGTCAGCAAACTACCGCTTGCAGGTCAAATCTAGCTTGCCTTCTGTTTCCGTATGGCCTATGAGCCATTCCTAAATGTTTTTTATCAATGAATATTTGCAATCAGTTTGATGATTAAGAAAACACTAACTTTGAACTACAATTAGTTAAGCTTGTAGGCCTCATGACAACTGGAATGGGGGGGGGGGGCAGGTAATGACCTAACAGAACAGAGCCCAGAAAATGAGCATTCCACAAACCTTTATTTGTAAATAGAGTGCATTCTCATTCTGACAAAAGTTAGTTGGTTCAAGGCAGTATCAGATTTCCAATTTTCAGGGCTATTAATAACATGTGATTTTATTTTCATGACTGCTATAATACTCTATATATCCACAGGAAGTATTCAAATAGAAAGATTTTTTTTTTTTTTTTTTAAGACCCAGGAAGTGAACTGTCCTTGTTCTCCAGGAACAAGAGTCTATGACCTTCCTTTAATCCTTGGGAATGTAAAGAAAAGACTTCATCTCTGAGGTTTCTACAGAAAGATCCACACCTCGGACGAGGCAGAGAATTCAATGTAATTCGAGTGGAAAAATGAAAAGGCTGAGTCAAAGTTTGTTTCTGCCAAGAAGAATATGATTCCAAGGAGCTTCCATTTTCCAAACCTTATGCTTAGAGCCCTTTGTGTCTGATCTTGGCTCCCTTCAACCCAATATTGGCCTATTCAAGGACACCTAAAAGGAGAGCTATATGCTCAAACAACCGTCTTGCTGCTAATGCACACGGTTTCCTACAAGTATTTTATTTTACTTCCTGCCATACTCCTAACAAGAATTTTATCAATAGTGCAGAACTAGTTCAATGAGGGCTGACCTGTTTTCATGCACGTCAGTTTCTGGATCTTTGTTTCAAAAACTTGAGGCTACATAGCAAAAAACAATTGTGTCATGTCCCTTTGGCAGTCTTAACCCACCCTACTTTCTTGCAAGTATTGAGGGTTAAATTTGTCATTAAATATAATGACTTTCACAATTAGAGTGTATGGAACGTAAACCAGCAAAGAGATCACAGTTTACATGCCTTTAATCATTGGGAAAAGTGTCTAATATGTGCTCTACTAAAAACAAACAAACAAAAAAGTTAGAAAATAAAAAATAGAGAAAGACAATTAACAACTAGACTTTGGGATACCAAAAAGTCTTAGTGCAGTATTAAGCAACAATAACCTCAAAAGTATAAGGTACAAACTTGTAAAAATATCATTTGAAAGTTCAATTTGATAAATTTTCTTTACATTTATATAGTTTTGTGACTCCTGAATAATGAACTCATAATTTAAATTTTTGGCTTCAGTTCCTCTGAAGAAGCCAAATGTTGAGTGAAAAATAAAAGAAAGAAAAAGTTGACATTAAAATTCAAAAACTAAATTAATATAAAAGAAGTTTGCATAATTACACATTCAGATAAAATATAAAGTTTGTAGTATTTATATTTCTGAAATTATTAAAGTTTAAAATTGCACAAAGATTTGTGGGACGTCCTTGTTCTAAAAAGATTCAAGGAGCATCTCAACATGCCATATGGTACTATATACTGGGTCTTAAGAATGAATAGGGGGAAAAATAAATAAATAAAAATTAAAAAATAAAAGAAAAATGAATAGGGGGCTGAATAGGGGGCTTCCCTGGTAGCGCAGTGGTTGAGAGTCTGCCTGCTGATGCAGGGGACACGGGTTCGTGCCCCGGTCTGGGAAGATCCCACATGCCACAGAGCGGCTGGGCCCGTGAGCCATGGCCGCTGAGCCTGCGCGTCCGGAGCCTGTGCTCCGCAACGGGAGAGGCCACAACAGTGAGAGGCCCTCGTACCGCCAAAAAAAAAAAAAAAAAAAAAAAAATAGGAATTGTTTTTTCTCTTAAACTGAAAAAGAATTACACAAAATTATTACAATAGAGCACAATGAATATTGGATTTGTATAAAGTAGAATCTCATCAGAGAAGTTTTGGGGCTATGTACACTTTATATTCTTTATCAAAAATATGAAATTATGCCTTATGTTAGAATTAGGCTTTTGGGTTGGTAAATTTGCAAAGGATTATATAACAGGTATTGATATAGCTTAGATTTACATAAAATGATCCTACAGGAGCAATATGGAATGCATGCTTAATTTTTACACACATACTTACTCTCATAATTGTTTAATTGGAGGATTGCCTGTTTAGAGTTTAATTATTATTTTAGACAGATAGCAAGAAAGAAGCATGCAAACCACAGGTTGACTACAAGGCCACTGCCATGATTTTAAGGGCATCCTTTCAACCTGCTATTAAATTTGAGCCCTGGTGATAATTTACTCTGACTTCAAGTTAGTAAAAGCGTCTCCAACATATACTGCACACGATGTGTGTTTTTAATCACTGTGTATAATAGAATTCACATGGGGAAAATGTTGGCAAATATTTTATAAACTATAAAAAAATCTTGATACTTGGATAAATGCTAGTGTGCTGCAATTTCCTTCTCAGCCTTATAAAAGCAAGGCTTTAAAGGCAATATTAATTTCCTGAGAATTCTTTCAGTGCTCTGCATTTGAAATGGAGTGGGAAATGCCACTTGTGATAACATTTTAATTTTAAACTTGGTAAGAGTTATGCCATTATAAAAGTAACTATTGTAAACTTTCTTTAAAAGATGCCTCACATCAGACAACCAGAAGGAAAACAAAGACTAGATGATGGTTTTAATGTCAAGCACCATTAAAAAGTAGTTGAGGGACTTCCCTAGTGGCTCAGTGGTTGAGAATCGCCTGCCAATGCAGGGGACACGGGTTCGAGCCCTGCTCTGGGAAGATCCCACATGCCGCGGAGCAACTAAGCCCATGAGCCACAACTACTGAGCCTGCGCTCTAGAGCCTGCGAGCCACAACTACTGAAGCCCAGGAGCCACAACTACTGAAGCCCGCATGCCTAGAGTCCGTGCTCCGCAACAAGAGAAGCCACTGCAAAGAGAAGCCCGCACACTGCAACAAAGAGTAGCCCCGCACGACTAGAGAAAGCCCACACGCAGCAACAAAGACCCAAAGCAGCCAAAAATAAATAAATAAAATAAAAAGAAATTTTTAAAAAGTAGTTGACGTTCATAAGAAAACTATGACATTCAGATTGTGCCTGCGTGAAATCAAAACAATTGGTCAATTTTTGCATAGTCAAACTGCACACTGAATGCTGTGTGGCCCAAAAGGACAGGGTTGTAGTCTGAGTTTCCACCTGTGCTCAGCTTCTGAGCTAGAGTCAGGAGGAACGTGATAGTTCACATCACCTGTAGGTCACTATCGTCCCTCTGCTCAGTAACTGGTTCTTCACTTCAATCACTCACATCCACCTCTAGGAAAAAATACAAACTCTTGATACTTAGCTTGGGGTTGTAAGTTGCTCCCCCAGCGGAAAGAAGATAGGCATGAGGGAGCTCTGTTAGGGAGGGTTCTGGGGATCTCCATCTGTAGAAGGGAAGGAGTGGAAGCAAGACCTGGTAGAGACAGCTGCGGTGCAGCCTCAGGGGATGTCTTGGGAGCTCTGAAGATGGGCTGACCTTTCAGAGCTGTCCTGAGTTGAGGTGAAAAGGTCAGGTCTTTACGCCCCTACTTCAATCAGTCATTAGATATGGGCCACCCCAGGAAGGTGCCATGACTCTGGTCAAGGCGGCTCTCTTCGGCTGAGGCACTTCCAGAAGGGGGCTGACAACTGCAGACTGTCTCCCGGCTCCCGTGCAGCAGCAGGGGAACTCGTCCTTTATTCCTAAAGGGGATCATTGCAGCATTCACCATGTGGACGAAGCAGGCCCCAAACTGCCCTTTTCATCTTATCTCCAATCATTCCTCTCTAAGCATTTTCCTCTCTAACCAGCCTGTGGTGCTAACTCTCTCCCTGAACACTGCATAAATGCGGGCAGTGGACACTGTGGATAGAAGACCGACTTTGGAGCTAGACTGACCTGGGATGAAATTCCTGCTCTGACTCCCTTCGGCTCAGTAAGAGCCACTGATCCACATTGTTGGATCAGAACAATTCAGCTGAAATCTCCCCAGCTCAGTTTCCTAATCTATGAAATAAGATAGCAATACTGACACTGCTGGATTATTGGAAATATTAAGATAGTGTCTATAAAGGTCGTAAAAGTTAGGTCTCTTTTGCTTGCAAGTGACAGAAAACCAGTCGGAATTGTCTTAAACCTAAAGGAATCACATGAATAAATGGTCCAAGAGTCAAGTCTATCGGGATACAGATGGATCCAGAGCTCAAACTATGTCACGAGGCCTCCATTTCTCTCTGTCCCTCAGTTCCTGCCTCCCACTAAGTGTGCCAACTGTTGTCATATTCCACGTGCTAGCAAGGTGGCCAGGGAGACTGGATGACTACTCTCAATTTCTTCACTCCACCCTCTAAAGGAATAATACATCTGTGCCCTTGCCTTGGTTTTGTGGTGTTTGGAGTATACTTTCTCCTCCCTTGACTTTAGGCTCAGTGATGCAACTTGTTCTGGCTAATGACACATCACTGGACATTATACCAGCAAAGGCTGAAAAAATGCCTGCAAGGCTAGGCTTCCCTTCTGAGCATCTATCCTTCACCAGACTGGCATTTAGTAGCTGCTAGTCCAAGGATAATGAGACCCAGTACAAGTGGATTTGAACCTAACCTGTAATCTAGAGTGCAGAGTCCAGTCTTATATAGCCCAGCCAAGTCACAGCCAACCCACTGGCCCATGATTAAGAAGTAAATGCCTGTTGGTTTAATCTGCTGGGTTTGGCCATGATTTGTTATGCAGTATTACTGTAGCCATGATATACAGACAGAGATGCCAGCTCCTTCACCTCCATATACTCTAGGTTTAGAATCTGGCAAGGAATAGAGCACTAACTGCCCCATTTCTCAAAACTAGGACTGTGGTCTGAATCTCAAGGCCTCTTCTGGACCTCAGTTAAGTCACATGCCTACTTCTGACCCAAACACAGTTGCAGGAAGGATGCTATGCTCCCCTTGGCCAGACCCAGGGGACACATCCCCAGTAGGAAAGGGGGCTCCATTCCCAGAGTAGGGTGAATGGACACCGAGAAGCCGAAAAAGCAACTCCTGCCCCCTCCATATGATCATAAATACTTTTTTCCTCTTTTGTCTTTTCTCCGACGCTTCTCCCTCTCTGGAGTACTGGGTGTGTGCTCCTCCCAGGCCCAAGTATATGGCAGGCATGGAAACCACGTCTGCTGGGACTCACAGGCAACAGCCTTGCCAGAGGTCATGGCCAAGGTGCAGAGGAAACCCACCCAGGAGCTTCATTCAAACTGCAATTGTGCCGCTGAGGCTGGGGCGGCTGAGCTCCCACGGCGACCGTGGAAGGGAACAATGACTGGTTGCCGGCAGCTGTGCAGACAACTGGAGACCGGGCAATGGGCCTGGGGGAGTGGAGGCAAGGCAGGTGGTGGCTTTTATCTTCTCCACGCCTGGCAGGGCCCATTACCAACTGCTTCAATATGACAGCGCTAAAGCTGCTTTCCTATTCAGGAGGGAAAAGAAAAATCAATGGGGTAAAGAGACTTCAGCACTGGCTGCAAGAAATTAAAAAGGTTGGGTCCTCTCTACCAGCTCCCAATGCTGTTAGAACTACTGGCTGTTCTGTGGCTTCCCAAGCGCCTTATTATTTTCAGCTTGGCCCCAAAAATTCTTTCAGAGGTGTTTTATTTGTTCTTGGTAATTTGCTTGAATGAGCTGTTTACTGTAGCTCGGGGCTTGGATGTTCATTTACTCACAGACATACTTTAAATTAAAACAAACAGTCAAGGTGTAGACCACTGTTCTTCAGTTCAGAGAAAAGAAGTCTGGCTGATTCAACAAGAGAATTCAGTGGTCTTACCTTATTATTATTATTATTATTATTATTATTAGTGTCAAACTTTCACTGTTCAAGACAGTTTGCCATAGTGGATGTTTTCCTTTCTAGTTCCCACCTTCCAATTAAAATTTAATGACAAAATATTTTGAAATTTAATCATGTCATTGTGGATCTGTGGGGTTCATTCGGGTAGCAAGTAAGAAAAATCCAACTCAGAACGACTTAAATAATAAAAGGAATTTACTCGTCACATAACTGAAATATACAGAGGTAGGACAGGTAGGATTGCCAAAAGACCCTATTTCTCATCTCTTCTCTCTGCCTTATACTTTATCTGCTTTATGATATTGTTGGTGTCCTTTGGGTCATAATATGACTGCCACCAGCATGTAGCTCTATGTTTCTTCCTTCATAACCAGAGGTAGAGACCACAGCCTGGCAAGGCCACGGAAAGCCCTGAGGTTCCCTTGTTAAAAACACATGACCCAGACTGAGTCCAACACCATGTCCAAGGGGACGGGAAGTGATGATAACACACTCAAACACATCAGGCCTTCCCCTGCCGCTGAGGATGGTCAATACAACACAGACTACGTGGCTGAGGATGGTGAGAGGTGGACTTCCAAGGAGAATTCCATGTGATGTTAACACAAAGGAAGTTTCTTCTTTGAAGGACTAAGTCTCAAGCACTGACTCAATGAATAAAAATGTCTTCACCCTCCCTAAAGATTACAGCCACACCTTTCCCGAGTGCTTTGATAAGACCCTGGCCAAGGAAAATGGCAAAAAGAACTTGAGGAAACAGAGTCCTGCGTTCACTGCCCATCACTGTGCCTTCCAGGTATAAGCATACAATACACATAGATTGGATAATATAGGAAAGTTTTATCTATTGATATGGGAAAGTTATTAAGGCTCTAAAATACTAATTAAAAAGGCATAGTCAACAATTCGTAAAAAAGATGCGTGTGCTCTCTCACTCTCATTTCTTCCACCTCTTCCTCCTTCTCCCTCTCTTTCTCTCTCCCTTCCTTCCTCCTATCACCTAGGAAATGCACTGCAGGACTTCACTGAATGGCAAAACCACTGACCCCAAGTGACACACTGTCTCAGATCAGAAAATGGTGTCAACTCAAAGGGGGCAGAGGAGTCAGGAGGTCTCTGAACAAGCCACACACACCACTCTGTCCACCCTCATGAGGAACTAGCTGTCACTAGCATCAAACGGTATTGCTTCTTTCTAGCTTTATACGTGGTAGTTGTGGTCCTTAGCACAGCTTAAGGATGTCACTCCAAAGTAAGTACACTGAAGCCAGGTTCACTCAGTGACTTTAGAGGAAACCCATGAGAGAAAGAAATCTAAAATAGGCATTTCAACACATCATGCTGTTAGGTGATACTTTTCTGGGAGCTCCTGATAAAAGCAAGACTTTGGCAGATACAG
Organism: Grampus griseus; assembly: GCF_964374135.1. Classification (NCBI taxonomy): domain Eukaryota; kingdom Metazoa; phylum Chordata; class Mammalia; order Artiodactyla; family Delphinidae; genus Grampus; species Grampus griseus. Next base: position 46,892,008 of record NC_139008.1, read on the forward strand.
CAACAGATTCACTATTGCCTATTTAAAAAAAAAAGCACTGTAGGCTAATTCACTTTCTAGCTTAATTGTTATTATTATTTTATTACTTACATTTTTGTTTTCTTTGTGTTGTTAGGTGAAAAAAAAAAGCAATGGGCATATAGATAAGTAAATTAATGGATATTCCATGGACTAACAGGAACAAACATGGTTTTAAGAAATATCCAAACAAAGGATAAATAGAAGGAATGTTCTGTCCCCCAATCTAGGGTAGACATGAGTAGACTTAATGCTAATCGCTATTTAAGTCATTCGTTGTCATCTGGTTGCATTTACCTATAACCATAAAATTAAATGACCTACCCTGTGCATTTGTTTTAGGAGCACCGATTAGTGTTGTAACAACTTGAGACTATAATTTATTTTTCAAGTAAAGAATAATGCAAAACTGTTTAGGTGCTTTCTCCTGCTGTGTGCTTCTGCTCCAGCAGAAGACATAAAAGTGGCTTGGCTGACGTTTTAAGTAAGGTCTTGAAATAACGTGTAACTATCTAAACGGTGGTGTGGTGCCCTACACTCTTAGGCTGATGATGATTTTCTAAAATAAGGTTCTACTTAAAGTAGGGAAGATGGGTAATGCTATTTATTTAGTCTTGTAAGTCTTATGAAGCTCACACTTCAAAAACATTTTTTTTTTCTTCTTTTTACTTTTGCCCCTGCCATTTCTGGTTATCATTATGACATGCCCCTCAACAGTGTGGTGAGTTTCTGTCAAGGAACATGTTGGTTTGGGATTTATAAATGTTTGAACTCTCCAATCTTAGAGCAAAAGCATCATGTGAGCCGTTTTTTAGAAGCTGAGGTTAAAAAAACAGAGGAAACATAATCTTGCCAATAACACTAGAACTAGACACGTTATATATATTGGGAAAAGAAGAAAGAATAAAAACACTTGCTTCTAAATTGAAATTTGGTCGGAAGTCACAAGATAAAGTTTCAGGAAACAACCCATAACTAAGCTGAAACACTTTATTCAGTGTAAAAAAAAGTAATGAGTGGGGAGAGATCCCTGTGGCTCAAAGGGTGGGAAAAAAATGTAGAAAAAAACATTCTTTTAAGTGAGAGGGAGTTTAGTTTATCTTCCATTTCAAGATGTTAAAGTTTCCTAAAATCAAGAAAAAAACTGTGACTTGATAATAATAAAAACCCAAGAGGGATATTTAGTCTCAGGCTACAGTTTTGCTAAGAAGGACGAAAAGTGTTCTCTATAGAAATTCAGAGGAATTATGAATAATTCCCATAATCAGACCTTTCTCATCTGAGTCCAGAACAGCAAGTGTGAGAAGGCACACACCTGGGGTGACGATGGTTTCCCTTCTCCTGTCCCTTCCTTAGTGTGAAACGTTGATCAGCAGGCCCAGAAAGCACCTGAGGAACTTCCGTAATCCCGCAGCAATCCTTAGCAGGGTTGTATAAATCTTATATAATGTCATGATGACAGATTTTTCAGAGAATCCTATATGTTGTAAGCTTATTCAGGGAAGGATCAAATTAAAGGGCATAGTTTTAAACTTGTGGTCTTGGTAGAGTATCTGGATACCCAAGATAAGCCTGACCTGGGCTGTCCCTAGTGGTCCAGATCAGCATCCACAATGAATGGACCAGGACATAAAGCACCTCCTCTTCTGCTGGAGCTGGGCATCCAGCCTTTGCAGCAAGGATCCAGCTGCCTCATATAAGGTCATTGTCTCCTCAAAGTCCACCCTGCTGAATCCCACAGGGTCTCCTGTTTCCCTGAGTAGAGACAGCCAATTACACATAAGTGCTATGTTTTCCGGCATGGTCAGACTTTTAAGCTTTCCAACTCCTCCACCAAACAGAAATGGCAAAATTAAGGGGAAAGAAAATCCATCCAATTGTGATGTCAAGTGCCTGAACACTTTTAAACTAAGCTATGATATAGTTACCTTAACTAGGTAACAGTGAGCACAGTTTATTGAATAAATAAATAAATAATAAACAAGCTGACTTCAGTCATTTTATCCACCCACTTTAACTGCATTTTACTAAGTCTGAATCCCATTATGTAAGGAGAGAAGTGGTCCTTTTTAGCACCAAAGACCCATTAGTACTTAATTGTTTCCACCTAATTACATAGTTATCTGCACGCACATCTTTCTCACTAGAGAAATGCAAGGTCTGTAACACACTGTTTCAAAACTTGATATGTTGAAGTCCTAATCCCCAATACCTCAGAATGTGACCTTATTTGGAGACGGGGTCTTTACAGATGAAGTTAGAAAGGGGCCATTTGGGTAAGTCCTAATCTAATATGACTGGTGTCCTTATAAAAAGGAGAAAATTAGACGCAGACAGGGACACGCACACAGGGAGAATGTCACGTGAAGACCAGAGATTGGAGTGAGGCATCTACAAGCCAAGGAACACCAAAGCCTGCCAGCAAACTGCCAGAAGCAAGGACCAGGCAAGAAAGGATTTCTCTACAAGAGGGAGCGCAGCCCTGCTGACATTCTGATTTCAGACATCTGGCCTCCAGGACTGTGAGACAATCAAACTCTGCTGTTCTAAGCCATGCAGTTTGTGGGACTTTGTTACAACAGCTCTAGGAAATGAAAAACGCACTCCTAAGACACTCTCCTTTTATAAAAAGTAAAGATTAAGTCATTTAATAGCTATTGAGTAGGAATTAAACTACTTCACTGGATTCGCCTCCCCCGACACACACTTACCAAGTAGATTTTACTTCCATCAGGCCTCTTTAATTTAGGGGTGGGAAAGTCTTCCATATTGAACTTTTTTTTTTTTTTATTACTGCTGCCCACAGCCTGCTGTATAATTTTTCATACCATTTATCACCAACATTAAATTTGTTTGTTTTCTCTCTACCCCACCAGGACATAAGCTCCGCGAGGACAGGGAGTTGGTTTCTGTTTCATTCTCTGCTGGCTTCCATGTGCCTGTCACAGTGTCTGGCCCTTAATAGCTCGGTAAATGCTTGTTGTGTGGCTGAATAAACTGATTACCATACAATGATCTGGAGGTGCAGGGATCAGACCCAGTGCAGGTGAGAAGAGAGTAGGGCAGAAGTTCTCTATTTTCTAGGGAGGGTGAGCTGGTTCCTGCCCCCCAGACAATTACTCACACTCCCCATTATGAGAGCCCACATTTCCACAGTTCTCTCCTATTTGGATTAGAGGGAACGAGTGGGAAGTGCACTGGCCTGGGCATCAGGTTTTAAGCCATAGCGTTTCTAATTGGCCAGATTAGAAAAAATCTACTGACAAAAATCTATCAGGTGACGAAAACCTAATAGTTACACTGTTGAAAGGAAATGGAAAAACAGAAGAGAGTGGTAAATCAAATATGGGTTTTATAGAAGAGTTGTGATTCTTTCCCTTATTAGGCATGAAGTGTTAAGCACAGCCTCACTGAGCTTTAATAGCAACTTATCCCAACAATGGGGAAAAAAAAATAAAGCATTAAAACCCCTGCTAAAATGCGTGACAATAATTTTGTTCGTTAATGGACAGAGTTAAAATTGGAATAAAAAAAGTGATTCACTCATAATGTATTATGATTTCTAGTCACTCTAAAGTTGAACAAGCATATAACGTATAATAAAGCAATCTGAGTAGAAAATTCTCCTAGTTTCTTTTGATTCCCCCTAATCTTCTACAGGTGTCTTACCCACACCTACTTTGACAAAATTTTTTAAAGCGACTGGTTTTATCAAAATTTTGTAGAGCTTTAGACTCTATTTTAGTAGAAACAATAGCTCTCTTTTTGTTCATGTAATGTTAAATCAAAGTACTCAATTTCAATTGTCATAAACAGGTTTGAAAGCAAACTGACTCTGAATAATTGCACATTTCTATTGGTGGGAGTGAGTACCCACCCTTTCTAAAGAGTAGCCAACCAGTCCAAGAGCAACACGCAGCGATAACGGTACAGACATTTCACACAGGGAATGAGAGGCATGCTCATTCTCTCGACTCTGTTAGAGGATGATAATTTCCAAAGCTTCCACTGAACCCATCTTAGAGTTGTTTATTTGTTTTGTTTTATTTATATGTTTTTTTTTGTTGTTATCAATGCCATTTTATTTTTTACTTTTAAAATTTTTAATTAATTATTTTCTTTAAATTGAAATATCGCTGATTTACAGGGTTGTCTTAGTTTCAGGTGTACAGAAGTATTTGTGTATTTTTAGTGAGGAATGGAGACAACTTGTATAAAGCACTTAGTAGAGTGCCCAGAATAACAGTAGGCACTGAATAAATGCAACCATTGTCTTTACAGAAATAAAGAACTTAGGCTAGGGATGATGTATCAGGTCTCTGCGTTACAAAAGATTGGGTAATTGTATGATTCCAAATTACTTATTCTAGTCAAGTCTTAAGAGGCAAAATCACACACTTTAGATCAAATATTATTCATGGAAGGTCAACAGACTACACGATTATCAACGAAAACACTAGCTCAAATTGGTCCAGCAAGGCACTAGCCAGTCACCCAGAACTGCCCTGACAGAAGGGACGCTTGATTGATAGGGTCATTTGACTGAGGCAAAGAACAAATTCTGGGTCTTTCTGGGAGCTAGGATGGTTCCATAATATAAGACCTACAGTAGAAGTCCACGAGTGAATTCTGTCCAAAGCTGGAAAAGTACCTAAAGATAGAAACACAGCATAGGGGATAAAGGAGAATAACTTCCACAACTGCATCAAAGCAAGCTATAAGCCATGTGGGTGCAGTTTTAATGCCAACAAAAATGTACTCTTTGAAAATTGAAATGTATGGTATGTGCGAGAGCCCTCCAACAAGAAGAATGTTCAGTTAAGTAGAACATACCATTCCTTGGCCATGTGAGATAAGCTGGCATTCACTGTTCTTGCATTCACCAACTCCCACTTGTACAAGTCTGTACACAAGACACTTGAATGTTCCCGTGAAGCAGACACCCTGAGCTTTTGCAGGTGAATTTAATCATTACAATATTACTACAATGATGAAAGACATGCTAAAAATTGTATTCCTTAAAGCCAACCACAGTTATAAGAAATTCCTGTCTCTTCTATATTGTCAGCAACACCCACTCTACGATACTGAAGGGTTTACTTTTGACAGAAGCTTTTCAACAATTGATTTTAATGTTCGAAGGTGGTTGTTTTATTTAGCAAAACCACCAAGAGGTCTTTGGTGCTTCCCATCTCAGTAGTTTAACCAATACTTCATGACATCATTCATATCTAGATTTTTATCACAAATGAATACATTGTTCCTCCACCCAGAAAGATAAAATAACTTCCAAAGAGCAGTGCTTAACTTCCTCCTTTCTTCTCACAATATTATAACTTTGAAGGAAACTACCTGAAGGGAAGTTTTAAAAATACATAGGAATCAAACACTCCTTCCTCCACGTCTACAAAATTTTGTATACCAGAGGGAATGCTTATAAGGATATTCACAGAAATGGAGCATTAGGACCTTTACTGCCTCTGTTGATGAATAAAGCATATTTAAGAGTAAATAGTTTGAATAGTAATCCTTTCAGAATTCCCAGAGCATATAGTTTCCATTTTTATCACAACCAAAGAGTTCTAGAGTTGAAGACAGTTTATTCACTTACGTGCCTTCTTTGTGGCAGCATCAGAGTCTACAGGTGGAAAAACCAGTGGCTGTCACTCTTATTTAACTTGCAGCTAAGCTAAGTTTGTCTTTAGTGGCAAAAGAAATAAAATACTACGTGGATAAATATGTGTGTGTGTGTGGTAAATAGCTAGCTAGCTGATAGTTTACCCATTTAGAAGAAATAACTCTGCTTACTTAGTGTAATTAAAGATATGTTTTAAAAGGGTGTTGAAACTAGTAGTTAATAAGAGATCCTCAGGCAATCTCACACTTCCATGACAGTACTTCCTTTAGAAGTCAATTGTGAGGTAATTTTACAGTTGTTTTTGCTTCCTGGAATTTGGTTAAAGTAAGATGGGACACATTTATACAATATCAAAAGAGGCTAATTATTTCCCAATTATTTCTTGTGGCCTTAAGAAAAATGCCAGCAAAGCCTCTCTGAAATTCTACTATACGAATGGTCTCTATTGCTATTAGATTTGTTTAATGACCGATCTAATTATTTATTGCTTCTCTCAGACCAGGGGCTGCTTGACAATAGAAAACATGTTTGTTCATTTTTGGAAACTTGGAACTCACACGGGGCATGTAGAAGGTTCTCAATAAATACTATTTGTATGCATGAGTAAAGAATGAATGCACGTGGTATTCAGTATTGTTTCATATCCTTTTTATATAAATGGTGTGTTCTAGTTCCCTTGACTACAGTGGAAGGCTAAGGTTCACAGGTCCACACCAAAAATAGCTCTTAGAAGCATTCTGTTTGGCCCATGTGATACCAGTAGAGTGTGGGTTTGTTAGTTTCTAATTGGACTGGTTTTGAAATTGGAAATTTCAATAACAAATTTCATGTTGTTATTGTTTTAAAGGGAGGCATTTAAGGTTTCTCTTGAAAAAATCAAGATTTGACAGCAGCAGTGGGCTCAAATTCCCGCATGGCTATAATCAACTGGAGCTGAGTGGAGCCCGTCTCGTTGAGAAAGTTCCAGTTCAATACCACTCCCTACTGTCTCAGGACACTGAGGCAAATTCTCAGGTTCCATTTATAACGGCACTTTATTGTCTTCCTTTCATTTTGCTCAGTTAGATTATCTCCCAGGCCCTCACGGGCATTTGAGTTTGCATCCACGTTAAATCTAGCTACTTCTTCCCATCTGTGTCTAATATCAGGCTATGTATGCACCAGAAATGAAGTAAATATTGGTTGATAACGATATGGTCATTGATCATAATAATATGAAAACCAGCGAAAAAGGTAAAATACCCTAGACACCACCACCGCTCTTCAAAAACTACATCCCACTAGAAAACAAATTTTAGATTCTTCAACTTTTGTTTCCAAATTATTGTAGTCAAACTGAAAATAAACAAAGCATGTTGCAATATACTACAAGCCAATGACAAACTAACAAGAGTAACAGTATAATTTAAATACTTCTTAAAATGCAGTGAAACACCTACAGTTTGATCCTGGATTTGACGATTTGACCCTAAACATTTTAGAGGAAACCTGGATAGAAGTTATCTCTAGCCAATAGCAAACAACATATATGACAGAGCAGAGTGCTTGGTTATGCTTTTCTTATCCCTCAGACAGGGACACTTAAAAAGAAGGAGAAAATTAAAGGCCTGTATACTCAATCCCTGAGTAACTGAGTTTTGAGTGAACTGCCCTTAGAAAAAAGGACTTTTAAAGGTGATCTGGTAGCTTATCAAACGAACATTTACTCACCAACAGCTGTAGTACTCTGTGTTCTGGGCCCTTCTCTTTCCCAAACACCCACTTTGGATTGCTGTTGAGACTTTTTACCTGCTTTCATTGATAGTATATAGAAATACTGTTTGTTTCTATATACTGACTTCAGAAACATTGCTAAATTCATATATTAATTCTGAGTTCATATGAATATTCTCAAGTATTTTCTAAAACATAATCATGCCATTTGTGAATAATATATTTTTTAATTTTTTCCCTTCTAATCTTTATCCATTGTAGTTATTTTTCTTTCCTTATTGCACAGCTAGGACAGGTAGTTATTTTTCTTCCCTTATTGCACAGCTAGGACAGGTAGCAAAATGTTGAATAGAAGTGATTATAGTGGAAATTCTTGTTTCCGTATCTTTTGAGACAATCATACTTTGATCTTTATTTTGCTAATTGGTTAGTTATACAAATTCATTTGTGAATGAAAAATTTCTAGGAATTAACCTAAGAATAATGCCAACTTAGTTTTGATACAGTATCCCTTTTATATTTTCAGAATCCTATTTGATAATATTTTTGTTCACATAAGAAACTGGCCTACAGTTTACCTTTCTTATAAACTTCTTGTCAGGTTTTGCCATCAAATTGATGCTGACCTCATAAAATAAGTTTAAAGATATTCCCTTCTCCCTATTCCTTATTCTTTGAAAGATTTTATAAAACAAAATAAATTTCTTACTTGAATGACTGAAAAATTTCACCAGTAAAAATATCTAGGTGTTTTCTTTGTGGGGAGGTTTTAGATTATTTAAATTTATTAAAAAAAATTTGTGAGTGTTTAGATATTTTAAGTCAAAAGGAAATGTGAACTTTTAAAAAGACGTGCAAATATATTAGCATGTAGATCTTCATAATATCCTGTTTTTTGTTAATGTTTTTATAATATCAGTAATGATATCTGATACTGGTAAAATGTGCTCTCTTGCCCTCTCTTTCTCCATCAATTGTGTTGAGTTTAAAATATTATTAATCTTTTAAACAACAAGCTTTTGCCTGTTTTGAAGTTCTCTATCATGTGTTTGTTTTTTATTACATCAATTTCTTTTCTTATCTTTATTATTACTTTTCTTGTACTTTTGCTTCTTGAGCTGAAAACTTAGATCACTGATTTTCAGCCTTCCCTACTTTTTAATACATGCCTTTAATGCTATATACTTCCCTCTGAGCAATTCTTTAGCTGCATCTCACAAGTTTTGATATGTAACAATTTCACTATCATTCATTTCAAAATATTTTCTAATATGCATTAAGATAGTTTAATTCCATAAATTATTTAGAGTATTCCTTAATTTCTAACCACTTAGACATTTCTAATTTAACATTTTGTTATTAATATCTAGGTTAATTCCACTGTCAGAGAATATACTCCATAAGAATTTTTCTTTTTTTTTTTTTGCAGTATGCAGGCCTCTCACTGTTGTGGCCTCTCCCGTTGCGGAGCACAGGCTCCGGACACGCAGGCTCAGCGGCCATGGCTCACGGGCCCAGCCGCTCCGCAGCATGTGGGATCTTCCCGGACCGGGGCACGAACCCATGTCCCCTGCATCGGCAGGCGGACTCTCAACCACTGCGCCACCAGGGAAGCCCCTCCATAAGAATTTTTTTAAGCATTACACTTGGATGAATTTAATCTTTTGAAATTGAGTGAGTTTTACACATGGCTATTTTAGACTCAACACATTTTTTTCTATTTATCTTTTATCTATATTATTGTTCATGAAATTGTCTTAAGAACTCTAATTCCTCTTACACCTTATCAAATAATTAATCTTCTCTTATCCCTCTTCAAGTTTTATTTGTAAATATGAATCCATAGGATGGGTAAAATCCAAACAAAAATGATAGCTAATGTTTTATATTTTATTTCTCAAATTATTCTGCAACTTAACACTGATTTTCAAGTGTGTTTTGTGTGTATAGTTGGCTATTAAGAGGCCATATACACAGTTTATATTGAAAACATAAATATTATGGTGCAGTTTTTATATTCATTTAATATTTGGTTCATAATCAGATTTCTCCTTTGGAAAAAAAAAAAGGATAACTAAGTCTGAGTCATAAAGAAACAGTGCTTGGGTTACTAATTAGATTCATCACTTAGAAAGACATCTGTAATAGTGGTAAAATAACTGTCAACGGCATTTTTTCATCAGGTTTAAATCTCAGGGTAGAGCCAACAGAAAATACCCATGGGCTATTTTGTGTGTGTGTGTGTTCTTCCATATCCGTTTCCACTCTTCTCTGCCCTCCTTTTTTCCTGTGGAGGTTGACCCCCTACCTACTGTTTCAACTGGCACTCTTGCCATCGGACTCGTTGTTAGATGAGTGCAACAAGAGGCCCTACAATAACAGGTGGTGGGAAGAGAAGTCAAGAATGTTTTTCCTGCCTTAACCCACTCTTTCCTCCCTGACCATGGTTTTGACACTGGCTACATCCCTATCAGGCCCAGCTCCTATCAGGCATCCCTTCTTCTACTTGCAGAAAGTCCTAGAACCTTTCATTTGTTCTTTTATTAATTTAATTGAGTGCCAACTATGTTCAGGTAGTATGCTAAGTCCTACATAGCTAAGTGTGAAGAAAAAACGAATATATATATGTATGTATATATGTATGCATGTGGGTATATATTATATATGTATATGTATACATATATATGCATGTAAGCATGTATGTATGTATTTGTATGCATATTTATCTTATTTCCTAAAACTATTTTTGGATGGCCTCTCCCTACCTATAGTGAAGACAATCATACCTGATGCATTCTTGAAGATTCAACCAAAAAAAAAAGTATCTTTTTAAATTTACATGCAATTTAACTCTGAAATTGAAATTGTATTTTAATCACACTGAAAGCCAACTTGTTTTGTTTTTAAACTTCTTAAGTGTATTCTGGATCCTTTGACAAAGCAAATAATTCTTTCAGAGAGATTAAATCCACCTTAATTCATCTGTTTTCTAAGTTAAAATGTGTGTATTCAGTTTTTCTTTCCAACTTTTAAAGTTCAACTTGTGCAAATAGTACATCTTACTAAGCCTTCGCTTAAGCTGTCAGTTAAGGAAGTAAGTCTGCAATTGTCTACAGACTAGAGCATTTAGTTGTTGACTCACAGACGACTTTTATTGCTTCAGTTTTTTTTTTTTTTCTTTTTCTTATTAAATATCACAACATCTATTTTCTATTATCTGGAAGCATGACAGTAAATCTGTGAAGTTTAGGCACAATATGAACATGAATGAACTTTTAGTTTATAATTGTATTATCTCCAACTAGATAGGTGGCAAATGTTTTTGCGAGGCACAGGATCTTTGGATCAGTATCACATATTGTAAAGACACATGGAAAATGAGATCTTCTGTAGCGAAAACAGGACATACATTCTCATAGTTATGATTAAAAGTTTACCCTAAAAGTTTACCAAGAGTGGCATACTTCTATGAAATGTGAGGTCAGTTGACCTAGATATAGTATAAAGTCCCTCCCTCATACATTTTTTTTTTAAAAGCTACCATAGCAGATAACATCTGGCTGCATGTAATCTAAATTCATCTGAAACCCCAATGTAAACAAGCTCACCAATAGCAAGAGGCAGTTAAACATTCCACTGGCTTTAGATAATTGAAACCATCTTCTAAAAAATTACCTTCAATTACCAGACTCCAGGAAAGAAGCAGACAGCTCTGGCAAAGTACCAGAAAGGGCAAAGGAGGGAAGAGTGGGAGAGGAGGGAGAGAGAGAGAACAGTCTATTTTCCAGAATACAATGGAAGATCATTAAATATTCTACTGTATTTGTAAGATAAAATGGTTAATGTCATGCCCACCCAAAAGATATTTTTAGTGGGAACACAGTATTAGAGCCTAGAAAGCTACTGTCATTTGCTTTTATTACAGATTCTTGCTTTCAAGCAGTAATACCTCTAAAACATTGCAGGCAGAAAGATTTCTTAAATCCAATTTTTGAAAAAAATTCTAAGAAAATAACCACAATTTCCCAGTTCTTAACATTTAAAAAAAATTTCTTGTAACTTGCAAGCATGCATGTGAACCATTATTTATAAATATTTAAGTATCTACATTTGGTTTTTGAAATCATAAACTAGAGTCATGCCTAAAAATTCACAATTCTTCTGTTTTATAGCATATGTGGTATTAAGGATATCATAGCTTTCTTATGAAAGGATTATCAAATGATTTCATCTTTTTAAAATCTTTTCCACATCTAATCTCTGGAAATGGTGGAACAAAAGAATTTGCTTAAATCCTCTTACATCTTAAAGGCTGTATGGAGTCAGGAAAAATGTATCATATTACTTCAGATTAATTATATATTGCAACAATCAACTAGTCCAGCAGTCCCCAACCTTTTTGGCACGAGGGACCGGTTTCGTGGAAGACAATTTTTCCATGGATGGAGGTGGGGAGGGGGGATGATTCAGTCAGTAATGCAAGCGATGGGGAGCGATGGGGAGTGGCTGATGAAGCTTCACTCGCTCACTCACTGCTCAACTCCTGCTGTGTGGCCCAGGGGCTGGGGACCCCTGAACTAGTCAAACCCTATGTCAACCTACTGCATTAGTACCTTACCAATGATAATAAAGTAGTGATGGTAATTTGAACCACCTGCAAATACTACTACTACTAATAATAATGCAACTGAATTTTTGTGCTAGATAACCACGTCTGCTTACTTCTAATTGAAAATGTGCATTTTAACTAGCTTCTAGACAGATGCATTATGACATCTAAATTCTACAGACTGAGAACTGTGTTTTATTTATATTGTGAGCAGGATCATTAAACCAGTTCTGACACAATGGTATAAGCTTGCTGTAAAGAATGTTGCAGATGGGAAGTTCATACTTTAAGAAGAGATTTCACTTCACAGAAGTGATTCTAAAGCCAATAACCAGAAAGAAGTGAGTGATTTTCTCTACTGCATAGCCTCAAATAAGTTCTAGATGAAAAAAAAAAATGAATTGGCTGCCATATTTAATGCAGTTCTTACCATAATTTGTTCATGGATGTGTTAACACCTGTCTCTATCACCCCCACCTCCACAGTATGCCAAAGATCATGAATGTTTTGTACATAGGAGTACATTCAGGGTCAGAGTTCCTGACACCTAGTAGTAGGAACACAAGAAATGTCTGTTGGATGAATGGATGAATGAATGAATGATTGTTCACAGCTGTAACCATTTTGATCCAAATATTCCGGACATTTTTAGTCACTGTGTAGCTGTAGACTTGAAGCATTAACTAAGCTGGTGTAAATAGGATAACCGAGTCCAATTCCAGTCGAAGCCCCGACAAGCCCAGGCTCTGTTCCACTGTCGACTAAAACTCTTCACCTTACTTTGTCCTTACCATTTACAGGTTCATCTTCCCACAAAGAAGTCAGATCTATTTTGAAAGAGAACTTGATTTGCAGTCTGCATCAAATCCCTTCTTGAAATAGGCAATGCACCATTAATAACTTAATAAATTAAACTGAAGTCTGGAAATAAGGTGACTAGGTACTTATCCTAGTTCTCTCTTTCGAGCTAGGAGACTTCAGGAGCATTATGTCTTTTTAAGCTGCAGTTTGCTTCTTTGCAAAGTACACACAATAAATCCCTAAGGTCTGTCTTTCAAGGAAGTCTGACAAAAATTAAGGCTTAAGTGTATTCACTGCAGAAGTTGAGGACTTTCCTTACTGCAACATTTAGTTGGAGTTTACCCAAGAACTGGGACGTCTGTGTTTGATGTGTAGTCAGTTTTTTAAGAAATAATGCAAAGTTGTTGTTAATGGTATCAGTGACTCCCGGTATAATGGACTTCTGTCCATGTACAGGCAGTGACCAACAATCTGGCGAAATTTTTCTTTTTCACTTGATGTTTGTATTGACATATTTAAGGTTTACGAAGGATTGGGGAAGGTTGAAGGTGTCTGAAGTCATTTCCCTTCCTGAACAGGCCACCAAGAGCAGCGGCAGGCCCGGTCACCTGTGTACATGGCAAGAAGCTCTTTACAAAGGCCTAAGAATTTCATGTGGAAACTAAATAAATACAGGAAAAAAAAGGACAGTCTTAAAGAAAGATACAGAATCCTGCCCCCTCTTAATCTCTCTTCCTGGCTTTAAAGTCTCGGCTGCTTTTTATTCGTTTTCATTTTACCCAGCTTCTACTTCTAGGACCACTTGGAACCTTCTTTTGAGCGCCCAAACAAGAATTCAGGGCAGTCTCAAAAGACAGGCATGTTGCCACCCCCTCTTACCCCACGCCCTCGCTGTGATCTAAGGGGGCCCCAGATCAAAGCATGTGAGTAATAGGTGGCGCCCTTTCTCTAGTAGTATCTTTGATGGGGTCTCCCTTCAGCTGAAAGCCGCTAATTAGAGTTCTGAGTATCAAAACTACTCTACATACTAAGGTTAAGGAACAAAGTTCTCAGTTCTCTTGGCCTTTGCAGAAACAAGGTCCTTATGTGGGGTTTTCTCAGCAAAGATCCCAGATCCTGGTAGATCTTGTCTCCAGAGGTCTCCAAATGAAGCAGGCTGGCAAATCTGCAACTTCTAAAATACCAACCCTTAGCTTCGTAACTCAAACCGTGTCTCTCCTTTTGGAGCACTACTCCAGCCACATCCTTTCTAAAGGTCTAAATTCAACATTATCTATTATTTATTTCCCACCTACTAACTCTCAGGATGATCACATTTCCATATCCTTTCACTGACATAGGTAAGCTGGATCCTCTCTGAACTTTAGGATTTATGGCTTCAAGTGAAATCCCAGGCCATCTGGTGGATTCTGTGCAAATGATCAATGTAACTTTCTGCTTCACTCAATGCACAGCTGTTTATCAAAACTGACCCAACCCGAGGATCATTTTAGATTACTGATTTTGCACCAAAATGGTTACAGTTGCAACCACAGCACATCAAGAGCCCCAGAGATTTTTTTAAATTATTAACTAAAAAATTTTAATGAAAAAATTTTAAATTTATTTAATAATATTTTATCTTCCCACTACTGGGCATATACCCTGAGAAAACCATAATTCAAAAAGAGTCATGTACCAAAATGTTCATTGCAGCTCTATATACAATAGCCCAGAGATGGAAACAACCTAAGTGCCCATCATCGGATGAATGGATAAAGAAGATGTGGCACATATATACAATGGAAGATTACTCAGCCATAAAAAGAAACGAAATTGAGCTATTTGTAATGAGGTGGATAGACCTAGAGTCTGTCATACAGAGTGAAGTAAGTCAGAAAGAGACAGACAAATACCGCATGCTAACACATATATATGGAATTAAAAAAAAAAATGTCATGAAGAACCTAGGGGTAAGACAGGAATAAAGACACAGACCTACTGGAGAACGGACTTGAGGATATGGGGAGGGGGAAGGGTGAGCTGTGACAAAGTGAGAGAGAGGCATGGACATATATACACTACCAAACGTAAGGTAGATAGCTAGTGGGAAGCAGCCGCATAGCACAGGGATATCAGCTTGGTGCTTTGTGACCGCCTGGAGGGGTGGGATAGGAAGGGTGGGAGGGAGAGAGACGCAAGAGGGAAGAGATACGGGAACATATGTATATGTATAACTGATTCACTTTGTTATAAAGCAGAAACTAACACACCATTGTAAAGTAATTATACCCCAATAAAGATGTTAAAAAAATAATATTTTATCTTTAAATATTTAAATTATTAAATTTTAAAAATCAAATTATTAATAAGATACAAAACATCAAAATGAGTCTCCTTCACTTAGAATATTTCTCTATTCTTAAAATATTATCAGGTTGATCTGCTGATTATTTCGTCATATGGCATCATTACATACGATTCCTTCATCCATATGTAATAATGGGATTTGGGAAATAATTGGGATTGTTCCAAAATGACTAAACTTTGTATGTTACTATACGGTGAAATACTTTTTAAAAAGCTATAACTGGCACACACATATATCTTGGCACTACTTCGTACATACTACATATTCACAGGTGCTTACTGATGAATTCACCTTTGTGTGATTTTTATTTTAATATAAATTTATCTGTTTCTTCTTCTAATCTGAAGTTTTTATTAATTTCTATGAATACAGACTCCCATGTGAAAAGTACAGAATTATTTAGACTAAATAATTTAAATATTAAACAGTACTTTTAAATGTCCTCAAGAATTCTGGACAGAGATGTTTTAAATAAACTTTTAAAAATAAAACTCACATATAATCCCTTGCATTTCATCAGCTTCCCACCAGGGGAAATTCTATTTGAAAATGAGCTTCGTTAGATAGTTTTCAAGCCAGAGTTGATGTTGGACTTGTGACCTTTAAAAGCTCCTGTGCAGAGAATGGTCTGCGTAAATCCCTACTGATAGAACCACTCAGATATGCCAAATCTTCAGTTTTCAGTCTGCAGTGAAATAAATTATATTTTCAGAGACAAGCGCTACATGAGGCATCAGTGCAACTCAAAGACACAGACTCCTGCAGGAGCTTCTGAAGAAACCCTTCCTTCCTCTAAGTTTCACGAGGACAACTGGTAAGCGTCAAAATCATCCCTCTGGAGAATTTAAACCTCTCCTCTGGCAAAACTTTGGCTGCCTTGCCTGTTCCCCAGAAATTCAGGGGGGGTGGGTGTGCTTCACATTTGTAAATCTAACTTTCGGAAAATATTCATCAAGATCTTCCACATTAACTTTGACCCTTCCATTTCGAAACACAGAGGACAGAGGAGCCACTCCCTGAAAACAAGCTGGGGAGGTAATTCTTCATCTCTCCCAGCTCCAGAGCTTCATTCTGAAGGTTTCCTTCTCCCTGAATTCAGACTAGCCATGCACTGATTTCTGAAACTTCTGCTTGTGAGATTTTACCTTACGTCTTAAGTCCTGACCATCAATGAACCTTATTAAAAGTGTCCTGAAGACTTACACAAAATAGGATCTCATGGAGAATCTAGCACTTATCATGCATAGAGTACATATTCAATACACATTTGACAGCTTAGTGAAACTAGGAAATTGTATAAAAACCATGAAGTGTGTCTACAGAGTAAACTAATTTTCTGTTCTTTTATAACATATTTTACACCCTCATCTCCTTCAGAAGCTGGAGTACAGTCAACGGGATCTTCTCTGTTCAACACATGTTTGGAAATGCTTACAGACCCTGTAACTTATTCTTCAAAACCTCTGGGATAGTGATACAAAGAATTGCACATTGCAGATACATTTCATTTTTTCCAAACAGTCTAGAAGAAGTCAGAGACAAGTCTAGTGAAAAAAAGTACATGGACAGGTGGCTTAATAACAAAGACAGCAACAACGCTGATTAGAAGAGTAGGTAGCACATTTTGATGTGCTAGTTGCCAAGGACTGGATTAAGCTCTTTACCTTTTATCCTCACAGCAGCTTTGTGAAGCAGGTTTAATCATCATCCCATTCTAGAAATGAGAGACCTGAGGCCCTAGGAGGTTAGACAAATTGCCTCAAATCAAGTGTTAGATCTGAGACTCAAAAGTACTTGCTTTTAACAGCTAGAAATACTGCTACTCCTAGGGATGAAAAATGAGAGGGGACTGTAAAAGAAAATGAAACTAACTTTTTTTTTTTTTTTTCCTAGGGCTTTTAAATAGGCCATAGGCAATTCCCAAACTCTTTGGAAGTGGCAGTTGCAGAGAACTGAAATATCGAACTGCTCGAGGTTAAGAATACCACCTCTCGTCCTTATGCAGGAGTTCTGGGTAAACGTGTCAAGGACTCAGGTCAGCATCTATTATACCATACTATCTAAAAGCACCACAGGGTCCTTAGAAGAACTTGGTTCCAAAGCGTATTTTACATATTTGCAGGCCATGAAAAATTTCTGCCTTTGAATGAGGATCTGGTTCTGTGGTCTCCTGAGGTTCTGAGGAGGTGATGGGGAGGGAAGTGAGCCTGGAGGTGCTGGGGAGGGAAGTGAGCCTGGAGGACATGGCAGAGGCAGCTTTGCCAAGGTGAGCCCCGAGGTTCCCCCCAGCTCCTCCCCCATCCTCAACCTCCCCACCCACACCCACCCCCATCAGAGCATCTCTAGTTTTAGCCGATTTATGTTTTAGGGCTCAGAATAAGCATTTTTCTTTACTGTGTTTGCTGTTTTTAAAGGTTTCTCAGAGACTTTTCATAAACACCTAAGGTAAAGAATCGTTTGTGAAACATGTTCCTTTATTTACCTAAACTTTAGCCTCTTTGGCTAACTTGACTGAAGAGCTCCAGCACTTAGAAAGGAATCTAAGTTATTTGGCTAACATGTGATTTGGATGTTTTGGAAAGATAAAGTCTATAATTAAGAGATTGCCTAACAATGGATCCTCGGGGAACTGAAGGTCATTTCCCATAAAAATGTGCATCCACGGGGAACCCCAGGTGAGCTATATTGCACTCAACCCTTCTCCTACACTTGGTCATTCATTAACTTTAATTAGGGCCATAAAGAGATGCCTAAGGAAAACGGAAATTCTCATTTGAAGATAACATTGTAGTCACTCCCTTATTCCTTCCTGAACTGAAGAGGGAGAAAGAGAATTTTCGCTTGACTTTTGTTTAAACAATCAACCAGGAGAGAACAGCCATTCAGACTGGGCCAGGTGCCACGTCTTCAGTGGCCTAGGAATAGCCCAGCAGCTGTCTCTATGCCAAATATGAAGTCTGTCTCCATTGAGGACAACTTCCTTGTCGAGATAAAATCCAAAGGTTATTTTCAACCTTCAGACAAAAATCAAAGGCTATAAGGAATGATCACTCCCACATGCCTTACTACAAGGTTTTTAATACTTGGCATTTCTTAGATTAGAAAGGATCATAATCATTTATCAGCCAAAAAAAGCTAAGATTGCCAACTACACTCATTAGATCACCAGAGAGCTATTCCATCAACGGAAAGCACTTGTTAATCCATCTTGCCAACAACTGAGCCTCGACATGTTTCTTTTGGAAGGTGAGCCTTCTCTGAGTGGCCCTGCTAAGCAGTCCCCTCTGTTGTGACCTGAAAGGCTTGTCAAGTGCATGCAGAGCTTCCTATACACACCTCACTGCTCAAGACAAAGGGAGGCAGATGGACAGAGGAGACAAATGATCACCCACGGGAAACAACAGACAGTTATGAGTCAGGGTGAACTTCCTTCCTCTACATGCCAGTAGTGAGAACATCTGTAGGGAATTCCAAAGAGCATCACGGAGAAAAATGTAGTTCAAGAGGCAAAGTTCAGGACCAGTGTTTGCTTTGGCATCCTGAGGTGAAAATGTTACTGACTTATCTAAGTCGGGAGCTCAAAATGCAATTGAGTGAGGGGTCACGTGTCAGCTGAAGCCGGATGGTGCGTGACTGTCTTTGGAGACATTTAAAATGATGATAGTGTGAGTTCCTAAGAAAGCTCTCCCGGGTCTGGAATATCTTTGATTCTTTCCACCCCTTTCAAGAATGCAGTGATTCACAATATTTTTCCATAGTTACCTCAGAATGGCCATGTTAGATAAGTTAAAATGTCCCATTTTAAAGATGACTTGCTAACTCCCAGAGACAATGAAAGGATAGCAGAATCCTGAACTGACATTTCTTTTTTACTCTTATCTGGCCTTTGGTATCGACACAATCTGATCATTAAACCAAAAGGCTTGGAGGGGAAGAGTGGACCATGGTGAGTGGGCTACAAACAAAGAAAATGATTTTGCTCCTTCACTATGTTCATAATTTTCAGACTGGACGCCGCCCAAACCCCGTCTCCAACTCAGTGTCTATACATTTCTTACTTTAGGGCTTCTTACTCAACTTTTGGACTCATTCTCAAATTGCAGCTATTTGTCTCCACTCCAAAATTTCCTTCCCTCTTCCCTACAGTTTTTAGATACATCAGACCTGTACTAATTACTTATTATTTATTATACTCCACCTGAACAACTTCCCCACCATGGCCATCTGGCAGTTTCTTTCATCTTGATGTCATGTAACCTGTCCTTTTTCTCATTAAACTAAAGTAGCAGCTGATTACAAGTCACTAAAAAAGGAAAAAAAAAATAAAGTGAAAGGAGAACTTCCAAGGCACAGAAGTAACCAAGCAAATCTTTATTATTGGAGATGTTCTTAGCTTTGCCTAACAGACAAAGGGAAGTAAAACCTGAGATTCAGTAAACAAACAAACAAACAAACAATCAACCAACCAAACAAAAAAACCAAGACCCTTTTACCACTAATTATTCTACTATTATTTTTTGCTCAAGGCCAGCCCGGGGCCTATTTTAAAAGAACAATTGTACTCTCCTCCCCTCCAAACTCTGGCGTTAACAATACAAGTGAAATTGGATTAAAATTACCCTCTAAAGCAGCTCTAAAACTCAAAGGGGTGGGGTCATCAAAATCAAGTTCCCTAAGAGGGAAGAAAACAACAAACCAATCACACAGCCTTTAAGAGGAGAGCTCTGTTGTACTTGGATAGACATTTGAGTTTCCAGCCCTTTTAAGCAGCAGCTGACTTGTGCCCAGGCTCTATCTTTAATAGCTGGCGGGGATCCCCCTGAATGGAGACTGGGACTGTGGACTATGCCTTAGCGACCAGGCCGGCTTCCACAAGTCAGAAGCACTGGTTCATTCCAGTGACTTACATGAACCCTACGTTTCAAAAGTCTCATCATTCCAAGAAGAGTTGCATTGCTATCACCACAATATCTCTACTATCTACCATTATTTGAGGACCGTTTTTTCATTTGAAACACACATACATATATACCCATGTACACGTACATACATATACATATGATCAGAATTATAGTAAGGCTTCTCCAAAGGAGTGATGTTTGGACCAAGATGAAGAAAAAGCAGACATTACCTAGGCTGAGGGAGAAGACAAAAGGATGAGCATTCATGTTTCCAGGAGTGTGGCTGGAGCAGGGGGTGAAGGAAGAGGCTGCAGACCTAGGCTGGCTCACCTCAGAGCAGGACCCGGCAGAACAAGATGGGGACCCTTGCCTTTTCTCTAAGAGCCATGAAAAATGGGAAGCTGCCCTAAATGTTGAAGTTAGGTGGGAGTCACAAACACACGTGCACTTCTCTGGCTACACCCTGCAGGAGAGGGGAGAGGAGACCAAGGGGCTGAGAACATTTGCTAGGAGGCCTCTGCCCTAGCCTGGAACAATGGAGACAAAGTGAAACAGACAAAGGGTAGGGATTAGAAGGTAGAATGGACTTGACTCACTGAAGGCTTGATTGTCCTGGGTGAGTAAGAGAGACAACAAGGAAGACATTTGGATTCCCAGCCAGGCTCTAAACTCAGGGCTTTATGTACACTGTCCCAGTCAATAAAAATAGCAAGCACATCCTGAGTATCTACTGAGGTAGTGTAGTGTAGTGTCACAAATATGGTCCCTAGAGGAAAAGACCATGAGAACTTGAATCCTGGTCCTAATGCTTAGTAGTTATTTAACCTTGGCCAATTATGTAAGCTCTCTTTGCCTCTGTTTCTTCATTTATAAAATGAAAATAATGACCGCACCCACCTCATAGGGTTGCCGGGAGGATTAAATAAGGTGATATATATAAAGCGCTTAGATAGGCACCCGGCATATGGTAAGCACTCAATAAATGTTATTACCACGTGCCAGGAGTCAACTTGCACATTAGATGTGTTATCTCATCCACACAATAGGCCTGAAAAGAAGGTATTATTATTCCCATTTTACAGATGGGGAAGTGAGGCTCCGAGGGTTTTGAGAACATATCAACACCACTGAGTTAATTTAGAGACAAAGGCAAAACTGAAAACTGTTTTGTCTAGTTCCAAAGTTCATATTTTTCTCTTTTAACAGAATGAGTAGCTTCACTTTGAAGGATTTCCAGCATGAGAACAAAAGATAAGAATGACTACTTAAGCTTCCTCATTAAGCAAAAGGACTCATGGAACTAGCTGCCCTCGCAGATTGGCATTTGTGAATAAAACTCCTGGTCAAACATTGACATTTATGTCAAAACACAATTCACATAACTTACCAAAAAGCCATTTCTTTTTCCATGAAGCTCAAAGTATTGGGAGGTAGGCTTCTCTGAATAAACAATTGAAACTGTGTCTTTTAAAAAAATCTGTTAACAAGACATTATTGTTCATTTTCAGAGAATATTTCTTTCCTGTTACTATCCACCAATAGTAATACTGTAATGATTTTTTGGTTGGTCCTTTTATGCCAACTTATATTTCAACACACAGTTAAAGTATACAGCTTACTGGAATCCAGTATTTGCCCAAATGCACACTCTAGTCTAGACCGATCCCTAAAGAATAGTTAGAAAGAAAATTTTTACAAATTTTCCTGTAATCCTGTGTTCATTTAAATAAAATAGCAATGCCATCCTTTGCAATCCAGGGGCAACTTGGGAAGTTTTATGCAACCACGGAGAGAAAAGAAATTGTTGGCAGAGCTGCAAACTTGTTCTTTTCTCATTTATTCTCAAAGGTTAACCAGATGTTTAAACCATCATAGAACCTTGGTGTTGGGTTTGGAGGTGAAATGGACCCTGGGGATCATCGTGTTTCCTTCCTCCTTTTATGGGGAAAAATTTAAAGTCGAGAGACTTTAAATGACCATTTCAAGGTCACACAGCTAGATGGTGGCTAATGACCAACAATTATATGCTAAGCCCAGTGACTGATAATGGCAAAGTGGGAAAGCTAGCAAGGTTAAAAGATTTAATTACACTGGCCATTGCCTGTAGAAGTAATGGTTTGTGACACCTTAGTGGTTTCTGATAACACTGTAAATATCTGGTGAATTAGCCAACTTAAGAAAAAAAGAGTCTACTTCTGTGATGGGGACCCTTGAGGCCACGTCAAAAGAAATTTCAAAATACTTATCTCCTAATGCAGAGTAATTTAGTACTGAATGGACAGATACTACACGTTTTCCTCTCACTTTCGTTTCTGAGGGACATGGAAAAATCTCAACAGAATCAAGTATGCTGGCATGTAAACCCCCTCCCTTAAACAATTGTTCTTTAGGTTCTTCTCTACAATGATGGCAGCTGGAGGAAAAAAAATCAAGTCCATGGGTGCTAGTTACAGCTCATTTGCTTTTGTTGATTTCATCACCACATGGAATCCCAGCTCCATGTCAGTTTACCTCCCATTTTAAGGAAGAACTTGAGACGTAAATATGAACACAAGGAGGGATGGGCTTTGGAGGCTTGTTCCATTTAAAAGAAAGTAATTTCCAGTGGTGTTTTCTTCCTGAAATATTATTACATTGGTGCTGTTATAAAACAAATTCAACAGAATACATAGTTAGCTATTAGCCATTCTCCAAACCACACTCTTTGTCATTTTCTTGTGTTTTCTTACTTTCTCCCTAGATTAGACCTTCCAGTTTTGCTCTTATAATGATTTCTTCTCTTCCTCCTTTTTACTCCTGCTATGATCATTAGCACTGTTCTTACACATTGCTGTTTACAACGTGCTAGGAACAGGCAAGCACTGTTACACCCATCATCTCCTTTGATTTTCACAATATCCAATAAGATGGGTATGATAGCACCAATTTCCAGCTGAGGAAATTGAGGTATAGAGGATATGGGATTTGCCCAAGGTTACATCCAGGGTAACCCAACGGTTCCAGTTTGCCCAGTTTGGCCTTCCGATTACCCCAGACACTAATTGTGTGTGTGTGTGTTGTGTGTTGGACTTTTTGTTTGTTTGTTTGTTTTTTAATTTCAAAACTCTTTCTTTTACATATTACCTAACAACATGCACCTACAAAGATCATGAAGTATCAGAGGTCAAAAGAATAAAGTGAAAAAGGTAAGTTGATGCTACGGTCATTTTTTTTCATTTGAGTTTTTAAAAAGAGATCGACCTGATATGCTCTGTCTGGCAAAGACTTATCCAAAGTTCTGTTTTCACTTTGCCCTAGGGTAGGGAAGGCTATTATCATTATTTTTTTTTCTTAAGAGAAAAATGTAGCAGATTTTTCTTCTGGATTGTAAATAATGCCAATTCTGGCCAAGGACTAATTTGAAGGTAAATATCTATGTCCACCCAGGGGAACTATATTGAGACACCCTATTTTTCCATTCCCTTGTAATTTCAGCTGGGAAGTGGCATCTTTTGAGCACGCAGCAGCCATTGCTTTTGGAGAAACAGCTTAATCTAATGGACTCATCAAATGGACAGCACTCTTTTAATTAAAACATTTTAATAAAAATGTGTTTGCATAAAATAACTGAGAATAATAATGGATTATACTTGCTGAATACTCAGCTAGGGTCAGGCATTATATTTGACACGCTGTACATGCACTGACTTAATCCCAAAACAATGCACGAGGATGCTATCATCCCCATTTATCAGATGAGGAAGCAGAAGCACAGAGATGTTAAATAACTGACCCAGGATCACAGGGCTGGGAAGTGGCAGAACTAGGATTTGAACCCAAGCAATAGAGGCTATGTCCTTAATACCCAGGCTTACACTTTTCCACCCATTTAGAATATAATCTAGAAACCAATTGTAATAGATTGAAAATAGCCCCCAGATATGTTCACATCCTAATCCTTAGGACCTGTGAATGACAAAAGGGACTTTGCAGAAGTGATTAAGGACCTTGAGATGAGGAGATTATCCTGGATTATCCAGGGGTGCCCAGGGTAATCAAATCACATGTTCCTTGTGAGAGGGATCCAGGAATAGTCAGAGTCAGAGGAAAAGCAATGTGATAACATGGACGGAAGCAGAGGGTGGAGTGACATGCTTTGCCGATGGAGGAATCGGCCACAAGCCAAGGAATACAGGCTCCGCTAGAAGCTGAAAAACACAAGGAAACAGATTTTCTCCTCAGAACCTCTGGAAGGATCTCAGCCTCCCAGAAGCTTGCCTTTAGCCCAGTTAAGCTGACTTTGGATTTCTACTTCCAGAACTGGAAGAGAGTACATCTGTGTTGTTTTAAGACAGTGGATCTGTGGTAATTTGTGACAGCAGCATTAGGAAACAAATATACATGATAGTGAGAAAAAGAGCTGCACACCGGCCCTGAATTCTCTGGAATGATCAGAGAAGCATCTGTGGGCAGAAAACTAGAATGGCCATGCTCTAAACACTCTGAAGCAGGAGCCAGCTCTCTGGGAATATTCTCTAAAGTGTCTGCTCTGAATCCGTCCTGGCCTCTGCCTTCCTCAGTGTCTGCACAGGGCCTCGAACACTACCTTCTTGAGACTTAATTCCATTTGAAGCTAGGAACCATAATTCCCCTCCTGTTATACATCAAATATGTACACGATTTTGCTTAATTTCTCCTTCCCTCCTTACTTCTAAGTGTTTGGCATACATCTCTTTCTTGCCCATGAAATATTTTCTCTCCTTTTCATCACAGGTACAAATAATTGCTTTGCCACTTACTAGCTGTGTGACCTAGGGCTGTAAGTAGACACTCTGTGCCTCAGTTTCCTCACCTGCTAATGGGGATCGTAAGGTGTCCACCCTGACAACCTCCAGGACTTGCTCGGAGTATCAGATGACTCACCACATGTGAAGCCCAGCATATTCACTTAGAACGTGTTAGTTTCACTGTTATCTCTGAGGTCCCTCTTTCACTGGGCTTCCTCCCCTCATCCAAACAATATGTTCAATTCTCTCCATCCTGAAGCAAATCATAAACGCACCTGCCAAAACCACCATTCTCCCTCTCTCCTCTCTGCTGCCAAATTAGATCCACGCTGGCTGCCCCCCTGCACCACCTGCCCATCTCAACCTGTTAACAATCTGTTACATTCCTTTCTGCCTCTCAGCTGAATCTAGTCCCCATGTGGAATTTTCTATTGCATTTACACTGTGGACCACACCCACTTGATCTCTGTCTATCGGACCCTCAGGACAGCGCCTTCCGTCAGGGTCCATTTCTTCTCTCAGCCTGCTGGTTCTCAGCCTCCTTCCTCTGGACCACGTTCTTTTTTCCAGCCACTAAACTGGTGGTTCTCACTAAGGGCGATTTTGCACCTCCCCCTCTCCCCACCCGCCACCAGGGGACATCTGGCAATGTCTGCAGACATTCTTCATTGTCACAACTTGGGGTGGTGTGAAAAAATACTGGCATCCAGTGTGTAGAGGCCAGAGATGCTACTAAATAAACATCCTACAATGCACAGGACAATCCCCAACAACAAAGAATTACTTGGCCCCAAATGTCAATAGTGCCAAGAAACTGCTCTAAATAAATCCATTCTCCGAAGATCTGGCTTTGGCTGTCACTGTGTGTGTGTATGTCTGTGTGTATGTCTGTGTGTGTGCACCGTTGGGCAAACAAGTCTTCTAGACCCACCCCAGGCTCAGTTCCACAGTTCACACACTCCGCAAGCCTTCCCATATCTCCATCTGTTCGCCCACTCTGATCTAATCCCTTCTCTTCCCTAACCAGCTCTGTCTCCCAGAAAGCTGATGCTAAGGACCATATCAACAGGGCCTCCTTGTCCTTGGGTTTCCAGTTGGCTTTAGTGATAAAGGTTGCAGGGACGAAGGAGAGTGAGGTCAAGGTATTTATTCTCTTTTCTTCTTTCCTAGAAGATGGCCTTGGGCTGTGCATGTTCCCCAACTAGAATTCACTTACTGTATTATGGCTGTCTCTACGCAACTCTTTCCTTCTAGGTTTAGGGTTTTTTTTTTCCCCCTTGTCCCTTCAAGTTTAGCAGTAGTGTAAAATGAACTGTTACGGCCCAGATACTGCATTGTCCCTTATAGCTGCCATGCTCAAACATCTGGAAATGGCTCTTATAAATATACCTTTCTGGAATTACCTGACTCTAAGGCGGTCATATCTTTTCTGCTGTGATACACTCTATGCATCATCTGTTACCCAGATCCAAAATTTTACCAGCCCCTACTCTCTTAACCACTATATCCAATCAATTGTTAATCCCCATAAAAGTTACTTCCACATACTTCTTATTTCAAGTTTCCCTTGACCCTTTCCCACAGGCTGGTGCCCTAGCTCAATCTATCATTTCTTATTGCGATAACAATTTCCAATTTCTTCCCATTTGTAATTTCAGGTATCCAATTTCTTCTCTATTTTCTCCACCTTCCAATGCCAATACCATAACCCCATGCAAGCTTCCATGATTCTCTGGTAGCCAGATGTGAACTCTCCCTTTTTGGAAATCTCATTCTATTTCATCTTACCTCACATAGGTAACTTGCCCCTTTCACTGTTCTATTTTAACTGTACGACTTTTATTTTGACTAAAATTAAGTTCTTTTAGGGCAGAACTGTGCTTTCCCATATATGTTACTCCCAGAGTTCTTGATACTGTCTCCCATACACAATAAGTATTTGTTAAATGAAACACGAGTCTTCTGCCCTTCGTTGATGGTTGGTGAGGATAACAAATTTTCACAATTCCTGTGCTGATTTTGTGGCCTTTCGGAGTTATGTCTTTTATTTTTTTAAATAGGAAAGTAGAGCATATTCTTTTGCAGTAAAAACTACAAGAACATTCTAAATGCTGGGAAAATACACACTAGCATCAAATAATCCCATTGACTCAGAGTTAACTCATACTGTTCCTGAATAGTCTCTCTCTGAAAACTTTCCCTGATTTCTCTTCCAGCAGAATCTCCACAATCAAGTGATCACTGTCTAAACTTAAAGACAGCAAAGCAAAGCCCTTCCTCTGCCACTTCGTAAAACGTAAACACTGACTTCTTAAGTACTCTAGGTAATCCTCAGGGTATTTGTTTTATGTATCAATGTGACATAATAGAACTTTACAGTGTTGACAAAAACACATGCCCTTTAAGTATATGATTTTGGATGACTTTCTGAGCCTCATTGCTTCAACTGTACAATGGGGATAAAAATAACATAGTTCACTAGGATGTGGGGATGAATAACAAAGAAATATAAGTAAAACAGCTTTGGTAACTGCAAATAGTGTATAAAACCTTACTGCTTAATTATCCTAGCAGTTCCATATCAACTTGTTTCAATGAATAAAAGGAGAGCAGCGTTTTTAGCTGCTGAAGTTCTAGATGAAACACCATTTAATGAAGTACACCTGAGGGACAACCAGTAGTAATTTCTTCCCTAATCAGCTATGTCAAGGTGAACCCATTCAAACTGGTGAAGCGTCCACGACTCTAGAATTCTCTTCATGTGCTCAGAGAATAAGATGGGAATTGTAAGCACCCCTCCTAAATGAGTCCGAACTGTTCTGCGCTATACCCTGGAACTGAAGTGGAATTCCAGAGAATATTTCAATAGCATATGCTCGATTATTTTGAAATTATAATTACTAAGTTACCTCAAATTCCTTACAGGATATATTGGATGATTAAACAAAATAATTCTATTCTATTTCCAGGCATTAGAACTTCAGCACCATGTAAACAAAGATTTGTTGAGTATGTGAAATATATGTAAAACACTAAATACACTAGAAAGTGTTACAGTGGTGCTAAATCCTGTACATTTACCTTCCACAGATTCAACCCTGTGCTTGGGGAGGAGAGAAAAGGGAAGAGTTGGGGAAAGGAGGAGGAATGAGGGAGGGAAGGGGTGGCAGACTGTATTTTCCAAAGATGGCACAATGACATCTTCCAGCCCCCGTGCTCTCCTGCAATGTGACCTCACCCAGGAGGAGAAGACTATTTCTCCGCCCTCTTGAATCTACGTGGGGCCTGTGACTGCTTTGATCAGTAGCATTCAGTAGACAGGACACAATGACAGTTCCACCTGCAGCCCTTAGCTCACCTGGCGGTTTCTGCTTCCTGCCCCTTGGAATGTTCACTATGGGCAAAACTAGATGCCACACAAGAAGTCCTGCTCCCCTGGGACTGCCATTCTGTGAGGAAGCCCAATTTAGTCACGTGAAGAGGCTGTGTGGAGAGATTGTTTCAGCCATCCCAGAAATGGGAGTGAAAATACCATCTTACGCACACAGCTCAGTCGAGCCTTCAGATGACCCCAGCCTCAGCAGCTGTTAACTGCAATTTCATGAGAGACCCTGGGTTTGGGAAAGGTCCTGCTCAGCCCAGGAAACCCACGGAACTGTGAGATATGATGACAAATTACTTTAAAGCCCTAGGTTCTGGGGTGGTTTATTAGATAGTCATAGATATTTGGAACAAAGAGAGAAAGAGTAATAGAAAGAAAAATAAGAAAGTAATTTAGGGATTTTACTTCATTTTGCCTATTAATGCCAGTTGGAGTCTGCCACTCAATTTGCTTGGGCTGGGAGATCTGGATTAACTGTTCCAAGGGTACTTAGTTCCCGTGTGCCTTTCATACTGCGAGCATCTCATACTATATTGAGAGTGATGGAAGAGTGTTTAAACACACTGGTTTCTCATGCTACGTGGCTATGAATACAACTCAGTTACTTTATCTGGTGCTCAGCTGAAGAAACAGTCTCCCTTCCACTGGAGGAAAAACTGGTCCTGCCAGGCTTGAAGAACTGTAGGTCTCCAAACAGTGCCTCCCAGACGGTTTTTAAGATTAATTTTGACTCGCCATGGCTTTTGCCTTATAGGCTAACTTCAGAATCTAATAACCTTATATACTATCTATTGTGCCAGTGATAATGACATTACTGATGATGATGATGATGATGACGACGGAGGAGGTGGACATGGATTGCATGTCAACCAAATAGTGATTTTAATTTATAAAGAGTCTCCTGCTACCTCCTGGAGATCTAAGCCTTAATGGTTATTAACTTAGCCATAATTCATTTATGTTTAAAACATTTCAATGCTTCCAGTGAATAAAGTATCATTTCATTTTTGGAGGGCCTATCACCTAAATTGAAAGAAACCGATCCTTATCCAGCTGAATCTAATATAAATGACTAAAACTCTTTAAGACTTCAAAAACAAAAAGTATATATTCGAGTTAAAAGCAGCTTTTACCAGGCCAAATCCTTTCAAGTTTTCTTTAGGGAAAAAAAAAAAAAAATCAAAGGCACTAACATCCTAAGAAACTGTTCTCCACAGTCAATGATCACTACTGTCTTTATATATTTTTCTTACTAGTACAAGGAGACTCAACATCTTGCTAAATTTTGTGAAAATATAAACAAGGGTTCCTGTCTGCTCAACAGGGCTGTAAGCTTCTGTGTTTGTAAAATGTCTTATTTTCTTTCTAAGACTCCTTCTATGGTTGGCATGGTTGGAGGTTAGGGTAGTTTCATGAAATCTCTGCTGAATGAATGCTTCTTTTTTATATCAAACTTTTAAATTGTTTTTTTTTTATTATAAAAGTTTGTTGTGAAAAAATAACTAGAACATATAGATAACAAAAAGAAGGCCATCAAATCATTGATAACCCCCCAAACCCTGATACTACTACTATCAATACCTTGGTGTTTGTGGACAAGGTTCTTTTCTGTAGAGATTATTACTACTTTTTTAAACTGGAGATGTGCGTTATAATTGTGTAACCTGATTTTCCAGCTGAATAAATAGCTTCAAGGTGACCTCTATTTGCTTCTAGGTTTCATTCTCAAATTCCACTCTTTAGATTTTTTCACTCTTTGACATCACATACCTACTAATGAAAGTCATTTCACAGCTCACATTGAAGGAGACACTTAGTTCTTTTGAAACGAGTTCAAGTAATACATCAATCCCAAAGCTGTCTCTGAGCAAATGAGAAAGTAAATACACTTTAGTACAGTGAGAAACGAAGCAGAATTTGAACACCAGGGCTGCAAGCAGCAGATCTGAGAAGGCAAAGGATGAGGGTGGTCAGCAGGTTGGCCAGCTGGCAGGAGTGGCAATGATTCTCTGAGCCAGTGGTCCTCAAGCTGGAGTCTCCAACCAGCAGCATCAGCAACAGCTGAGAATTTTCTAGAAATGAAAATTCTTAAATGCCATCTAGATTTAATGAATTAGAAACCCTGCGAGTGAAGCTGAGGGGAAACCTGTGTTCCCAAGCCCTTCTGGCTCTACTGCATGCTCAAGCTTGAGTGCATTGCCCTAAGACAATAGGAGAACCACAGTCCAGGTTGCACATTAGAATCCTTTTGGGGGCTTTTACAGCACACTGATGTTTGGACGCTCAGGTAATTTAGAGAATTCCCTTGGTTGGGAGCTGAACATCTTTATTTTATACAAGCTTGCAGATGATGCTAATAAAGAACTAAGACGGAAAACTGTTAGTCTAATACGTGTATCAATCCAACAAACTGGAAAATAAATTGAGAGACAACTTGGCTGAGAACTTGAGTGTATGCAGCCATGGTAGCTGAATGATTGTACACACACTTAAAGGGAGTATCATTTACTTTACTTTACTTCACTGGGTCAGCATGTCAAAAAGATGTGAGAAATGTTTTAAAAGAGAAATTTTAAGTGTTATTCAAAAATAAGCATTATTATCAGTTAATATGTTATTTGGTCTATGACATAATTTAAAGATTTTATACACATGAATACCTTATGATTGCCATTATAATATATGGTAAACACCTAACCTGCCCAGGACTTATATAAAATGACTTAAAATTTACAGGTGACAAAGGCCACCAAGCAGAAAAGTAACAATCCTAAACCCTTAATAAGACCAGGAAGTGTCATGGTACAACAGTATAAACAATCAGGCAACAGCTTATATGTACTAAGAATGTTCATACCTCTCATCCTAATCATTGTGACAATTCTGTAGGGTAGATACTATAACACTTGTTGGACAGTAGTAAATACTATTTATAATGAGAACTCTAAGTCATAGGAACACTGTTTTTTTCGAAATATTTTGTTTAATAAGATAGATAAAATAGGCAAAGACTTCTCACACAGAACTCAAAAGCACTATCTTAGAAGAAATTTGGATAATTAAGGAAACAAGAAATGGGATAGACAAAAGTTATTGAAAAAAAAAAAATACAATAATCACTAATTATGTAAGAAAAAATAATTTTATTGAAGTCCAATTTATAAAGAATTTCTGTTCATCAAACGTTCACGTTAAGAGAGTTAAAAGGCAAGACACAGACTGGGAGATGATATTCACAGTCTGAATCTTGACATTGGACTCATATCCAAAGTATAAGAGAGCTATCACATCATTGGGTGGGGGGGAAGCAACCTGATTTAAAAGTAAGCAAAAGAAAAGTAAACAAACAACTTGAAGAAACATCCACAAAGAGAGGAGATCTGAATGACTGATAAGCATATGAAAAAGTATTCAATATCATTCTTCTCAAGGAAATCCAAATTAAAACCCCAGTGAGATACCAATACACTCCCACCAGAATGCTCAAAATTCTAAGTGTATGCCTACCCGATGACCCAGCAGTTCAATTCCTGATGTATACCCAGGACAAGTGAATGCAATTGCTCACCAGAAGAGAGCTTCAAGAATGTTCTTAGAAGTTTTATTTACAATAGCTGAATTGTGAATGGGGAAAACTCAAATACTCATCAACAGAAGATGGATAAATATCGGCATATACATAAAACAGAATACTACACATTGATCTAAAAAATGAACTGCTTCGATATGCAATGACATGAATGAATTAAAAATGAGCAAAAGAATCCAGACGCACGAGAGAACACTGAATGAGTGCATTTATATGAAGTTCAAGAACAGGCAAAACTAGTGGATGGTGAAAGAGTTCAGAATACAGTTTGACTTGTATGAGAGGAGATGAAATGAGAAGGGTGATGAAGGAACACTCTGGGATGTTGGATATATTCTGTCTTAATTGGAGGCAGTTACACAAGTTCATATAGCTTAAGATGAGTGCATTGTACAGTGTGACATAACTCAATTAAAATTAAAATAAAGAAGACAAGGAAAGATATAATCCAGCTTAATAAGGCAGCATTTAAAATAATTCCACCAACAGCAACTCTATTGTTTATGGAATTTAAAAATCAGTTACCCAAAAGAGAAATCTCTTTAGGATTTTTGTCTCATCATTGTTTACCCCATGAATGATAACTCAAGTTAGTGTTCTCAAAGTGTTAATAGTGAAAAATGAAAAAATAAAGCAAGAACATATTTTCCATCTCCTAGCCACGCCTCCAGTTACTTTATAATAATGAAGCAAAAGAAGACTTTTTAAAATGCTGGGTATGTACAGTTTTATACTAGATAAAATTTTTCACCTCTGTAATCAAGTTCTTAGTACATATATATGAATGGTAAATATATAACTTTAAATATGGATGTTGCTGCTCTCAGACTGGTCAAGGCAGAAGAGGGTAGAACATCATTCTCTTAAATTGACACCAGCTGCTTTGTAACAGTCACCACCTGCATCCTTATCTGGCTGGCCAATCAAAAGCAGGCTCCTTAAAAGCAAACATCTGCTGCCCATTTATAGTAATTTCTACATGAAAACAGTTTCGTCAAAAACAACTTAAGCTTTGCCAACACCGAACATGTGCTTCCAAAAAAATGACCTTTCTGCCTCAGTTGTACTATGATTTCTAACTCCATACCCGCCACTACTTTAAAAAAAAAAATTCATAACATCTTTCATTCAAAGTGTTTCACAAAGTTGTTTTTTTTTTTTTTTTTCATTCTGTGCCTTTCTTCCCATACCTGCTTGAATGTGTGTTCACCTCTTCAGAGGGCGTAAGGCGCTCAACTTGGGAGAAAACTGACAGGAAACATGCTGCCTTCCCATTTTGAGTTGAGCATGACTTTAGAAAGCAGCACTAAAGCATAGCTGACTGCTTATGGAAGCCCAACTGCTTGGGTTTAAGAGTTAAAAAACAAGAACTCAAAAATCAATAAATGGAATTATTCCCATGGCCATTACTTATATAACAAAGCAGACAGCTACCATTCAGAATCCAGGGGCACCGGCTGGCATGAATAAAGTCTAATATGTATATTTTAGTTATATAAAATCAGAAGGAAATTGGAAAGACGGAAATTCTAATTCAGAGTGCTTGCTCTTCCAAAGTGTTCAGGGAGAGCCAGTAATTCAATTAAAACAAATGCAACACGTCATTTATATTTCATTGACATTTTTGAAGCTTCATTTCATTTTGAAACTTTGTTGTATATAGAAGAAAAAAAATCACCCAAGTTCATTCATGGGATTTGCATTTCTGCTGCATTTCCATTCCTATATTGTTAAAATGATGAACACCCTCTACCAAGGAGTTACCAAATAAACTCTAAATCACTGCTGTAAAGACAGTATTTATCAAACCACCCATGTCTTATGCAATTCATTCTCTAATTCAAAAGTCGGCATTTGTTTGTAAGTTGTAAAAAAGCCCAAAGAAAAGTCCTTGAATCCAGGCTATGTCAAGTTGCTCTAAAATTAGGGGATCTTTCCCCTTCAGGGAACAAAAGAAGACTTATCATTATGAATCCATGTGATTTTCTTTTTTTCCACCTTCTTCCAGGAAGAATTCTGAAAAGCCATTTTCTAGTTCAGCAAGGAGAGGATCATGTATTCATATTTCCATCTTGAGCTTGTCATGGCATTTTTAGTGTTATTTTCAAGAGTAATAAGGCCCATAAAATGTCAATCAAAACCCACCACCAGCAGGGAATGTGTTGGAAGCTGTTACATAATCAGCATGCCTGTCTCAGCACAACACGAGTGGCATTTTTCATGTCGATACTGAATTCACAACTTTAAATCTCAGGTTTCCTGGGCCTCTGGTTTGCCACAGAAGCCAGGACTGTGGCAGTCCGAGCAGCCCGAGTCAAAACCCAAGTGTCCCGTTGCCTAATGGAACACTGAGTCATTTCACTCTGCCAGGTCTCCTTCCCCTGAATAACAGAATTATTGGGAGGAGGCATGAAGAAGGGCAGAACAGGAGCACTTCTGACAGTGAACTCTGAGCCTCTGCGAGCACTCAGGTTTCCTGAGCTGACACTTCCCCTCGAAGTGCAACTTGAACGCTGATGTAGGACTACTCGGTGATCTCTACCTGCCCACCTCAGCCTCACGTACCACAAGGCCAGATGCCCACTGCACTGTGCTCTGAGCTAGTACCTTAGGGGGAAAATAGGGGTGGTACAGGTTTTCCATTTTATTTCTGATTTAACACCAGCTTAAGACATCATGGTGACTGAGCCCTACACTACCCTATACATTTAAGGTGGAAAAGATACATTGGATCAGCATGCTATTATCTTCCTCATATGCCTTCTCCACAGTACAGTCTGCAATCAGGTAAGATGTTAAATGATTTGGGTAAGGAAGCTTCTTGAGTGTCCTCAGAGTTCTCTCTCCCAGATTTCAGTTTTAGCAATTTTATGGTTTGGGGATTATATTATGGAATATTCCCTTAGTAGATGATGATATAGGGAGAAGGATAAAGGAAGCAAGCAGGAAGAAGAGCACGGGTGAGGAGGGAGGGAGAAGGAGGAAGTGGAGGAGGAGGAGAAAGACAAGAGGGAGAAGAGAGGTGGGAAGAGAAGAAAGAAAAGGAAGCAAAAGAAGAAGAGGAGGAAGAAGAAAATGGGAGGAGGAGGCGTCCTTCTCTTAGATTTGCGTTTGCTTGGTATTTCCACAGATCTGCTGTAGTGTAACTTTTCCCTCCTACCACACGGAGCTTCAGTTACTCAGAAAGTATTGCAGAACTTCTTGAAATCTCACAATATCCTATGGAGAGAGATTCTAAATAACCATTCCTATTTGTCACTCAAAGCAAAAAAAGTTGTGTAGAATTGGATTCTGTGCCCACCCCCTTGCCCCTGCATGTGATTTTAATCATGATACTTTCTTGATTACTTGAATAACTGTCCACCTGTAGTACTTATTTTCTCCTACTCTTTATCAGGATTTTACTGTAAAAAAAAAACGTATTCGAGGGGCTTCCCTGGTGGCGCAGTGGTTGAGAGTCCGTCTGCCGATGCAGGGGACACGGCTTCGTGCCCCGGTCCGGGAAGATCCCACATGCCGCGGAGCAGCTGGGCCCGTGAGCCATGGCCGCTGAGCCTGCGCGTCCGGAGCCTGTGCTCCGCAACGGGAGAGGCCCGCGTACCGCAAAAAAAAAAAAAAAAAAAGAAACAAAAAAAAACGTATTCAACTCTTATCTCAAAGGAATTATGGCACTGAACTGAAAGCAGAAGAAAGAGACTTTTAATAGATAGATATTGATGTTGATACACACACTGCATTTCACTGATTCTAAAAGCACCGCATAGCATAAGATGTACCTTTATTCTATGTATCACTAAGAAAAAAAATACTGCTCATTAAATTAAGACATAACATAGACTACAAGATGTGTTCTGATTCCAGAGCTTTTTGTAACCTTACTCCAACCATAAGAAAGCACCAGACAAAGCCAAATTGAGAGACATTGTACAAAATAACTGACCGGTACTCTTCAAGAGCATCAAGGTCATAAAAGACAAGCAGAGACTCAGAAATGGCAACAGACACTAACAAGAAATAACACATAAATGCAAAGTAAGATCTAGGACAGGATCCTGGAACAGAAAAAAAAAAATAGCGTTAAAACTGGCAAAATTTGAACACGGTCTGAAGTTTAGTTTATAATATTTTGCTAATGTAAAATTCTTGTTATTGATAACTGTCCTATGGTTTTCTAAGGTATTATCATTAGAGGAAGTGGAGTGAAAAAGATGTTATATAAAAAAAAAACTCTTGGAATTATTTTTGCAACTTTTCTGTAAACCTAAAATTAATTCAATGCATAGCATTTTAAAAATCTGGGGAAAAAAGTGTATCTTAGGATCATTTAAAAATAGTAACTTAGAATTTTGTAAAATTACACAGCCAATTGTCTCCAAATGTCTCTGTATTTGAATAATTTGTCCATTATTTGAGGATCAACACAATGTGGTAGAAACTGCCCTGGATTGAGTATATAATCCGTGAGCTCCAGCTTTGATTCTGACCAAATTCACGGGGCACATCCTACAATTCCTCAAAATAATCACTCTGGTTCTCGATTTCTTCAATCTATAAGATGAGATCTCTGGATGAGTGACCCTTAAGGGCTATTTCACCTCTAATATTCTCAGTATCCATGTTAATAACCAGGCAGAATATATCAGAAATGCTGCCATTACCTAAAATCAGCAAAGTGACCAAAGTAATGAATGTTTTGTGAAAGGCTGCACACATACCCACACAGCCACACTGACACAAGCACAGAGTTCTCTCTCTGTATAACCAGTGTAGAATAAGCTACATTATGGTGAAAACCATATCGATTCTGTATTCACTGAGTGCTTAATTTAGCCTTAGCACACAAAGATGCCAGGTGTTATTAGTACGAAATCGCACTCAGTTTTTAGTCAGACTAGCACTGTTCCAAAGCACCCTCCCTGAAAAGGACAGGAGCAGGCAGAAATGGGAGTGGACAGACATGTTTTATAGGTTGTTCACCTTTGCCAGAGCCCCAAGTTCTAGTCTTCAGTCTGTATTAATTGATGAAAAGAAGTCACTAAAAGTCACGCATCACGTGTGGGTGGTGTCACAGAAGGAGGCTCCCCTAATGCGACAGAAAGCCTCACCTATAAGATGCCTTTCTAGATTCTGTGTGGAATCCTACACCTAGAAATAATGAGAAACCAGAGCCCGTTTTTCCCTTGAATTCTCTAGCAAAGGGGAGATGAGAGGGCTTTTTAAGGGTCATAGTGAAAGATGGGCTAAGAATTCACCTTTCTCATAAAAGTCTCTGTGAAAAGGACACACAATATGGCAGATGGATTGCAGTATGTGAATCCTCCATACTAGAAAAGAAAATGCAAAACAAAACAAAAAAAACCCTATTTGTCATTATTAGCTCTGACACATAAATGCTATCAAAGCTGACCAGGCAAGGGAATCTAGCCCAAAACGTTAAGTCATTACATTTAAGAGCAAGAGACAGAGCACAGACACCTTCCCCTGGAAAGTCTGTGAGCACGATGATGTGGGAACCTTCCAGGGAAAAACATCTGCCACTTTCTCACCCAGTGATATAATAAAACGTTCACGGGAGTGGTAGATTGCACGACTGTCATTTCAACATGTGCTGAATAATGAAGGATGGGAACTGGCTGAGGAGAGCAGAAAGTTTCCCAGTGATGGGTGTGGTGTGCAGAACACCCAGAGGGCTGTGGAAGGAATGAGACATTGCTGATGTGTAAATCAAGGTGGCTGATTTAAACTGAATCAGGAATTGTGACGAAACCTTGGGTTGACCCCTGGTCTTTTGCTCCCTTCTTGGATTCCCTTGCTCTTATTCTCTTTGGGAAGGAATTTCTGACAGGAGGCACTGCCCTGGGTGGGACCAGGAAGGTTTCCCATTGAGTAACCAAATGAGACAGTGTTTTCTGAGTCCTTCTCACTGAAGGTGGGGTTGTCTAGACTGATCTAGGCCTAAGGCTACCTCTTGTGGTAAGTCAGTTATCACAAATGGGTTTTCTAGGAGTTGTGGCCTTAGCGAGGCCAGACATGAAGTTCAAGGCTACATCCTACTTGTAGAGGATTTGTATCCTATCTTTTTTTTTTTTTTAAGCGGTACGCGGGCCTCTCACTCTTGTGGCCTCTCCCATTGCGGAGCACAGGCTCCGGACGCGCAGGCTCAGCGGCCATGGCTCACGGGCCCAGCCGCTCCGCGGCATGTGGGATCTTCCCGGACCGGGGCACGAACCCGTGTCCCCTGCATCGGCATGCGGACTCTCAACCACTGCGCCACCAGGGAAGCCCTGTATTCTATCTTTTTGAAAGAGGCCCCTGGACTTGTACATCTTGACAGCACCAACATTCAAGGCGTTTAGCCCTCTCTTCTTCTAGGTTGTGTGCATGCTAGGTGTCAGGTGGTTGGTTGTTTGGTGTGCTGGGGGACTGGAGGAAAGACAAAGAACAAAGATGGTGGGAGAGTGGGGGGAGCAATGAAGGAGTCCAGAAGAATCGCTGCTGAACTGTCTCATGTACCTTCCACCTGTGGAGCTCTGGGACATGTTTCAGGCAAGTATCTGGAGAATCGAAGATCACTTGGAAGACAAGTAGACCAACACCTACATAAATTCAGCCTCGGTTCGGTGAGGCTTGAGATGAGGGGAAAGGGAAATATCGTGCAATGGTTCTCAGGAATCGGCTCCAGACCAGTCGCATCACCAACCTGGGAACCAGTTAGAAATGCAAATTCTCAGGTCCCACCCCAGGCCTACCTGATCTGAAATCTGAGAGTGGGGCACAGCAATCTGTGTTTTAACAGACACTAGAGGTAGTCCTGATACAGGTTAGAACCACTGCTGTTTAGAATGAGCGAGGAAAATTTAGGAGAAACGGCCTACTAGGCAACTTTGAGATTTTTGACTGGGGGTAGGTTGCATACTGGTTTGGGATACTTGAGGGATAAGGTCTGGACATGGGGAGCATGCAAGAGAAGAACCTGGTTAATCAGCAGGTTTTCCAGAAGCTCTAATGGTGGATGTAATGCCAAAGCAAACAGCTGTGGCCCATGTACAGGACTAAGCCTGGATGGGATGCCAGGACTTGTTTTAAAAATGCAAATCTTGGTTTCCCAATTTAGACTAGAGTAGAATCTAGCAGTTCAATCCTTTGTCTTCTCATCCACCTCAGGAAGCAGGACAGGAAGAAGGAATCTGAAGAGGAAGGAGGAAAAAAATAAAAAGTCCCACATTCCTTCCTTATTCGCATGTCTAAAAATCCGGACCTCTCCAGAAGCTGTCCTGAGCCAATGCCAAGAATCTCCCACTCTTAAAAGATATTTCTCTTTATTTATACATCATCTCATTATATTTCTGATATCACGTGTATAAAATCACACATTTAAATCACATAAATCCTTTGCATCCTCTGTTCCTGGCCTGCTGGGAATTTGGAAATACAGCAGATGACACATACACCTGTTAGCAACACGTGAAAGTAAATGACTAAATCCAACTTCAGGTTCGATACGAGAGAACACAGAGAGGTCTAGTTGGTTCCAACAGAATTCTGTAGAATTCAGTTTAGAAGGCTGGATAAGCTTTGGAAAGACGAGCAGGAGACAAAAGTGAATGTCAGAACGTCAGATTGTGATCGCAGGAAAGCAAAGGAAGAATCAATTAAAAATAGGATGATCATTGATAATGAGATATATATTGCGATAAAATCACACATGACTGACTTAAAAACTAACAAAGATGGAGATGTCGAGTAGATGACAAGTCCAACGGTCCAACAACAAAAAGAAACAATTTCCATTTCAAAGTTAAAGCATAGCTGGAGCTCCACCACAGTGGTGCTGTGGCCCAGCAAAGGGATGGAAAATGCCTGGCCTATCCCATTCCCCTGCCTCTCTCCATCCTGGGACAGACATCACTATCAGAGCCTGTACTTCTCCCTGCTGAGCGCAGACTCAGTCTCCAAGCTATCCACAGCCAGCAGCCCATGCCGATCGCCCAGAGTTGCTGTTTCACCACTTATGCCAGCCTGCAATGGGCCTGGGCTGGAAAGTTTCTTCTGCTCCCAGCTCTGCCTCTCACTGTTTTGCCACAGGAAGCCTCTGCCATCAGTGTCCCAAAGTGCACCTGCTCTAAT
Source organism: Grampus griseus (assembly GCF_964374135.1). Lineage (NCBI taxonomy): Eukaryota > Metazoa > Chordata > Mammalia > Artiodactyla > Delphinidae > Grampus > Grampus griseus. The sequence goes on from NC_139008.1 coordinate 46,931,902, forward strand.
TAGGATCTGCTATTATAATTCCAGAATAGACCAAGAGGTAATTATATGAAATGCATGTTTTCTTTTCATCTCCCTTTCAATATTTTATACACACAAAGGCATTTCCAATTTCAACCAAGGGGGAGGTGGGGGTGGAAATCATTGATTCTGAAACTATAAAAAAACAGAACTATGCAGTTATAAAAATGAACAGTGCATGTATAGATCACATAAGTCTATCCCAAAATGTGGGGCATTTTCAAGTGGTACATGGTATTTCATAAATTTTTTAAAGTTTTTTCTTTTTTTTTTTTTGTTTGCGGTATGCGGGCCTCTCACTGTTGTGGCCTCTCCTGTTGCGGAGCACAGGTTCCGGACGCGTAGGCTCAGCGGCCATGGCTCACGGGCCCAGCTGCTCCACGGCATGTGGGATCTTCCCGGACCGGGGCACAAACCCGTGTCCCCTGCATTGGCAGGCGGACTCTCAACCACTGCACCACCAGGGAAGCCCACGTTTTTTCTTTTTAATTGCAATGATTATGTATTTTTAATGCATAATATAAAAATATAACTTACCATCAAACCTCTGAATTCATGGGTATTATTGCTTATGTCAAAGATAAGTAAAAGCAAAGAAAGAATTCAATTAGCTTAGAGAAAAAGATTAAGCAAATAATAGTGCAGGTGGCAAAAATCTTGAAGGTGACATGTGACTGGCTATAGTGTGAGCAACACTATTACATAACTGTGTGTGCATGTGATGAGTCTCACCTAATTTCACTGCTGATTGACGATGCCTTAGGGGAGCATGCCAACTGCCTGACCACACAGTGCTAGAACTCCCAACTGCCCCCATATTAAATGGAAAGTTACCCTTGCCATCTAACAGTTGAATTACACTAAAATTTCATGATTTAAAAACAACTAATTCGTGAATTTAACTAAGACTTGAGAGGTAGAAAAGCCTACCCCTTTATCCAACCCACAATCTACAATTAATGTGTTCTCAGTCACAACTAACTAGTGTCACTCCTGATTAAATTTCCCAGATAGTTTTTCAGTTAGTACTACCCATTAAAACTAGTGAAAAGCAACAGCACAAGGTGGCATGGCACTAGGACTGCTTCCAAGGGTATTCATCTCCTCTGACAATTAACAACAGCGAAATTCCAGGGAAAAAATTTCCATTCTGTTTTATCTTTGCCACTTGTAACACGGTCCCTCCTTAGAGGTCTAATTTATCTGGCATGTTTACTACAGAAGCCATGTTTATTATCCCATATCTGAATTACATTCACGTTTTTTTCCTGTTTTAGAACAGTACCAGGTTTCTGTGTGTCAGAAGCATTTGTCATTGAGTGGAGAGATAACACTGCAAGAGATGTCATAAGCAGTGGTTTGCCACCACCTGCCACATTAAATAAGCCTCAAGGTAAGCACTAGGTTACAGGGCAAGTAAGCCAGGTTTTTCCCCCTTCCTCCTTAAGCCACACACTAATCTGTACAAGTAAAGGTTAGCCCAGGTTTTTAATTTCAGGGCTAGATAAAAATGAGACAGAGTCTAAATCAATAAAAACCTCACATGAATTACCAAAACCCAGATGAAAGTCATATTAATTTAAACCATAAAAATTCTTTCTGTTTAGAAAAATCAATTGAAAAAAAAAATTCTAGCATCAACCATATCATGAAATTTCCAGGTAACTGTGAAATTAGTGACTGTGGGTCTATTTCCCTAAGAGTGCCATCTTTCATCCACCCCAGACCACTTCCTGTTCCTCCTTCTTTTTCCTTCAGCTCTGAGAATCTAGTCGCATGTCCTGGGGCCCCTCCAAGCCCCAAGTTCAGGCATTGATAAAAATTTAAGAGAAATCATGATGCATTGCAATTGGGAGTCTCAGGGTTAGAAACTCTGCAAGACAAAAAGTAACACACTCCAAATGGTGACATTTCAGGGCAGTAGAGGGAGAAGGGGAAACGTTGGCACAGAGGAGGTGGGATCCACACACTTCTGAAACGGCTTCTTGGGCTACACAGGTCTGGGGAAAAAAGAGCATGCTTTCCACCTTGGCTGTACCATAAATACACACCTAATAGCATCTACATCACAATACACGATAAAACTAATCTTGCGGGGAGGGGACACTAAGTGTGTAGGCCCTGGTATATCAAACATGGTGAGGGGGACTTCCCTGGTGTTCCAGTGGTTAAAACTCTGAGCTTAACCATGGAGTCAATCCTTGGTTGGGGAACTACAACTAACTAAGATCCTGCATGCCTCAATGCGTGGCCAAAAAAAAAAAACAAAAAAAAACATGGTAAGGAGGAAAGGGACAGAGCTGATGGTAACAATCACTACTATATATAATTTCACCTCCATTTTACAGATTAGGAAACTGAGGCACAGGAAGGTTTTTTTTTTTTTTTAATGTTTAAGTTCACCCAGCTGACTAAAATCCCCAGCTTTTTTCCATTTTACCACCTTAGTTTCCCAAAGATCGACAGGTAGATCCAACAAATGTGGCATTTCAATGTACCTTGTACCTTTCAAGCTCAATCTGAGGTCCAAAGATGGCCAGGTTTAGCATTTGCACCCAAAAAAAAAAAAAAAAAAAAAAAAATCAAGCAACCACTATGCAAATGCAGACCAAAGTGATTATGAAGAATAGTTTATAAGCTGCTCCAGGTACTGAGTCAATTCAAAAAGCTTGTTTTTATGCATCAATATCATACTAAGCTTGTTTTTATACCATTATATACTTAACTTTTGAAATGGAACAACACAGAAAAAGAAAACCAAAAACCCAATTCTTGCATTAGAATCCTGAGAACATAAACATTTGTACATCTTTCCCTCTAAGAGTTAGAAACCAAAGGGGTAAAGCATCAAATTAAAGAAGTGAGGGTATCACGCCTTCTAAATGGACACTCACTCTTCTCATAAATTCTGAGACTAAGGGTGCTTCTACCAATTCTCCATTCTGGTGCTGGATTCATGGTAGGCAATTAATTCTGTTTATGGCTTGGCTGACAAGAGAGTTCAGTGAACTAACATCAAACACTTTTCTAGTCCCCTAATTTGGAAAACCGGAAATAACAATTGTTCCTTTAGAAATCAAAGGAGGATGCTGGCCTCAGAACTCCCTAGGTTCTAGCCTTTAAAGCTATTTTCTTGAGAGAATTCTGTGCGAGAACTGCACATCTGATGGGTTAGAGCACTTTCTCTTTCTCCTTTATAACTTTATTAAGGAATGAATACAGCTTACTCTTCAAGGGCATAACTTTACAGGAGATAAAGACCCTTCACACTTTATGGCAAGGTCAAAGCTATCCTAAAAATGACCAATGAACCCAACAAATTCTTGACTCAGAGGTCCAATTTAACTGCTTCACCATCTCATTTAAAAATAAAATGGCTAAGCCTTCTTTTTCTGGTCTATTATTTATTAGATTTCAATAAAGAAGCTTTGCTTTTCATTAAAATTTTGTCACAAACTGCCCCATACTGTGCCTTTCCCTTGTAAAAGGCATTTTCAATTTCTCCCTCCTTTCTTGAAAAAAGAAGTGATTTTTGTCTCTTTTCTTGCTGCCAGTCTCTCCAAGTCTAATTTAAAGAAACCAACCAACAGAACTACTTCCTTCTCCCTCTATCTTAAAGAAATATGCAAGAAGTACACTTATTTATTTCTTTTTTAGCAGAAATTCACGTTCCTTCAAACAGGAGGATTTTAGATACCAGATCTCACAATTCCCTGTTTGTGAAGACTTACATAAAAAAAAATCACTTTTAGGTGCACAAGCACAGTATAAAAACGAATATATACGTACATGATATGAAAAAAACATGTTCTCTCTGATGATACATGGTACAGAAAGATCTAGCAAATACTATAAAACTCAGCTAACAAAGATTGTACAAGTAAGCAAGAAAACTTTGTAATTGATACTAATGTTCTGAGTTAGAGACATGTGGGTTGCCTTTGAAGGAAGACAGTACTGGGATTAATGACTTAAATATTAATAATCTGTTTTCTGCATAAGGTCAATTTAGGAAGAGAGCAAATTCAGAAAACATAACTACAATCCACAATCTCAACTTCCAATAAACTGGAAATATTATAATATTCAAGACCTGCTTCTGAGCATAGATCTTAACACCAAAACACAATTTTAGTACCAGATATGAATTACATTTCTTTTGAACTACTGGATGGCAACATTACATTCACTTTCATTATATCTGACCATGAACCTCAACCAGGGTAATCAAACAAAATCAGACCAATGTGAGACATACTCAGCAGATGGTGGGAACCAGGAAGCTAAATTTCCACTTCCCTTTGCCTGTATTTTACAAAATTATGCAAATTCCATGCCCAGTTAGTTAGCACTGGGACTGCAATCTGATAGTTTGATGACAGAGTGAAATTAATTTGAAACAAAGACAAATAGTAATTTGTGAAAATCATGCCCACACCTAGAGGAGGGCAGGATGGTGTGGGAGGGGCCTCTGAGATCGGGAATCCATTTCCAATCAAACCTTATTTCTCTACAACAGCTATTTTCCTTTAAGTTATGAGTAATGGTCCTGGAACAAAAAGGACGAGAAGCCAGGCCTAAAATGGACAGAGGATACTTCATCCTCTGTCATGGAAAAAAAAAAAAAAAAAACAAGAGGAAAGATGGAGGAAGATAAGAGACATTGAGTGATGGTGCCAGGAAAGCAGGGGAACTTTTGTCCAATGTCTTCCTTCCTTTCAGGAAAGCCAAAGAGGTTATCTTCTGAGCACAGAGGATTGTCATGATTTCATGAACTTGGAAAATATGGGAATAGTTCTAAACAGCTGTGCTGGAGAAGTGGGCTGCTTAGGTGACCTTACTCACCATTTGGGTTTGTCTTGCCCAGTGTGGGGACCAATGCCACCCTCAGAGCCCTACAGCAGTAGCTACAAAAGCCAATCAGGAATGACAAACGTGCAGCACATGTGCCACGCTCCTCGCTTACCTCAAGCAGATGACAGACATTATGAATCAAGCATGACATCCTTCCTCACTGAGCTGAGGCAGAGCCTCAGAATCTTTTTCCTCACAGTGCCCCAAGCAGCCATTACTGATTGATCAAGGAGGTACCTGAGATGAAACTTAGTCACCATTTTTGAGCAAAGCACAAGTCTAGCTGTGGACTTGACTTACCCATAACAGGGCTCCTGCTTCTGCACCCGTGGAGAGTTACCTACTTGATACCCCAGCTCTATAAGGACTGGATATTTTGCTCCTGAACTTCAATTCCTTTATGTACAGGGATCTGATACCTCCTCTGAAACCTCCTAGACAGCAGCCATGGGTCCAGAGCTGGCCCATTCGTGAATTCCACAGACCACTGCGGTAAGTCAAGGCTCAAACACTCCACCCCTGTAATCTACATTCTCAAGACTCATGCCCCAACTGACTACCACTGATACATAAAGAAATCTGATGATTGTTGGGTTACACTAGTTCTCCATGTACAAGCTTGATACTGGAGGAAGGTACACTAAATTGAAGCAGTTGCCTAGTGACCTTGCATAAAAAGCCAGACCCAGTAAACCAGTTAGTCGTCCTTAGCCTTTCCATGACTTCCAAGTTTGAGGACTATAGCCTGAAAGAGCAGATTCTCCTGGCCACTAAAACATTATCCATAAAACAGGTCTCCAATTGCCCTGAGGCCCAGGAAATATCTCTCGGAATAAAAGAAGCTACCTCTCTCCAAATTCCAGACACTTCCTTTAGTGGAGACCCTGAAGTCCAGAGGTCATCAGGGGAGTAAGCTTAGAACAAGGGCCTTATTCCCCAGAGATCCTTGCGTCACCCTCTGAAACAATGAACCTAACACAATCATGGCTGTCAAAGTATACCTACTGTAGTCCTGCCTATGTATGTCCCCAGCTCTTACTGGGCTTGCTGGTTCATTAATGGGACCAGATCCCTGGCTTTAGAGGGGTCATCCTTACTTTGTTAAAAGATTCCAGAATCCTAGTGTTTAAGCCCTGCCCAAGTCCCATGAAACCGTGGACTCAGTTCTCTCTTCTGAATCCTGGGATTCTGATCCAGTCATTCCCTTAGGCCCAGGTAAGATGGCCATGTCCCATAACAGAGGAGACTGGTAGAGGAATCATCTCCCCTGGACCAGAGGGAGTGTAAGGGGGTCCCTAACGAGCATCCAGTGTCTGCAGACAGTGTGAATTCTGCAAAACACAGCATGGGCCATTCGAGTAGCATGGAACGAAAGAACCCAACCTTGTTACGGTCCAAGTCTCAAGAGCCTTCTACCCCAATATGACCCCAACTCTTACTTCAGCCCTGTCCCAAGTTTTCAATAATTAGATTTTTCAGAAGCCGAGACATCAGGATCCAGTATGTCTCTGACTGCCAAGAGTTCAGCTGAGGTGACAACCTCACAGATGCTCAAGAAGGGACAATAGGTACAAATATGGTAGCAAAGTAGAGTATTTGTCTTCATATGTACTTGAGTTGAAATAACAACTGTATCGTGTACTAACTCTGTGACCTTCACCACGTTGCTCGATTTCTCTGAGCTGAACAAGAGTAAAGTGGAAATTATTGTAAGAATATAATAGGGTCACGGAGAAGCTTGGAGGATTATGTATTAAGTGCTGGGCACATGACAGGCACTCTCAACAATCATACCTACCACAGCAGTCTTTTGCCCAAGTGTAAAATTAACATATAAGCATGTTTGAGGCGTCGTGTTTGTCACATAATAGGCACTCAATTATACAGAGAGAGAAGAAAAAAATTAATGAATAAATGAATGAACCAGTCATGTTTGTTACCATGGGTGAGAGAATATTCTTTAAAAGGAGCCTAGCTCACCAGGCAGTCAGCTTACCCAAGCATCAGCAATACTTTTTATTCACTGTCAGATGGATGCTTCAGCTGAAATAAGCAGTGACCTAAAATTATTTCTGAAAATCCATCCAATACACTTAAACTGTGATTTTTTTGACCCATAAGTCACATCTGAACATTTACAGGAAACTCAATAATAAAACTCTGCCTTTGAAAGGGAGAAGGAATTCTTCAGAAAGTGGGTGCTCTGTGAGAGCAAGGTAATAACCTTCTTTTAAAGACGAATTTCTTCCACTAAATGATCATGTATTCTTTCTATGCTGAACTTAAATTGGAGTTAAAATTTTCAAACTCAGATGTGTATGAAGTTTTTTATTTTTGAAAAGTCAATTCCCTTTGTAGGCACCCACACCTGAGTTTTGATTCTACAGAGAGGAAAAAAAAAAATCTTTCTGGAACTAAAGTGAATGCTTTAGTTAAATGGAATACATGGTTAAATGTATGCCCAGGGGCAGAGAAAAGCCAGATCCCTAAGGCATAATTCTGATAGTTGCACTCAGCACCAAGTGTCTATCAGAGGGGAAAATGTGCATACTTTTCACAAATAAGTGACTACTGACCCTTCCATTTTAGGGTATCTCAGAATAGAGGAGAGAACACTTCCACCTGGAGGATTCCATCTACTCATACCCTTGAAAGAATAACACTGATTGTACACATAATTTGTTTCGTAATAATGCCAACCTGTTTTTCAGACTCCTAAAAGGAAGGTATGCTCCACTGACATGACTACAATTTGAGTCAAACGGTCCTGGTTTCAAGTCCCAGTTCTGTTACTTGGTAAAAGTTCTACCTTGGGCAAGGTCCTTAATACTGCAAAGCCTTAGCTTCTTAAATTTTCCCCTAGGGACTAGTTATCCTTTGCCCTCTGCCTGCATCCTGATGGATTCTCTACCCTGCTCTAGGCCCAGGGAGGCTGACTCAGCGGGCAGCACCACAGATTTAGCCAACCGAGGGCATCGGCAAGAGGTCAGAGGCGGGTCGATATTTCCATCAGAGCTCCTGGGAACAGTCATAGTTGTCGTCACATGGATGCCTTTGCCACCCCGTTTCCCAGGCCATAGACTCACTGGAAAGATGAAAGGAGATGCTGTATGTACAGCACTTAGCAAAGGCCTGTCACAAATAATGAGTGACAGATGCCACCCACATTTGAAGCCAAAATAAGCAAGTGGTGTTCGAGAAGGGCCCACCGCTAGTTAAGAGGCTGATTGGAACAATGTACCACCAAGGCAAGGCAAGCGTTTCAGTTAAGTGCGAGGGGATGGAAACGTTTGGTTCATGGCCACTCCCCGCTCCCTTCAAGTATCTGTGCGCTGTCTGCTTCGCATATGCCAACACTCCTCTGACAAAATCCAAGGGAAAGATTCTCTCTTGAAAAGTAGTCGGAGCACAATGAAATCTGCACCAACGGGACTACAATCAGCGGTGGTGTGGGCACAGGGGTGTGACATGGGCTCTGTGCCGAAGGGAAGTGAGATTGAGATTGTGGCAGCCTGGGGACAGTCCTGTGCTGAGCTCCTGGAGTGACAGTTGCTCTGGGGTAAGCCAGTGAGCGGTTCCTTGAAAGTTCAGGATGTGTAAACCAAGAGAGAAAGTGTTGATGAGGTGTAGAATGCTGTATATGTGGGTGTAAATATCTGAGAGAGCTGTGAGTCAAGACAGGGATTCCTATTTTGTGGCACCTCGATAAATAGATACTGGGTCAGCAATGAGCCAAGGGGGTCATGGTTTAAAAATGTTGCCTGAAGGCTGAAGGAGCTCAGCCGCCTTCTGATCCTTGACCAAACTACCCAAGAGGAGTAGTGTGGAGTATGAATGCCTGGTTCAGTGCTTCTCAAAGTGTGGTCCCAGGGCCAACAGCATTAGCATTACCTGAGAACTTGCTAGAAATGCAAATTCTGGTGCCCCACCCAGACCTACTGAATCAGAATTCTGCAAGTGGGGCCCAGAGATCTGGGCTTTAATAAGCCCTCTGGGTGATTCTGATGCACATTCAAATTTGAGAACCACTGTCTTAGTACCAACGCCCTAGCACCAATTTATGTTATTACTATTAGTCACTGCTCGCTGCCCGTATTATGGATCAAGCACAGTGCTACTCCACCCCTTACTTGAATCATTGCACTTAACATTTACACCAGCCTTGTGAGGTAGATACTGCTGGTGGTCCCATTTATGGAAAGTAAACCGAGGCTCGGGGAGTTTGCAGAGCACACCAAGGACACACAGCCAGTCAATGACAGAGCCAGCAATTGAGCTATGCTGGCTTTCTCAATGTCTCGTCTCTTCACTTTGCTTCTCTGCCTCTACAGCAAAGGAAGATACATCCTTGTAAGGCAAAATGCATTTTTTAAAGAGGTACATTTTTTGAATTATGTGAACCTTTTCTGCAAGACAACAGAAGTTATTCCCCAGCTTGCTCTGTGAAACTGGGAGCTGCCTTAACAGAGAACTCCCACCAACTCCAAGATGTGCTTTACTCACAGAAAAGCACAGAGATATTTAGGAGACAGGGAAGGGGCTGAGCCACGGATCTGGCGGCCAGATATATGGCCATCTGGAAGGGATCAAACTTGCACAAGCTTTTGAGTTGCCCAAATAAATGTCTTCTTTGTCTCCACCAAAAAATAGAAAAAAATATATATATATTTATATACACGTACCTACATATAACAAAGTACACATTGCCCATAATTATAACAGCAACTGGGAGAGAACATAAATTTGGATCTCTTACCTCCCCTCCAAAATGAGATCAGACCAAATACAGTGAATTATTAAAAAAAAAATTTTTTTTTTAAAAAGGAGTTTCTATGAATTACTATTTGGAGTGTGCTATTACCTGCCCACTATGAAGCACCTACATCATTTTCTCTACACTGATAAAACAAGGTCTACTTTAACCTGCAGGAAAGCAAAACAAAACAAAATTCAACAGGTACTGACCTTACAGTGATCAATGGCTTATTACCATATTTTTACTTTAACATATTAAAAAACACCTCAACGTAAAGTAAAAAGCCTGCTTCGAAAATTATATACTATCATGTTTGTGAAACATCAAGCAGAGGAAAAGTAAAATAAAAAAATAAATTTAAAAGAGAGCAGGTTAACACTCTAATTAAGCAACTCTAAGTGTGGATTTATTTTCATGTAGGATTAATTAACCTAATAATGATATTTGTATTTATTCTGAGCAATATCTGGGAGAAAATATTTAAGCTCAATTTTTTGTGACATATATCCTTTTATAAAGATATGAATATATATATGCATTTAAATATATATATGTTAAAAAAGGGACAATGATTAACAAAAAAATATTCTAAACAAATACTTACTTGAAAAAAATTAATTTGCATTTATTCCAGAACATTCATTAAGTTCACATTTTATGAAATTCCTAATGAAATGCAGATAAAATTTATCAATAAGAATTAGAGCATTAATAACAAATGACACTGCCATATAAAGCAATCTGAAAAATCTATTTGGATAATTTAAAAATACCCAAATAGTGAGCTAGTGAGCCTACTTTTTTGTTTTACAAAAGGATAATTCCACATACTTTGTTATGATACGAAAGTCCTGTGCTTATTTGCATGCCCTTCAGTTTTTGCCCCAAACTCTTTGAAGACATTGGGTTCATCTTGCACATCTCCAGATACTGAGGAGTTCCTAGGAAACAGCTTTGTAATTGGTAGACTAATATATTTATTGTATTAAATTCTGTTTCTCAGACTAAGGTGATATTACTCAGAGAGGGAGGGGCACAAATGCAAAGGTTGCCAAGTTCAGGAAGATGATATAATGAGTGAAGTGGGCTGGGTGGTGAAATGGAGGATCATATCTTTTCTAAAGGGGTCAGCCATTACTCAGTTCCAGGTGATTGTCTTTGGATGAGAATGCTTGTCCAGTGTTTCCTGATTTTCTGATTTTTTTCAAAGAAAAAATGGCAATTAGGGCTTCAAAGAGAAATCTCCCAAGTTGTAAAGACTGGCCACAAATACAAAATTGCTCTTTAAAGTATAGCTTATTAGTCTGGGTTTGGGCCTAAATACAAACCACCTGAAGATATTCCAGGAGCAGTGGGTTTAATAGAAGAATTAGGGTTTACACAAATGATGGGCAACTGGAGAGGATAAAGGTCAGGAAAGTCATGCGGAAGTTCTGGAAAGCTGCAGTCAGAGGACAAGGAGGTGACCTGGAGACCTCTTCCTGAAGCACCAAAGTGGTGGTTCCCAAAGGCTTATGGGGAGGCTGTTCTGCAAAGTCTCTGGAAGGATTCCACCAGTGGTCACCATCTGCAGCAGTGAAGTGAGTGGTTCTCAAGCCACAAAGCCACCAGGAATCCCACATCTGCCCACACATCCGGCTTGTCTTTTGCCTACCAGTTCCCACACCAGTTCTCATGGGCAATCTAGAATCCCAACCATAAAGGAAAGAGGATCCTGGGGTATGTGCTTCTTGATCCGGAGCAACTGACTATAAAGGAATAGCATACAAGGATGCTTTAGGGGATGATAAAACTGTTCTGTATTCTAATTGTGATAACCCAAGCTATATATGTGTTAATTCACAAAACTGTGTACCAACAGAAGTTAATTTTGCCATATGACAGTAAATTACTAATTATAATAACACTAAAACATCAAGAAAAAAAGAACATAACTTTTTGTATTTAAATTAATGAAGTACATATACTCTGAGATATAGAACTTGTAGCTGAACAATACCACCTGGGGCCTTATAGAAAGTCAGGAACAGGAGGAAGGTAACAGTGGCAGGTGCCTTTAAACAAATCAAGGAACATAATCCACTATTAATATCTAGATGTTGGTCCTTCACGAAGGTAAATAATCCTGTTCAAAACTGCACCAGGGAACTTCCCTGTGGCGCAGTGGTTGAGAATCCGCCTGCCAATGCAGGGGACATGGGTTCGAGCACTGGTCCGGGAAGATCCCACATGCTGCGGAGCAACTAAGCTGGTGCGCCACAACTACTGAGCCTGTGCTCTAGAGCCCGCGAGCCACAACGACTGAGCCTGCATGCCACAACTACTGAAGCCCACACGCCTAGAGCCCACGCTCCGCAACAAGAGAAGCCACCGCAAGGAGAAGTCCGCGCATCGCAACGAACAGTAGCCCCTGCTCGCCGCCACTAGAGAAAGCTCGCTCACAGCAAGGAAGACCCAACACAGCCAAAACTCAATCAACCAATCAATAAATAAATTAATTAAAAAAACAAAACAAAACTGCACCAGGAGCATGTTTATTATACGAGAAGATATTTCTCACACAGCAATTACTTTGTTTAGGGGAAAATCAGTCAAATGCTCTTAATCCCAGTCATGATTATAAAAAGTAGACATTGAAAGTATAGTAGAAAACAAACTCCATTTTGACAAAAGACAGCTCTGTGACTGGGGAACAATATGTATCAGCCATTATTATGAGACAATTAAATAGAGCGACTAAACTCAAAAGGAAAAACAACTTATAAAGCACTTGCTGTGTCTACCTGCATTTTAACTTGGATAAAAATCCAAAGGATAAAAAGAGAAAAAAAATCTGTATTAAGGGCTTCCCTGGTGGCACAGTGGTTGAGAGTCCGCCAGCCGATGCAGGGGACGCGGGTTCGTGCCCCAGTCCGGGAGGATCCCACATGCTGCGGAGCGGCTAGGCCCGTGAGCCATGGCCGCTGAGCCTGCACGTCCGGAGCCTGTGCTCCACAACGGGAGAGGCCACAACAGTGAGAGGCCCACGTACCACAAAAACAAACAAACAAACAAAATCTGTATTAAGTTGCTTTGGCAAAGCCTACACAACTTGCGTAAAAATGTATATTGTTAAAATTGCTTCAGTGTAGACATTTAATATACATAAAGTCTGTTTTAATGATTCATCTTATCCACATCCTCACTTGTGATAATACTGTCTCATCGGTTGCCTGCCACTCTCTCCCCCTACACCTCACAAGTATCAAGTCAAAATTCAACACTTAGTTGATGTAGACAAAATCTTTCAATTCAAGCCTGCCTTACACATACTGGAGCACTTTTCAACTGTCACTTCAGAATGTCACTGATTAGCATGCAAAAGGCTTATTTAATTTCTTTATTTCTTTCCAGGGAAAAGAGGTTAGAAACAGCTGTCATTCAGGTGATGAATACAAGCTGTCAGCCTTTGAAAGAGCAGGTGAAATAGTTGAGGTTGGAATTAATTAGCATTTAGAAAACCCCCATACTGGACCGTGCCCTGGCAAGGAAATGGCTGTCCTTCTTTGCAAATGATTTCACCTATTAAAGTAGTCCGGGTATAAGGCACTGTGCAAACATACAACCAAAAGTGTGAACCTTCAGAAACAAAATAGTTTTCTGTTCTTTTGAAAAATCGAGGCTCATACACGTAAATCTAAACGTAACATCCAGTCAAAAGTCACACGTGGGTAGACAACTAAGCCTTTTTAAAGATGACATTCAGGGGCTCAGGACGATCTCAGGCTTGCCTGCGCCATTCAACAGTAACATCTGAGACTGTCCTCAGTGCTGATCACACAATGGCTCTGAAGCCATTTGATTTGCAACACACCATGAGAGGAAGAAGATTTTCGAAAAGAAATCTCTCCCTGACCACACCTTCTGTTTGCTTTCAGTTTCCTTAAGGTCATACTCTCAGAGCACATCAAACATCTTACCCTCACCCTCCCCAAAGAAAAAAAGACAACTCTTCTTCTGTTTCAGAACTGCACTGTATATCTTAAGTCTTAACAACTGGACGTTTAAAACAAGCCATTGTAAGTCATATGACATTTGATATATAGGATTCTAAAAGCACGACAAAGATGGACACCAGGTATTTAGTGAAAGGTAACAAGTGACCTGCAAGAGTAAGAAGAAGCTGTGCATTGTCGGAGCACCCACAGAAAACCAGGATGGTGATGCTAATTAAAAAGCTCATTATTATTGCCTGGAAGGCAAATGTCAAAACAAACGGTTTCCTTACCTCAAACCGGGCCAGAGTCAGGGCAGAGGTTCTGACTGTGATGACGATAAGCCTCTGTTTTGATAATGTGAGAGGTCTGAGTCTTCTTTATTCACAAGAAATTTCTTTTGAGAATCAGAACTAATTACGAAATGAAACACTTCATACAAGGCAGGAAGAATTGCTTTTCAGAGGCCCGAATGAATCCCTATTTTGCCCTACAGTTACACCACCCCCCACCAGCTCTTCCCCTCCACCTGCACACACCCACCTCCTACCATCTTTCTGATGCTTTCACCCACTACTTCCACCCCCCCTCCCAGCCCTTACTAGGTCTCTAACCCCCCCACCCCCCATATCCTAGACCTCCTCCTCTAAGTGCACCAATATACCCTCCTACCCAGATCTCTCCATTAGCTCCGTCCTTATCCACCCGCTTCTCCGTCTGCCTTTTTTCAGCACTAAGCACCTCCTACTTTGCATTGTTTGATATTTGTTTACTTAGCCTATCTTCCTTTACTTCCTTAAAGCTTCCTTTGGTAGCTTCCTTCTAAACCACGAAGTGGCAGGCTACATCTTTTTCTTTGGTTTATTTCCTCAGACTAAGTTGGGGGCAGGAGACCCTAAAACAGGGGACCCTGTTCTCCAGGGCAGCTGGTGAGGAGAGGGAGAGGAACACTTGTTCTGATGTAACCACGTCGTCAGGGTCCCCTGGCTGTTGGCAGGAGGAGCAGGCTTCCTCACTGCTTGTGGGCAACAGCGGCCCTTCACAGCCCTGGGACCTGCCAGGCCTCTTCCCCAGGGCTCTCTCTGTGATCTGATTCACTCTCTGGGCAGCAGAAAAGGGCCAGGCAGACATGGATCTACCATGAAGCCAATTAGTCTTAAGCTTCTGGGCCCTTCACTTGCATGGGTGAGGCCCTAGCAATTTTTTCTTTGCAACGTTGTGTTATTTTTCTTGAAGGGGGCCCTTGAAATTGTAGAAGCTTCTGGACCCACATAACTTGGATCAGCAGCCCCTGGAGGAAAGAGGTACCAATATTTGCTGGCAAGGCTTATGACCAGCCGTTTTTATGTGTTTGTTTTATTCTACTCTACTACAGGCACTAGTAAAGACGGACTGGCTAAAAGTGTGTGTAATATTTTTCAGGAGGTATTTGAAGAGGTGGTTTATGAGACCTAGAATAGACAAGGGTATTTCTTTACTGGTCAGCACAGAATTGACAAGGACAAGTCATGCAGAAATGGCCTCATGTCTTGTTTAAAGACTAAAGTGTCTTTCCTGTCTCCAGGCATTTGTACCTGATGCTCCCCCAGCTTGGAATGCTCATCCCCCAGATCTATGCAAGGCACATATCCATCTTCAAAATGTTTTTTACTGATGAATTTATTTATTGAATGTTTGTTTCCCCCACTAGCATGTACGCTCAAGAGGGCAGGGACCTCAACTGTCTTGCTCACTATGGTATCCCTAAGGCCTAGAACAGTGCCTGGCTCCTAGAACAATTAGTACGTGTGGACGAAAGAAAGGAAGGATGAATAGGTGGATGGGTGGGTGGGTGGGTTTGGTGAATGTGATCTAGGCTCAGTATAATATTTACAAAGTCTACTCAGATAATTTTTTAGCACAACACAGAGAAATGTAAATAGTAAAGTTAATGCAAAACAAGTCAACCAATAATATAAAGAATATTACTGATGAATTCAGGGGTCTTAGAACTTTTTCTTCTCTGGAAGCCTGGAGGAATTCAGCATGATCCCTTCAATGACAGCAGTTCAACGGTGGTAGGGAGAGGATTCGAAAGGACAGCTTGGCAGACGGGGGTGAGATAATGAGGCTAAGAAAAGATCCCCAGGCAATTCTGATTTTCCACTCCACACTCCCACATCTAGCTACTGTGGAAGATCCTTGAATTTCTGGGAAAACTATAAAAGTGTCTAGTGGAATGTCACATACTTTGTGTTGAGGCTGTCGTATCAAGGGATCCCAGATGCCTGTGTTTCAACTGGCTACATTAGGGTCGCCTAGGGAATCAGAAACAACAAAAAAACATGTATGCATTCCTGGACCTCATCTGAGATTGACTGAAGCTCTGGGGCAGGCCTGAAAAATCAGTATATTAGAAATCTTTCCAAGAGGTTCTGAGAGGCAGCTCCTGGGTTTGAATGTGCTGTATGACCAAACTGGAATTCAAAAGGACTTTAACAGACTTGAAGAATGTGCCAAAAAAGACAAGATACATGTGATGCTGAAGTTTCGAATTCTCAGAATCTCTCTAAGGTACTGAAGAAGTTGAGATAAATACAGGATTGAAATTTCCAGTGAAAGAATAGGAAATCCTGCCCTGAAGGTATGTGTATATATGTATGCATGTGTGTGTGTATAAGTACAGGATTGGTAAAACTGCACCAAATATCTTACATTTGACCCACTCAGTTTGACCTCTTATTATCACCCTGCACCAAGCCTGGAGGCTGACCTACATGGACCACAGCAGTGACTTCCCTTGCCCTCTGGCTTCTGGTCAGCCAACAGGGAGTCCCCTCAGGAGACTGGAGGAAGGGAGGAGAGTAAGGTCTGGGCTTTCATTCCCTGAGCCCTCTCTGTTGGAGGTCTGTCTTCAACTGAAGGTCACAGGCCCTCTACATGATTCTCTCCCTCCAGAGAGTCCCTTTATTAAACATTTCAAGTTTTCCTAATTTGAATGAGTCATTTGCTTTTTGTTGATATTATGATTGATACAGATACCTAATCTAATGGGAAGGCAGGTTGAAAGTAGATAGGGTTATGGCTTAGTTGCTGCTTTTAAAAAAGCTAATGAGAATTCAGCCCTTTTATATTGTCTCAATATGTATCTAGAATCAGGTGTAAGTCCCATGGGTGTACACATCTGGTCTCACCAGAGGTTTAGGTCCATAGGGAACTTTGACAGCCTGGAGGGGCCAGAAGGGCAGTCAGATGGCTGGTCAGATGGGTACATTTCTGAGCTCACCTGCCTTGGTAACACTACAACATGCTGCAAGGGGCAGCAGTACATAGTGGCTATGAGCAGGGACTCTGGGCTGGATTAACTCCTGGCTCTGCTACTTATGAGTGGTACAACCTTAGACAAGTTATTTCACCTCTGAGCTGTTTCCTTAACTGTAAAGTGGAAATTAATAATAATAATAATAATACCATCTCTCTCATAGGTTATGAGGATTGAATGAGTTGCCACCTATAAAGCACTTAAAACAGTTCTTAGCACAAAATAAATATTCTATACATATGTTTTAAATAAATAAAATAAAAATTCTCATCCTCATTGTGCAAATTTCAGAGAAAACCAGCATCTTCCAGAAAGAAAAGTGGCTTACGTTATTTTTTTTCTATAAATAGCCAGGTATTTTTAAGTGGCTAAATATTTTCTGCAGAAATTAGTTTTGTCTACAAAGGACCATTAACTTATAGATTATGACATTAAGAGTTTGAGACATGGAACCACTTACAACAATTGAAACTTTAAAAATATTTTAGAGGTTAAAAATTCTCATATTTTATTTCTGGGCTAAAATGCAGAGAATGCAGTTTGAAAGAGACACTGCTAGCATTTTAATGATCTACACCAGCCCCATCCATGTTGCCACAGATCATGATAGTGTGCTCTCTGCTTACATGATTGTAAGAAACCTGAATGAGACTTCAAATTTATCCGAAAAGGATAGTACTTTCCAGCATGGATAAAGAATTGTATTAAAGTTTAAGGTTTCAAAAGCCATGAAGCCTGATGTTGACAACTGTGACAATGCTCACTGAAGGAAAAAAAAAAAAAGAAAAAGGCAGTCGTGTCAGAAGAGAGTTTCTCTCTGAAAACTACTCATTCTAATCTATCAATATTAATTTAAAAATCCAAACAATTATGTTTGTATAATTGGCATCATATTTTAATGTAGCTAAAATTATAGTTATATCATTTTCCATCTTTCATTATCATTCTCTCTGTCATTTAATCTTCAACTCTAAATGATCCTTTGAGGTCATTTGGAACTGAAGAACACAAACAGTCCCTGACTTACGATGTTTGGACTTAACGATTTTTCAACTTTGTGATGGTACCAAAGCTATTTGCATCCAATAGAAACCATGATTCAAATTTTGAATTTTGATCTTTTCCTGGTTTAGTGATCCTCTCTCGTGATTCTGGGCAGTGGCAGCGAGCCACGGCTCCCGGTCAGCCACTCGATCCCAAGGGTGAATAACAGGTATACTGACAACCATTCTGTTTTCCACTTTCAGCACAGTACTCAATAAGTTACATGAGCTATTCCACTCTTTATTATAAAACAGGCTTTGTGTTAGATGATTTTGCCCACTGTCAGCTAGTGTAAGTGTTCTGTAACCTAAGGGGATCTGAGCTAAGCTCTGATATTCTGTAGATTAGGTGTATTAAATGCATTTTCAGCTTAAGATATTTTCAATTTATGATGGATTTAGTGGGCTGTAATCCCATTCTAAGATGAGAAAGATACAGAATGGAGGTGTTTGTACAGACATCCATGTTTCAAGAAGAAAGATGGATGACTTTCAAAAGGTTTTTGTGTTGATGCATCAAAAGGGAAGGAAGGAGTTGTACCTATTGGAGAGAAAGAGTAAAGAGAGCCAGGTAATGTGAATGGTTAGGTTTTCCAGTCTTCCTGTGCCCAAGGCATGACTCCTGCTTAGCTGAGGGTCGGTGTCATGGCCGTTCTTCCAGCTCACTTCCATTCGCTGGAACAGAACAGTGGTTCTAAATGAAAAATTCTTAGCTGTGGGTGATATCTGCAGAGCCCCTGACAAGAACTTCCAGCAACTCCATTCCCTCAAGGAATGAGGAACATCATATAAGAGCTGTGCCAATGCCTGGTCCTCTCCTTCCCAGAATCAGGGGCAGCACCAGTTCCGGGAACTTATCCTACCAGGTAAGACCCTAGATTATTAACCGCTCTCTCAGTTCTTCGATATTTTTAATTGGGAACATTTAATAAATAATTGGAAGCTATGTGGAATGTATTTACTCATTTATATTTATTTTAAAAAAATTATTTGATGTTCACTTAAAACTTTTTACAGTGTGTCTCCCAAAACTTATCACAAAGTTTCTTAGAGAAAATCATATTTTCCCTGTGTGTATACATTTCCTGGTTGCCTCCTGATTTTTATTGTGTATTAGAAAATGTTCAGAATTCTATAAGAATAGAGACTTCATCTGTCATTTCTGTGACTCCAGTGCCTAGAACAGTGCCTGGGATGTGGTAAGTGCTCCATAAATACTTTTTGAGTGAATAAAAAACCAATATGAACAGAAACTAGAAATGCTGAATACTAATATGGGGCACTAGCTCTGAACAAGGCCCATGGCACGTACTTGACAAACATCAGCTCCATCTCCCAACACTGTTAAAAGCTAGGTTCTGTTCACATCCTCGTCTTACATATGAAACCACTGAGCTAAAGAGAAGGTAAGTAACTTGCCTAGGATCTCACAGCTTAGAAATGGAAGATCTGGAGTTGAACCTGGATAGCTGAAAGCTAGAATCCAAGCTCAGAACCCCACAGCTAATACGAATGTTGCTAATCCCTACTCTTTTTTTTCCCCATTCAAGTAAACACTTAAAAACTCAGATATGGCTTTTTATACACTGATGGAAAACGATTCTATGTTGACAACAAAGTTTGCGAAAACCAGAAATGTAGTGACTACAATTATTTTCATTTACATACAAATGTATTTTCACTTACATACAAACATACTTACATACATACAAACATACATATATAAAGCACTTACTGATAAGTATAAAAATTCAACAATTAATTTCTCTCATTTTAAACCCCCTCATGAACCTCCCTTACTTTCCCCCTAAGAGGATCGGGTAGCAAAGCAAACCAAACAAAATCATGCCTTGAAGCGTAAGCAATTAATGTGGCTGGCTGAAGCTAATGGAAAGCTATTTTTTAAAAACAGGAAGAGTGCTCTTAAGGTATTTTTAGATGTGAAAATAATGTCAGTGTCATTTATTACACATACTTCAAATCCAGTTTTGTCACAAAATGGAGAGCCTTCAGTGAATTTGAGAAGAGGGGCTTGAGAATGTGGCCCACATTATATGTTGATTTTTCCATGGTTGTTTCATACAGACAACATCCTTCAGAGAGTTGCCCCTTCTGGCAGGTGGCATCATGCATGCACATGACTCATATAGGATGGTGGGGACTTAGCACCCATGCTTTGGCTTTAAGCACCTTTAAAACATTCCCAGCCAGGCTGGCAGGAGACCTGAATTTTAATCTCGGCTTTGATACTAACTAGCTATGTGATCTTGTGCAAATCACTTAACTATTCCTTGCTTTGGTTTCTGCAAAGTTGGATTAGGTGACTCTTAGATACCTTCCAGAACTAAAAATATCTTTCAATTCACTACATTTTAAAGATTTTATTCTTAGTAAATTCTAAGTCCTAACTTACGATTATCTATATCTCTAATATCTTTTTTTTTTTTTTTTTTTATGTTTCACAAGTTTGTTGACAAATGAACAGAAACATTTTGGTAAGTGACCTACCAGAGTTTCTTAGGGTTTGGTTACTTGGCAAGGCTGTAGGCCTGTGAGGACAGAATGCTTATTCTGCACGTACATTGTCATGAAGCCCAACTACTTCTGGATCTGATGGGATGGTGGCATAAAATGGTGACATAGCAACACTCCTGAGCTCTTACAGCCTGTGGGCAAGACAATGCATAAATGTGTCTACCCAGAATTAGCATAACATCCATGTTTCTGCTCAACCTAGGAAATCCAGTTTTTCTTTTGGGTGCCATGGATGTCAACACAGAAAATGCAGGGCATCATAAGAATGGACTCAGATTAAAGGGGTCTGGGGGCAACAGCACTGTCTAGCCATTCCTGGGTTAACAAGTAAAGTTGATCCCCAGCATTTTGCAGAGTTGATTACATAAAACCTGGGTACCTCAAAGAGAATTTTGATCAAGTGCATAAGAAAAAAGCAATTATTTTCTGCAAATAGTAATAGAACTCCCGGAAAAACAAAGTGACCTTCTAACATGGGCCAATGTAGAGTAAAAATAGCCAAGGTTTACAGACAGATTTACAGAACTTGGACAAGGTTGAGTCTAGAACAGAACAAAATGGAAATATTCCTTCAGGCATTTCCTTAAGGAAATAGAACTAGACTTTAATATCTGAACCCATGGTACACCCACTGAAGTCTGTTTTGTATATTTACAGTTAAATTAATATGAAATACAATGTACATAGTTCTTATTCCAAAGGAAAGGCTTGCTCATTCCTAACCAATGCTTTTA
The DNA here is from genome assembly GCF_964374135.1 of Grampus griseus. Classification (NCBI taxonomy): domain Eukaryota; kingdom Metazoa; phylum Chordata; class Mammalia; order Artiodactyla; family Delphinidae; genus Grampus; species Grampus griseus. The sequence continues at coordinate 46,953,117 of NC_139008.1, forward strand.
TTACCTTTATAAAGTTCTGCATTACAAAATACCTTACAGAAGATATGGCTACACTTGGATCTTTGGACTAGATGAGTCCTACCTGTTTATTTTAGTAAAAACTCTAATGTCCAAGACAAGGAGTAGGGAAAACCAAGTAAGCAACTCTGGTCCTTACAGATCACTGACTCGGTAAGTCTCACTTCTGTCTGGGTGTGCTTACATTTTTTAAAAAATAATGCACAGTAGTCAGATGTACAGATAATTGCAACAGCTGTAATACCTTTCAGTCCAATCCCATCAGTGGCAGATAAGGACAAGTGGTTTAATCAGCAACCTTTACAACTTACTTTCCAGCTTACTTTCACAGCTATAGGACAGAAGATAAAGAGCTAAAAACCATATTTCTCATGTTGCCTTAGGGCTGGCATGTAATATGGATCCCCCAAGAAGATTCAACTGTGTGAATCTTGAAGATGAAAGTAAACAACATAGTGTATCAGCTGCATGAAAGGATGGCTCTTTAAGAAAGCATGGTGGCAGAGTATTTAGTTCTTTTAAGGAGCTGTGTCAGAGTACCTAAACCTTAATGTAATATGTGTCAAGATCTGGGTTGTAGCAGCAGTGGTGGTTCTGCTCAGACACTCCGTGTTGCAGCTGAACATTTTTCAAGTTATGTCATCCTTGGCTGTATTATTCTCTGCCTGAACTATACAGAATGGATTCTGTAGTAGGCAACCAAGTATGCTGATGACATATGGTCTATGTGTGGTCTTCCTTTTCCCTGCTTCTTAAAGCTCTATCCTCTGGCAGGACCAGCTGTAATAACTTTTTTTTTCTCCTTTTACTTTACTTCAGAAGACAGTCTCTTACCTTAAGATCCACCTACACTATATCTTGGGAAGTATATCTTAAATGGGTAGAAAAGGCAAGATTCTACTGAAACTATTTTATATATCTCTATATAATATATAAATACTATATATATTTATATGTACAAATATATAAGGTGAATTTTCTTTTTCAAATAATATATAATATATATGGCTTGATGAATATCCAAGAAATTGAACACTAGGAGCTTTTCTCCCACAATAATGCAAAGAGTGAACTGACAATAACAGTAGGTATTTTATTAAAATCCACATTCACTGGAATCACAAAAAGCCCAATATAATTATCACCAATCTGGTAAAGCTGTGAAGTTAGTTAATTTTATTTCTTGAAGCATTCAGAATGTTTCAAGTAAACTCTTATAATGAGCCATTGCCTTTGTCTTTTTTTTTTTTTTTTTCCTCCCTTTTCCAGCCCACATAAAAATGACAAACACAAGATACAGCAGGCTAGAGCTTTTTTCCCCTCCTCGGGAAGAAAAATATTCATGTCAATTGGAAGAGTTGAAATTGCATCCAGCAGTTTGGGTTGGCTCTAATTTCAACCTCCTGTGATATTCCACTCTTATTCATTCAAGTAATCTCTCTGGCATGGCAATACTAGGTTTGTCTTTTTCATATAATTTTTTGGAGCTGCATGAGCATTCAAACATACTGCTTCCTTTAAAAAAATATACTTCAAAAACTTCTCAATTAATAAAAATAGTGAAAGACACCCTAGTACTACCTATAGAAAACTCTAAATTGAGGCAGAATTGTGAAGATGGGAACCAGAAAGATGGGGAAAAGAAAACTAACACCACCAAGTGGCTACTCGTTGCCTTACTGATTCAGATATGTTGTTTTATTTGTGAGAAGCCAAATAACTTGTCCAAATTCACAGTATACCACAGAGATAAGACTGGAGCCCAGAACCGTCTGTCTCCAAAGTCATTTCCATTAGACTCACCAGAGCTGTCAGGAACATGTTTCATAAATCCCTGTGAATCTGACAATGGATAAATCCTGTCCTGTATCTCTCCCTTTGCATCTCCTCCAATGAGGTACACCAAGACATCTTGTTCAGAGAATATAATTTAAGATACATGGTCAAATAATCAACTGCAAATACTGCTGTACAATAAATGTAAAAGGTCATGTGAACACAGCAGAGAATGTTGTCATACTGTGTGCAGAAGGAAGATTGGCAAAGCACGTTCCATACTATGAATCACAAATCTCTGAATGACCAGGGTTTCTGGGGAATATAATAGCTCAAAAGTCTCATGTGCAAAGAACCTTATAAGTTAAGCCTTCTATGTGTATCCTGCCAACTTCCAACAGGGGAAATGTCATTTTCCTTTGTAAAGATGATGACACAGGCAGAACCAATGGACAGAGACAGAAACATGTAATGGCCTTTTAAACACTGGCACTTTGATGATTAAGTCGTGCCATCAGAAAATTCCCCAAATTTTTCATTGCAGAACAGCATTCAGGCAATCAGGCACAGTGGATAAAGTAATCATTATGTGTAACCCCTATGTGAGGCTAATTTTCTGAAGCTAAGATCAATCTGGGGCAGTAAGTAAGTAAGGTGAGTTTTTTTTTTTTTTTTTTCCTGGATTTATTATCCCTGTAGCACCACAATGTTATATAACAGAAGACTAAAAAGTATAAAGAAAGCATTTGGAAATGGGCATAAATTCAACCAGAACTGTTAACTCCCATATATCGAAAGGGCAAAAGGAAAAACCCAGAAGAGCTTATCTTCTGGTGAATACAGGATATGGAAACAGATTTTCTCTAAAGATGGCAATAAAAGACCAGTACTACCTAGTTCCCACCACCTGCCTCATGAGGAGAAGTGAATAAGAAAAAAAAAAAAAAAAATGTGCCAACACATTATATTCAGAAGGGGAGCTATTTAACCCAACCTTTAAATATCAGAGTCTGAGGAGGCAAGGCATTTGGGAATATAAGGCATATTCCAGGCTGATGGTGCTTATTAGATTGGTAGCTTTCCTTTCAGCCTTCCTTATGTTTTTCGTATCTGTTTTAATGCCAGTAACTTGGGACAAGCAGAGAACAGAAAGGGTGATAGAAAACACAGTAGCATTTTTGCTTTCATCTGTGTGTCTTCAGATCAGAGATTAGGCTCCGATTTCAGTCTAGGTGCTAGTGTCTGTTGAAGGAGGGTAAAGAGCCAGCCCCAAGAGCATATTTGCTTGAGTCTCCCTATTCCCTACCCCAGAGAGTTCTGATTCAGACTGAAGTGCTAACAACTACATATAGAAGAGTGATGAGTCTGTCTCCACAAAGGATCTTAGATAAATGCTCTCATCTGCCCTTCCCTAGTTCATAATCACATCATTCTCATTCCTTTGATACTGCTTAGACTTTCTATATGTGTGATATTTAACTCTGCTTCCATCTAGTAGTATTTGTATGGTTTTATATTATATGCTTAAGTTTAAAAACAAAACATGATTTTAATTATAAACCAATTTCATGAAAACTAAAACTAGCCTTGATCTAATTTAAAACACTTTTACAGAAGTTGAAAAGAGACACAATCTATAAGGAAAATCAGCTCATCATGGTATACAATATATATGACCTAAAAGACTCAGAAAGGATTGCTCATAAGTTAGAAACTTTTTTTTCTTTTAATGACCAACAGTCATAATCTCTTTCCAGACTGAGCACTGATGAAAAAATGCAGAGAAATATAAGATGAATCATTTTATACTTTTATGGAGATTCTCCTCTTTCTCCCCCAGTCTGAGAAATCCTGAGGCAGATGGCCTGTAATTCACAATGGTCCTGGAGGCCCATGCAATCACCCATCTTAGATGTTTCAACAAGATAGACCCCTGGAGTAAGTATGCAAAAGAAAAAAAAAAAAAAAAAACATGCTGTTTGCTCATCTCAGAGTTAAAGATAATTCTCAGATACTCCTACTTCCTGGACAGCTCTGAGTTAATGTCATATTCTGGAGAAATTTAAGGTATTCTATAGCAAATTGGAAGCAGTTGCCTCTCCAGAGTTAACTCTGTCTGGGAACATCAGCCCCCTCCTCCTTGGCTCAGACTCTTCAGATTATTTATTTCCTGCCATATTTTCCATAATTCATATCTCCAAATGAAAAGGGTGGGTGGGGGGGAACAAAGGAATCAATAGAAAAGGAACTGTTGGCTTAGGTTATCATGTAAACCTTAAGGAGAACATCACTTGCCATGGTAATTTATTCATTCATTCAAATAATATTTATTGACAGCCTGCTATATTCTAGAGGATACAGTACCAAATGTGACAGACAAAATCCCTGTACTCATAAAGCACACCTTCCAGTGGGAGAGACAGACAATAAACAAATTGAGCAATACACCTGGTATGTCTAATGGCAATAAGATATAAAGACAAATAGGAAAAGGAGAGAACTATGGAATGACCAATTGTTGCTATTTTAGGTAGGGAGGCTATGGAAGACTATACTTACAAAGCTGAATTTTAGGTAGAAACCTGAAGGAAGTGGGGGAAGGAAAGAAAGAGATTTCCAGGTGATGGGAGAGGAAGATTTGTGAAGCTGGGGTGGAGTGGGTGGGAGGAAAACAGCAGGAGATGAGGTAGGGCCTTGTGGACTTTGTAAGGACTTGAATGAGACTGAGGAGTCAATAGAGGGTTTGAAGAAGAGGAGGGACATGATCTGACTTACATTTTTCAAAGAATCACTCCAACTGCAATGTTGAGAATAACCTATAGGAGACAAAGGTCTGAAGCGAGGAAAAGATCAGGAGAAAAGAGCAGTAAACCAAGTGACAGATGGTGATGATCAAGATGACTGGGCCAGAGTAGAGTTAATAAAGTGATGTGAGAAATGATCAGATATTGCATATATTTTGAAGGTAGAACCAACAAGATTTTCTGAGAAACTGAACATAGAAGTTAAGAGAAAGAGGGCAAAGATTTTAGCCTGAACTATGGAAGAATGGGATTGCCAAGGACTGAGAAGAGAAAAACTGGGAGAAGGTATGTATGGGTATATTCTGGAGGGTCAGCATAGTACTAAATAAGAAATTCTAATTTGGAGATGACACATTTCAGATGCTTATTACAGATTCAAGTGGCAATATTGAGTAGGCAGTTGAATGTACACGTCTGTAATTCAGAGGAGAGGTCTGAAATGAAATGTAAATTTATGATTTATTAGCATATAAAGCCCTGAGTTTAGCTGAGATCACCAAGAATGAATGTTGATAGGTAAGAATTCAAGGATTTAACCCCAGAGCTCTTCAATATTAAAGGGGCAGTGATACAAGTGAGAACCAGCAAAAGAGATGGAAAAGAACAGTCAGCGAGGTAGGAGGAATCCAAGTGAGGAAATTGTTTCATGTGGGAGGAGCAATCAACTGTGTCAAGAGAGAACCGACAGTTGGCAACTGGGCTATAAGACAAGGATAAAGAAGAGCTTTTTAATCTCCAGCTCTGACCTTTCACTCAAAAGCAAAAGCTTTTGTAGACATACCCTGCTCCCTTAGAGAAATGTCCTGCTTATACTTGTAACACTTAGGAAGCAAATTATTTTACTTAGATTGTATTGAAATTCTGTTGATAGTTCATGGTTTAAAATGAAGTCCCTAAACCATATGCTCAAAATACCCTCAGGATTTTATATTCTTTACTGGCTGAGGAAATTATTCAATAAAAGGAAATCATCTCAGTGACTGTGTTATTAGGAATGTAGTTTAGTGATTTTCCAGAAAGATGGATTACCTGACCCAAATGGATAATGTTCTTAGTCTGGTACCATTCAAGCTAATAAAAATCAGTTCTAGTCACTATTTATGACCATTTACCATTTCCATGCTGGATACCATTGTATTGTCTGGGCTTCTAGGAAGCTCTAGATTTAATGGACAAAGATCACCTTAAAAGGTCAAGATCCCCAAAAGTTAATGAACCAAATTTCTGTCCAGCAGCATATTTTAACAGTATCCAGGGGTATATAAGTGCAGACACCGCTGTTTTCCAGATGTAATGATAAAATAAATTGGAATATAAAAACTGATTTACTAAGTTCTAGAATATTATTTGACTTGCATATTCAAGTCCTACTTAAATGTGCATGTGTTAGAGATGGCTAATAAGTCATGTATTTTTCTCTACCTAGTCACCTTAAGAATACCCAGGCATTATAGAACTAGAACAAAAACTCTTAAAATTTTATGGAGACACAAAAGACCCTGAATAGCCAAAGCAATCCTGAAGGAAAAAAACGGAGGTGGAGGAATCAGACTCTCTGACTTCAGACTACACTACAAAGCTACAGTAATCAAGACGATCTGGTACTGGCACAAAAACAGAAATATAGATCAATGGAACAGGATAGAAAGCCCAGAGATAAACCCACGCACCTATGGTCAACTAGTCTATGACAAAGGAGGCAAGGATATTCAATGGAGAAAAGACAGTCTCTTCAATAAGCGGCGCTGGGAAAACTGGACAGCTACATGTAAAAGAATGAAATTAGAACACTCCCTAACACCATACACAAAAATAAACTCAAAATGGATTAAAGACCTAAATGTAAGACCAGACACTGGAAAACTCTTAAAGGAAAACATAGGGAGAATGCTCTTTGACATAAATCAAAACAAGATCTTTTCTGACCCACCTCCTAGAGTAATGGAAATAAAAACAAAAATAAACAAATGGGACCTAATGAAATGTAAAAGTTTTCGCAAAGCAAAGGAAACTATAAACAAGATGAAAAGACAACCCTCAGAATGGGAGAAAATATTTGCAAATGAATCAACAAAGAATTAATCTCCAAAATATATAAACAGCACATGCAGCTCAATATTAAAAAAACAAACAACCCAATCAAAAAATGGGCAGAAGACCTAAATAGACCTTTCTCCAAAGAAGACATGCAGATGGCTAAGAGGCACAACATCACTATTAGAGAAATGCAAATCAAAACTACAGTGAGGTATCATCTCACACCAGTCAGAATGGGCATCATCAGAAAATCTACAAACAACAAATACTGGAGAGGGTGTGGAGAAACGGAACCTTCTTGCACTGTTGGTGGGAATGTAAACTGATATAGCCACTATGGAGAACAGTGTGGAGGTTCCTTAAAAAACTAAAAATAGAATTACCATATGATCCAGCAATCCCACTACTGGGCATATACCCAGAGAAAACCATAATTCAAAAAGACACATGCACCCCAATGTTCACTGTAGCACTATTTACAACAGCCAGGTCATGGAAGCAACCTAAATGCCCATCGACAGATGAATGGATAAAGAAGATGTGGCACATATATATGATGGAATATTACTCAGCCATAAAAAGGAACAAAATTGGGTCATTTGTAGAGATGTGGATGGACCTAGAGACTGTCATACAGAGTGAAGTAAGTGAGAAAGAGAAAAACACATATCGTATATTAACACATATATGTGGAATCTAGATAAATGGTACAGCTGAACCAGTTTGCAAGGCAGAAATTGAGACACAGATGTAGAGAACAAATGTACGGACACCAAGGGGGGAAGTGGGGGTAGGGGGTAGTGGTGGGATGAATTGGGAGATTGGGATTGACATGTATACACTAATATGCATAAAATACATAACTAATTAAAAAAAAAAAAAAAAAAGAATACCCAGGCAGAAGAAAGAGAGAGAGAGGGAGGGAGGGAGGGAGGGAAGGAGGAAGGAAGGAAGGGAGGGAGGAAGTAAGAGAGAAAGAAAGAAATGAAAAAAGAGAAAGGAGAGAGGGAGGGAAGGAAGGAAGGAGGGAGGAAGGACAAACTATACACGTAAAGAGAGTTAATAGGTAATGGGGAAAAGTTGAAGAACAAATAGTCCTGGACCATGTATAAAGGATCCTTTTTTTTTCTTTTTTTGGCAAAGCACAGAGACAGTTAAAATGCAGGCGTTTTCAGTACTCCGAATTGAGAGGCCAGGAATAGTACAGGATTAGGTGGGGAGAGTCTCCTAATTTAGAGTCACAGGGTAGTCATAGACATTCTAGAACCTGGAACCCAGCACTTCCAAACTCCAGGTTGAGCGGTTCTGACAAGACTACTCTGTAATCACAGAACAATCAGAACTATGCCATGTGCTAAAAGACTTGGTTAAAAAATCTGATGTGATTTGGTCTGCTTAACTAATTCATGTGCAATATTAGACATCCCTATAAACTGCACACAGTGATTGTATACTCACAGGGAATTCAATTTGTAGTATACAGTATATGCTAGTATGGAAACACTGGAATAAATAATTTCTTCATTTGGCTGTTTTAAGAGGCACTTTGCTATACCTGTTGCCAATTCCTCAACTCCATCTGGGTTACAATTGACCAAGATTATCTCTGACACTAAATATACCTTAGCCTTAATGGCTAAGTCCCAGCCTGTACAATATTCTGGATATGCTGTTTATGTTTCCATTTGCAAATAGCATATATTCGCAACAGCTGGGCAGACATCACAGCATCTGGAGCAGGAATTAGCCTTTAAGTATGCAGTGACTAACAAAGATGCCAGGGAAAGAACTGTAAGCATTAACAGTTTCATGCTTTTATATACATGACAATAATGCTTAGCAAAAAGGCTCAAATGTATCCAAAGGTTTCTATGCTTAAGAATTTTCAAAACCAATTTCAAATGTTTCTGAATCAACAGGAATTAGTTTAAATTGTGCTTGTCTCAGGCAAAGACTGCTGTAAATCAATCTCCTTTTAAACGTACATGAGCAGCTTAAAATTACATCACATGCCATGGCCAACAACTGTTGGATGCCAAATCTAAATAGAGTAAATCTAATTTCCACTAGATTGGAATATGTAATACAGAAGTGGACTTTTAAAATGTCATAGAAAATAACTGCCTTGCCTCTAATGCCAATACACTCCTTAAAACACCCAATACGCACCACAGATCAAACAGACTAGGAAATCAGGTCACCATATAGAATTGCTTCATCAGTATTAAAAAACAAAACAAAACACTCTATGTATCACATAGAAGTTATCATTTAAAGGGATGATTGGCTATATTCTTCAAAAATTGTGGAAAAATTGTGTCCCCCATTTCATGTTTATTGCTCACAAAGTGGGTAGGGCACAACATGGGGTTTTTGCTCCCAGGGACTTTTAAAGAGATGAGGTTTATTGAAAGTTTATTATTTTAAAGTAGATTTAAGGAAAAAAACACAAAAGAACAAGTGACTGTCCTAAGGTATAAGGGTGGAGGAGCCCATATAAAATATCCTTCTATAAAAGAACAAAGCAATCCCCCCATTTTCTGGTTATATGTAACCCCTCTATTTTTTATGAATTGCATTCATTACACTACAACTTCATCCTAGAGGAAGTTCAAGAATTAGAGGAAATGGTAGGAATATTAAACATACTCGACACCACCTACACTGCATAGAACTCTTACATCATGCTTAAGGCCTACACTAGACTGTAACCATGGATAAATATTCACTTGCATATTTTACATAAATCACACACATCTGAATTCTAAATCTGTGAATACCTTGAAAAAGTTCCATCTTCAATGAGTTAAAAAAAAAAAAGAAAACAATAACTAAATGAGAGAGATGAGAGAGCTGAGAGATCACACTTCAAACCTGAGAAAGTTTTTAATAAAATAAAAATAAAAATAAATAATAAACTTCTAAACATATCTGGTTAAAGGATATTCAGAAACAAACAAACAAACAAACAAACTCTCCAGCTTACTGCTGATTAGGAAACATCAACTGAAGTCAGACTTACCAGGGAACACCCTTGTTTTCGATTTGCAGCACGTTTATAACGATTTACACTAACCCAGTATTATCTTGTTGAGCCCTGATCTATGCCCTGGTTATTCACACAAGGCAAGTTAAATTAGAGACTGGACCTGAATTTTTAGGCCTGGGGCAAGAGAAAGTTGAGTAGGTCATGGAGAAGAAAAACTATTTGCTTTTCAAGGAAGGCTGCCAACTCCTCTGTCCCAGGGCCCGTAGTTGCTGTGAGGGGCCAAGCTGGGGTTAACTCAAAAGGGAATTCATTTGTCTCCCTTATTTCAGCAAAGACAAGAGATTTCTGCAGGGATGCTGGCAGTTTGAGATGCAGAGAAATCACTAGAAATGTCTGCCGGCAGCCATCTCAGGTGCAGTCACCTGCTGGGGCCGGTGAGAGGAGGGTGATCCAGCAGGCTCTGTGGAAATCTGGAACTGACTAGAATAATTGCTCTTGGGAGAGGCTTTGATTTCCTCTAGGAAAGGAAGATAAAGGAGGGGCCCATGGGGCCAGGGCAGGTGGGACCTTGGAATATTTTCTATTTATTTCTCCTCTTTTATTTTTTTCTTTTTCTAAATTTTGTTTCATCATTCATTGAAGTTTCTTCCTCCCTAGCCGGTTTAATTTAGGGCCAGTGTTTGTTTGTTTTTGTTGTTCTCCTTGATTCCCTGGAAGACTGACAAATCATCTAAAGAATGTGAGTGCCTGCTTCGAATTAAGCCCACTGAGTCAAATAACTGATTGCAAAGGCAGCGGTTAGGAACAAGCAGATTTTGATTCAAGTTAGAAAGAGGCACTCATGGTTCCAAAGCAAGGCAAGGAGCAAAGAGAAGGTGGCTGTGTTCCTTGGTTACTTGCAAGAAGGCTGGGATAAATTGCTTGTTTGTTTAACAGCTTTTGAAAGGAGCAGATAAATTGCTTTTGGTGACTAAGTGTGGTTATGGGAGGTTGAACAATTGGAGTCATTTCCATAATCAGCAATTGCTGTTGCTGAAATTAGAAAAGTGATAAATAAAGGGAAAACGTGTCTGGAAGGAAGCATTATTCAATCATAAGCCATCCCAAATGGTTAAAAATGTAGCTTAGATCACACTCCTGTGAATTTACACCACGGAAGAAACGAGACCACTCAATTTCACAGTTCCAGGGAAAAACGAGGCTCTTTCTGGAACTTTTACTTTCCCAGCAATGCGTTTGTGATGCATTCCAGATGGACAAGCCTTGAAAAGTGACAGTATCCATCTATTTGTGAGAATCCACAGAGAGAGTGAGAGTTTTCACATCCTTGTGTCCCTAAAACATAAACACCACAAACCACTAATGAATCCACTTAATCCAATTTGGGAGGACCCCTCAGGACGAAATGCTTTATCAGTTATCATCAAAGTATTCAGTCTAATTCTTCTTTGCCCAGGTCTCTATGAGTGAAGGGGGGGTCAGGGTGGTTGACAGAATGGAATTAAAATAAAGCTAAAGACAGTTCTTTGGATGAAATATACGGCTGATATTTTAATGTGTGGGTGACACAAGGCTGAAATAACATGAACGGTATGTTGTGAGTTCGATTAAAATATAAAAAGATCTTGACAAATTGGAAACATGATCTAAGTCTAATAGAATGACATTTAATGGAAAGAAATGTTAGAACCTGAACTTGGTTTCAGAAAGGCATACATGTGGGATAGAGAAGATACTGTTTAGCAGGGGCTCTTATAAGAAAGTATGTGCTGTTTTGCTAATCAACTCCAGAAAAAAACAACCCTGTCACAGAAAGAGCTAATGCAATGTGATTGCAGACTGACTTTAGGAAAATGCATTAGCTGAATAAGGGGAGGTGACAGTTGTCCTCTGCTGGCTGAACTGCAGCCCAACTGTGGCCTACCCGGCCCTCCCGGCACAAGGTAAGAGAGGGGTGCCCGCCCCAGGCCACCCCCTCCTCTGGCTGTGTGGATTCTACCTCCTCTTACCTTCTAAGGAACCTCCCTCTCTCCTCTATGTAGCTAATTCCTACCTCTTCCTGGTTCCTTCTCATCAGCACTTGATCACACTCAAGTCTCTCTTATCATATAAATCCCACAACGCCCCGCATTACCTCTGCGCTAACCACCCCTCCTCCCTTTTGCTGCTGAATCCCTTCACAGTCACTATCTTCCCCTCGCCTCTCTGACATCTTCTCCCTCCGAAGTTTGACTTTTATCCTCACTGCTCCCCTGGAACGGCTCTTGGTTAAAACCACCCACGTCTAAAAAACAGTGCTCAGCCCTTACCTTCCTTGGCTGCTGGACAGCATTAAATGTCGCTGCCCAGCCTTTCTGGAATGAATTTTCTTTGGCTTTCTAGACGCAGCCCCCTCTCGGTTTGTCTCCTCCGCCATGAGCTGCCCATTCCGTTTTGTTGTTGTGTTTTGGGTTTTGGTGGTGTGTTTCGGAGGATCCTTTTCCTCTGTCCATTCTCTAGGTTTTGGTCTTCCTCGGGGTTCCTGGTCCCCTTCCTCAGCAGGTGGAGGGGGTTCTCTGGATAGTAATCAAAGGCTGTGCTGGATCAGAGGGCCCCCCTGCGCTGCCTCACGGGGAAGGCCCACCAAGGAGGCCGGCAGAACTCCCTCATCTGGGACCCATCATGGAACAATCAGTTGTCTTCAGGCAGCAGTGGTTTCAAAGAGTTAACAACACTGGAGACTTTTAAGAAAATTCTGCCATAAGGAAGCATTTTTGAGCTTAAATACATGGAAGAATAGAGACCCCCAAGTCCTACAAAAGCTAACCCCAGGCTCCACAGAGAGGGGTCCTGGAGAGAATCAAGGATACACAATGGAGGGTGGAGTGACACGCTGCCACAGAAATGCAAAGCAAGCTGAACACGATGGAAGAAATAAGGCCACTGGGCCCTCAGGGAAGGCTGAGGAGACAGGGGAGACCACCCCCCCCCGAGGTGGGGAAGCGGCAGGCCACCCCTTCTTTCCTTTTTTTTTTTTTTAAATTGAGGTATAGTTGATTTGTAATAATTTATGTTTCAGGTATACAACATAAAGATTCACAATTTTCAAAGGTTATACTCCATTTATAGTTATTATAAAATGTTTGCTATATACCCTGTGTTGTATATTATATCCTTGTAGCTTATTTTATACCTAATAATTTGTACCTCTAATCCCATACCCCTATATTTCCCCTCCTCTATTCCCCCTCCCCACTGGTAACCACTAGTTTGTTCTCTATATTTGTGAGTCTGCTTCTTTTTTGTATTATTCACTAGTTTGTTGTATTTTTTTTAGATTCCACAGATAAGTGATATCATACAGTATTTGTCTTTGTCTGACTTGTTTCACTTAGCATGATGCCCTCCAAGTCCATCCATGTTGCTGCAAATGGCAAACTTTCATTCTTTATGTATGGCTGAGTAATATTCCACTGTGTATATATGCCACATCTTCTTTATCCATTCACCTGTTGATGTAAACTTAGATTGTTTCCATGTCTTGGCAAATGTAAATAATGCTGCTATTTCCTTTCCTCTCTTAATGGTCACAGCCACCATTTGTTATTTAGCACTTAGCATGGGCCAAGAAATAGCTCAGTGTGTATGACTGACCGAGTCTCTTAATTTTCCCCACTATCTCTCCTTCCCTTCTGTTTTAGAAACAGAATCTCTAAGTAGTGGGTGCAAGAATTGTACTTACATTGAAGAGACTTGCCCTTTTAAATCTCTTCTGCCTAATTACAATGTTTTCAAACACAGAGAAAAGTTGAAAGAATTCTAGAATAAACACTCATATATTCACCATCTATATTTACAAATTGTTAACATTTCGCTGTATTTGTTTCATGACATATCAACTTCCATCTATATATCTGTTTTATTTTTATCTCTTTCAAAGTTGCAGACATGAGTACTCTTTACCCTTAAATTTATCTTGTTTTATATGTTTCCAACAATCCCCTGAGGTAGTTATGGTCACTTCTGTTTTCCAAAGAGTAAGCAGATGTCTACCAAGTCCAAGTAACTTGCTAGGGTCACACTCTTAGTAATTGATAGAACCCCATTTTGAACTCAGGTCTGTCTCTCTCCGGAGTTCATGTTTTTAACCTATGAGTTTCCCATCCCTTCAAGCCCCCTCCCTCATTCTCCCATCTAAGGGTCCCTTAGAGTTTCAGAGGCTTTGGTGTATAACCACCGTTAATTTGATAAGGACTTGTTGTTCTAGGGGTCTTGGAAAAGGAGAGTTCTGATTGCTCAGTTCACCTTGCCAACTAAAAGAGATAGAGGAACTCTGACCCATTTGGAAATAATATCCCTTCATTCCAGGGCGCTGCCTTCAGGTGTCAGAGAAAAGAAACTATATTTTCCATTACCACTAAAAGTATTTCTCTGTGGGAATAAGCAATTCCATTAAATAAAGTACCCTTTCCCTCCGATTAATGTGAAAGACGCACAGGATTCGAAAAAAGCACAGCTCTCTTTTTTCCTTTCCTGAAATGAAATGCTTTATACCTCACTTACTGCTTATAAATAAGACCTATTTACCATAGATCTGCAGACTGTTATATACTTTGTGGTTTGCCCGGCCTCCCTCTGAGGGACAAAATTTCTGAAGCTGCTCCTTTGTGTTTCATCAAGAATGATGACTCTCAGCCACCTCAATATCATGGCCTGGAAGTTCCCAAAGCAATTGGGTTAGTGATGTATTTTGTGATCCGTGCTGTGGCCATAAAACTTTTCAAAGTAAAGCTCAAGTTCCAATCTACAGATCTGAAGAGGACATTTCTAATCTGTTGGTACAGCCTGTCTTCCATGGGCCCAGCTGCCAGTGGTTACCCTGGGCACCGGGTGGCCTCACGAAGTCGGCACAGCCGAGCCGCTCGCTGCAGAGCAGCAGAGCCCAGAGATCGTCACATTATCACCTCCCGACTCGAACCAGAGTTCCATTTAACAAGCTTGACAGGAGCAACAGGACTACGAAATAACAAGCAGATACACGGTGTGGTATTTGTCAAAGATAAAGGGCTGAGCTTGAGCTTAATGCTTTACGAAGGTTTTGGAAGACATTCAAATCAACCACCCCAAATAGTTTCTGTTCCTTGAACTTCTTCTCACATTTCTCTTATTTGGAGTTGCCGTTTTGACACATTAAGCTTCAGTTGGTGGCAATCTTTTGAAGATACCAGAAATGCCATTAGAGTCTGTTCTGATTTCATAGACATGTCTTATGCTTCCACATACGTACTTTACTTACATCTTAAAAATCTTAACGGCTGAAGCCAAATGCAATTCTACTTTATTGTTATACCTTCCTAAAGCTAAATTTACAAATTGCACCCAAACATGCACACGTGTTTGCAATAAGACTTAATGTAAAAACACAGAGCCTCATTTCTTTATGGTTATAAAGTAAGCAGGGGAAGAGACTTACAAACATAATACTATAATCCAATCACGTGTGCCTTACTGCCCATATTACATAAAATAGGATTTAAAAAAAAATGAATCATATCTATTGCCATTTTATATTTGGTCTTCTGAGAGCCTACTATCCCTATAGTTCTCTATCACGTGTAGAGACAAATTAAATTTGAAAAGAAAAAAATATTATCTTTCCCGTTTTCTTCCGAATGTGCAAAAGCAACCAATACAACGTGAAGTATGGCATACATTAGGAGAATTAATTTTTGGATGAGTCTGACAGCACGGATGAGTTGGAAGCTTATGCCAGCAAAAACTGAAGAGAAGCTATATTTTTTTTTAAACAAATATATAGATTTACAGAAAGTAAATGCCCTTTTTCTTTTATAGATAAATTCTTATAAAAATGAAAGTTCTATAGCTGTCAGATCTCCAGCTAGTCTGAAGCTCTTCAAATACTGAAACGTGTGGATGGGTCTCTACTTGCGGTTTTGTGGTTTGTTAGGAGAACCACACTGTAGGAGAATGTTTTTGTCAGGGCAAAGTCTTTCTTCATTCCAGTGGGGCTTCATTTCCCTTCTCCCCAAAGCTCTTTATCCAATTTGCTCACAGCAAGGCCAGTTTCTTTGACCACCACGATCTGGAGTCCTGTTCCGAGTTTTGAATTTTGCAAACATTGGTCTAAATAGGCTTAAATACATGGCACTACCACACACTAAACATTCTGAGGGAAGCTCGCCTTGACACAGACTGTGAGTGGTTTGCTTCCCTCTTGCGTAACAGAGCAATCTTGAACAATATGTACCTTCCTGATGCTCTCCTCAAGTCTGTGACAGGGAAGAAACACTCTAATTGAAATCAGTTATAACAGCAAATTCCCAGCATGTTTCCACTGAGGAAGGGAACTGAAAATACCACAGCTCTCTGTGTTTGGCAGCACGAAAGAGTGAGTGCTTTGGAGCTGAAGCGAGGATGCCCAGAAGAGCGGGGTTGGGGAATTTCCTTTCAGAAACACTTCTTATGTGAGGAAGGCTGCAAATTGCTTAGAGTATAAGGTTTTTGCAGCCAGACCAAAAAAAAAAAAACCAAACAAACAGATTTTAGTACCACTTAACAGCTGCCTGGAACTATGGCCCAAGGAGGCCTGGGAACAAGTTTGTCCTTAAGCACTGGCCGCTGGTTGATTCTTCCCCAGGATGGTCCATGATACAAACTCTGAAGTATTCTACCCGGATTCAATATGATATGGTTACATTACAGATATCCCAAGTAAATATGAAGAAACACACTATGAATTAAAGAGTCTGATAGAGGGTGGTGGTGGGGCAGACCACTGAGGGATAGTCTCTCATATGGAAATTTTTATATGTTAAGAACAAGTTAAAAATAACATATAACTAGGGATACTGTATATTTCTTAGGGATAAACTGTGCTTCACATATAAGTGGTATTTAAGCATTATAATAGCCATAGTAACTAAACGCCTGATGTTTCAAGGATTAGGACAAACATATGGCAGAGGAAGAATAGCAAGAAGAAAAAAAAATACAACGTTGGCATCTAATTTCTATATTAGTCTCTTGGCTTAAACACGGATCGTTCTATCAGATACACACAAGATAGACTTATGTGCATGCACATTTTCATGTACACACACACACACACACACACACACACATACACACACTGTCTTTGCTCTCACAGCCGACACAACCCTCCAACCCTCACTTTCATCTTTATCTCCTAACTGAACTGGGCTACAGAAAAGAGGGAGGATTTGGGCTCCCATCCTGCCAAACGCCTCTTGCTATTGTATGTGCAGGAGCCAAGCACAAGGCCCGGGACACCTGAGGAGCCGGAGGACGTCTAAGGCAAGTTCCTTTACTTGGGGGCATGGATGGAGCCCCCACTGAGAGATCCTGGCAGGTCTCTTCCGTAAACAACTGTGTGTAGAGGTGAGAGGGAAAAAAACCTGAATGTATAAGCTTGTAAATAACCACTCAATTTGATTCAGTCTCTCCTGGTCTCATCTTGCATTATTTCTCCCTTCGCCCAGTACTAGCTCGTGAAGACACCATGGTCGTTCATGTCTTTCGGCCTTCATATATGTTGATCCCTCTGTCCCTCTACTTCTCTAATTGTCCAATAGTCACAACTTAGCTTCAATGGCATATACTCTGAAGTTATCCTTTGGAATTTGTTTCTTCCCTATCCGTCTCCCTTACATTGGCATGTACTGGGGGTGGGAAATACTAGAAGTTTCCTTGAACACTGACCGGCATGGCCCAATAGGAAACTTGCCAAAGTTTCCTTAGTAATGGCTTTTGAAGGCCAACTAGCTCTAAACTTATACTTTAAATTATCCCTTTCTACTGTGCATTGGTCAGAATTGTTTGACTATTTGTATCTAATGAACTTAATCACCTGTAATAGCATTTGTTATATGGTATCATAATCACTACGTGTTGAGTTTGCTGCTTAAAGGATTTGAATTATATTGCCTTGAAAGTGTAGGCTTGCAAATTATGAATTAAGTGGGTGACTCAGGGGATAGAAGTGATGGTAGTCCAATAGGAGAAAATGAGTCAAAGTCAGAGAAAACAAGAACAGATCGCTGCTACTCCCCACCCCCGCCTCCGTAAGGCCGAGGAGGAAGTGATTATCAAGTCACCAGAGCCAAGGGTGGGGTGCACAGTAAGGGCTAAGACCAAATTACCCCCTAATTTGTCTTCCTACAACAAATTGTGGGTTAATGGAATAACCTAAGAATTTCAGTGACAAATACAGCACACAAAACATTGCTGTGAGGTTTAATTCATAAAATGCACTTAGAATAGAACCTGCCATGTTATTCTTATTAGATGTTCAAGGTTTCTGGTAACTTTTGAACTGACCTATAATTCTCCTAGTTCAGCAAGTAGAGGGAATTCAGAGATCAGAGCCTTTGCTCCAGCTATGGATAGCAATGCCAAAGAGTACTAAAATCAACTGTCAAACAAGATACCTTCCAGTGAGTAGATGATGTTAAAATATTAAGGTCTGGAGATGGTTTTTGAACTTAAAAATCATACCAGAGAATTGATTAAACTGTGGAACTTGCCATGAGAGACTCTGATTTGGTAGATCTGGGGTAAAGGTTGGGACCAGACATCTCAAGGGATTCGTTGTATACAGTCTGAAGACTTCATCTTGTGAAGCACACTCATTGTGATTGAGACTGAGGAAGAAAAGGTCTTGAATTAATCTTGGCCTGCATTTTAAAAAAATGTACAGTCAGCCCTCCATATCTGTAGGTCCTGGCATCCGTGGAGTCAACCACATTGAAAATATTTGGAAAACATTTTTCAGAAAATTCCAAAAATCAAAACTTGAGTTTGCTGCATGTCAGCAACTATTTACATAGCATTTGCATTGTATAACGTATTATAAGTAATCTAAGGATGATTTAAAGTACACAGGAGGATGTGTGTAGGTTATATGTACATACTATACCATTTTATATAAAGGACTTGAACATTCGTGAATTTTGGCAACAATGGGGGTCCTGGAACCAATCCCCCTCAGATACTGAATGACTGTAAGTGAAACAGAGTTGAAGAGAAGTGAAAGTTTCAGAGCTTATCACAGATAGTATTTTTTCATGAAACTTTAATTTTCAAATGCGTACGCATTTGTGTACCAGGTTGGATCTAAAATGAATTTCTTATTATGGGTTGTAGACAAAAAGTTGGAAAGACTTTGCTCTAGGGAATTCACAGCATTCACATCAAGTGACATGTAATCACAAGGCATTCTAAACCCTGGAGCCACCTAACAAGCTTAGGATTAAAGAAGGGTAAGGGGGAGGGAAAGAAGGAAAGGCCAGTGGGATATCAACTGGTGTAAAGAACTGAGTTACCAAGATGCAAAGAAAGAGCAGTGGGCTGTAACCAAACTCTGACCCATAATTAGAGTGACATGCATGTGAAGTGTTTAATGAATGGATCAGGGACCATGGGGCTCTGACAAATGGTAGAGGAAGCCTACATTTAAAAGAGGCTTTACATTCTAACCAACTATTATTACCAGCCCCTTCTTGGTCTCTCAATAAATTTCCTTTCTGCTGGAATTCTTCATGCTTCCTCAAAGCTTGATGGTGATTTCTTTTTTCTTTATTTATTTTGGAAAGCCAGGGGAAAATTGTTTCAGTATGTTCTTTAAATTAGTCTCCTTGAAGTGTTTTCCTTGCACACGTTAATTACAGCTCCCCCGAGGGGCTGAAGTACTATATAACACACTGTAATTCAGCTCCCCAATCTCCCTTCTCCAACTCAAGTTGCCAATTCTCCCTACAATCTAGTTTCTATAGTAATATGTAAGTAAGAAGTACGTGGCTGAGATTTTTTCAACTATAATATTAGAGGAGAAAATGTGATCATCAGTTCTTGAGCACAGCAAACTTAAAATGAATAGTTTTGGCCCATAATATGAAGGGGTTAGATTAAATGACTTCTGAGGTCCCCACCTTCCAGTTCGAACATACGCCAAAGAAATTTTCATTTAATATCTGGAAATAAAGGGAAAGATCAATGGGACTTTGATGAGGCTAATTGATTCTCATTAGCATGATCTGGCTAGAATTCCAGAGGTTCTCAAGAAAATAATATGTGTCCAAGAAGCTACATTTGTGCTGTCACTGTACTAGACACTCAGAAAAGGCAGTTAGTCCAAGAAAATGTAATTAGTTTTCAGTTCCCGAAGAGAGCAAACTTCCTAAAGTGGCCACAATACAATTTTAAGTTCCATCCCACAGTCACGAGTCATTGAGGAAGAAAAAAAAAAAAAGGCTAAACACAAAATGTAGTTCTTAAACAAAGGTTTTCAAATTCCTGTTTTTTCAAATAGGTAAAAGCAATGGCAGGTTTGATAATCAGAGTGGCTCGTTTATTGACTAGTTAGAACTGGAAAGTGTCTTAGAAAACTAAAGGAAAGAGATAGATGAAGGCGTTTCCAGGCCGAGTTACTTATTAAACAGCTCCTATGCACAGGAACTAAGGCAGGTGTTTTACACAGGTTGTCTCTTTCCCTCTGCTTGTGTCTTTGATGTAGGTATGTCTACTCCCATTTTACAGATGGAGAAATGTATGCTCAGAAAGGTAAGAGACAAGTGTTAACCAGAGTTAGAGTCAGACTTATAATCCAGGTAATAATTTACCCAGTCTCAGGCTGCTTGAAACAGAAGATAGGCCTATTCACCTTATGAATGTCAAGTTTGTGACCTACCAACATCCATCAAAGTGTTCCTAAAAATTTACCATCTTCTCCTTTCTTTTACTTAACCAGATTCAAAGACCTGGGCAGACTCTTACTGTTAGAAAGAAATCCTCTTCTCTCAGTGGCTTAAGCATTCACCAGCCTGGTTCCAACAGGGACCATCAGTGAACAAGACAGTTAAGGCTGAAATCCTCTCAACAGGGAACAAGCCCTACCAAGTCTCCAGCCTGACACCTCCAGCTCTCCTTAACTCATGCTCTTTTGCTGATGAGATCTCATCCCCTCACAGTATTAAATCTACCACCTCTATGTAATCATCCAGAATATCTATCTACCTATTGATCGATCAACTGATCTACTGATCAATCTATATCTTCAGCTCTGATTTCTCTTTTGACCTGCTGGCTCATATCCGCAGTGGCCTAACCTACAGGCACTGAATTCCTCATCTTTCCTCAAGAAGCTGCACTTACATCTGAAATCACCACTTCAGTAAATAACACCGTCATTCACCCACTTAACGCTTGGAGTGTTCTCCTCAACAGACAGACTGACACATACAAAGCAGGAGCCAAATTAAAAACAAATATTTGCTGTCACCATTCTGCAGACCTTCATCTCTTGGCTGAAACACTGCAATTGATCCTTACTTTCCCTAACACTAGTCTCATCACTTCCAACACATTCTCCACATTCTTGCAAGTGTTCACTCACTGAAGATATACTTTTGACCATATTGCTCCCCTGCTTAATAATGCAACCATTTCTAGCAACCTTTAACCAGTGGTTTGTAGCTTGGGGTCCAAGTTCATGGATGTGCTTATATGCAAAAATGACATTGTGTGCATGTTTTTCTTTGGAGAAGGCCTTGAGTTTTCTCACAGCAGATTCCTAAATGGGGACAGTGCCCCCTAAACTAATGAGTAAAAAGCAAAACCAAAGTCAGACAAACAATAAATCACTGGAAATCAACAGTCAAGATCCAAACTCTTGGTTTTGTTTTGTTTTGGATATATGAAAAACCATTTATCACCGAGTCCCTGCCAATCGCTCCCATTTCTTCTCTCATTACATATCACCTCAGACCCATTCTCAATCCATATTTAATTTTGCACCATTTCCTATGTTCCTTCTTTGTCTTTTATAATTCTCTAGATCTCACTTATTCTTTTTTCCATTTTCTGACCCAGCAAAGTCAAGACCTAGTTTGTGAACTACCTTCTCAATGAAGCCCCCCAGAATGACATAGGTAGACTCCTTCCTGGACCATGAACCCAGATCTATCCTTGCACTTACACATTGTACATAACTATGTGTTTATGCATCAGCCTACTTTTCCATGGACTTCCCGATGGCAGAGTCTGAACCTTAAATCTATTTCCCTCCACAGTACCCCAAAAATGTTCACTGAATTAATGAACAAATACTGCAACCTATGATAAGGAACCAGTGCTAAAAGCTTTACAGAATACTTTGGATTAAAGAGGCAGTTTTATTTTAAGTCCTGAGAATACTTATGAAAGAAAGAATACAGTACGCTTGGTGACAATAATAGAAAATACCTTGTTTTTTAGTAATAGAGTCCTGATGTTAATTTCAAAAAAAAAAAAGGATTATTGAATGATATTTTGGCATATTATATATTTATTTATTCTGAGTTAAAAATTTAATTTTCATAGTAGACTGGTTGATAATAGTAATTTTTGTACCCATTCACCAAAGGAGAAGCAAGCTATTAGTAAATGTTATATAAAAAAATAGGTCATTGCTACTGCTGGCTCAAGCAAAATGCAGACATAACTATCCTTACAAATCTAACAAGAAAAAAAGGGCATTTCCACCCCCTCAATTGTATTTTATATACGGTGGCAAACAATATTTTATTCTTATAAAGGCATCACTTTTCATCAGTAATTCTTTCTTACTTGTTTCTCTTTGATGATATTTTCACTTCCATTCTTTTAGAATAGTGGAAGTGTCAGGTGAAAAGAAAAACACAATGAAAAACTAAGGAGAGAAATAATAATATGGGTAAAGTGCAATATAGGGGAGGAGGAAGTGATGTGAGGATTGGAAGAAGCCCAAGAAAGAATCTAGATATAACCCATAGAATGAGTTAGGATCTGGGCATCTGGGCAGACAGGATGCCTCCGTGAGATATAGCTGATGAGATATAGCTCATGTCCCCATCACAAGGGATGAATGGGAGACTGGCAGAGAGGCAAAACCCAAAGTCTGAAGGCTATGACAACAGTATTGGGCAGAGCCCAGGTAAATAACATTGGGGTGGGTCCAACAAAGAGAACAGGGGTGTTCCAACAGATGTAGAACAACAGTGACTCCAGAGGATATAATATTCAGAGAAGGCTCCTAGAGTATTAGGGCCAGAGGAATCCTGGTTCAATTCATTTGCTGTCTAGGGGAGAAAAATGGATGGTGGAAAGGTCAAGTAAATTATTCAAGGTCATAGCTATCATCCTGCTGCTCAAAATTCTTGCCCTTTCTCACCTTTGATCTTCTTATTCCTTGCTTACAGAATGAAGTCCAACACTTTAAAAAGGCATCGATACCTTGACTTACCAATCTGACCTCACAGTACTCCTCTTATTTCTCAATTTTGCCTGAATATATCCTATGCGTTTTCCTGCCAGTCTTCTTGTTTCTGAATGGAATGCCTCTCTTCCCTCCATCCACTTCTTGAAATTCTGGTTTTAAGAGCCAGGGAGTTTTAAATGTCCAAAATCTTTTCTTGAATTTTCTCCCTTCCAAGAAATGGTTTTCCTTATTTTAAAATCATATTTCACCCTGTGGTTTCTCCTGTACAAATGTCACCTTGTATTATGACTGTCAGAGTTCTCATAATCAGGTGGTAAACACTTTAACAACGCTGAAGCTGCCTTAGTAATTTCTGTGCTCACCATAGCTCAGAGCTTGTAGATATTAAGGGTCTAACGTGTTTACTCAAGGAATGAATAAGTGAATGAATCTATTCAGTCTGAGAAGCCAGCACATTTCTTATCATTTTTGGTGTCCATCTGCATTTATTTTTGAGTGTGTTAGGGGGGAATCATACTAAGCATAAATATACATAATTTATGCATACTATTGAACACTATGTGCCATTATGCTAAATTCTTTTCTAACCTCATTTTATTATTTACAACCACCCAGTTTAATTAATAACTATTATTATTCCTACTGTACACAGAAATTAACCAAGGAGTTGAACGATTTGCCAAAGGGTCATCCAGATGTTAAATGTTATTATCAAAATTTGAAAATAGATGCTTCCAAAGCCTATGAAACGGCAAACAAATTATGAGTTTAGCTCTTCTTCTGTAGACTTCAACTCCGCAGGACTTTCTTTAGTTATAATATACAGGCACACAGTACATACTGTGCATATTAGTCTATACATACCAATTTCCATGTGTATGTACATGGATATACACACTTTTATGTGCATGCACACTCATATATATTCTAAGTATATTCTGAACATAATATTCTAATTCGGCACAGTCACTTGTCAAAGCAATGTCTCATTTTTATTCTCTCATAAAAATTATTTTAGAAGGATAAAATCAGTGAATAATGCCAATTATATGATCAGATACACACTGCCATTTCCTATTGTTATATGAATGAGTCACATAAACCAGAGATTAGAATACAAGTAAAATGTAGAAGAAATCTATACCTTAGCAAAATCTGACTCCATCCAACAACATTTCATTGTTGCCAGGTCTACAAAATGCACACTGAACCTCATTCAAGAGCCAACTTTGTAACCCATTCAGGAGCCCACCCAGAACCTAGTATGTTCAAGGGTCTTTGGTAGAGGTAGAGGTGGTTTCGCAGTCCCTCACATGAGTTCAGTGACTGCCCACACCAGACAGAAACTTCTTGTTATTCACCAAAATCTCTATTTCCTTTCTTTCTGGGTACTCAGTTGGACATTTCCCAGTTTGCCTTGCAGCTTAGTAGCCCTGTGATTGTATTATTCTGACCAAGTGAACGAGAAAAAAACATAAAGACTTTCATGTACACTCCATCATGCTTTTACCCCTCCTTCCAGATGAATATCAATGCTAAGAGCAAGCACGGAAGCTGCACACTGACAGCGAGAAAGCCTCTATCAGCCTGGATTTCTAGAAGACTATGTGCAGCAGCTCTGCCCCCAAATCCTATTGACCAGGAACACCCACCCACTTTGGACTGTGATATGAGCAACTCATAAACCTCTATTATGGTAAGCTGATGAAATCTGAGGGCTATTTGTCACAGCATCTAATATGATCCTAAAACACACAGCAACCTCTCAACATACTTAAGTGCTCCCAGGTTCAGCAATTTTTAGTCCTAATATTATCTAAATCGAATTTTAAAAATTAGAAATTGTACTACCAAATTATATACTGATGAACTATAAACAAATTTAAGTATGTATTTCAATTAATTGCAAGCATAATTCTATGTTTTTGCCAGTCCATTCTCATTAGGAGCTGGTAAGAATACTGCAATCCACCAAGGTTAACTGTATCATGTCAGCCTTTTTCCTGGTCTTTGATATGTTCATCTGGTGTCTGATTCCATCGTCTTCAAATAAATCATGTAGGAAACCTTCCCTCCCTTACAGTACACTTCTTTTACTACATGAGTTTTGATGACAGAAGAGCAAAAAAGTGACCTCTAGTCTTTCCTTATTTTATTGCTTCTGTTATTTTCTACACGACACTCTCTGTATTTACCTTTCGTGCTTCTCTTTCCTCTTCAGCCTTTGAACTTCCATTTATGTTCTGTGTTCAGTTTCCCTCATGTTGAGCCCATGGTGTTCCTTGAGTCCCTCCCAGACTTTGCACTCAAGGTTCAACTTTGTTTTTAGTCAGGTTTTAAAGCACATACTTCTCTTAAAATCACTACTGTGGCCTCATGGCGGCCAAGTCCCTAGTTTTTCAATCATTCTCAGCAAGTCCTGACTACCCTGCCTTGTCACTGGGTCTTTGACCACACTGACCACAAACACTCTCACTTCCCCCCAAGACTGACTTACAGGACTAACTTAACTTTGAGTACTCTGGAAAAGGTCACTTCTTCACCCTTGTGGTATGGGGAGGGCAAAGGTTAGTTTTCTAAAAGAATGCCACAGGAAGACTATTTTAAAAGAACATAGAACATGGCTTCTCTGATGCCAACTCTTGCTTCACTGTGAAATATTCTCCCTCTTGCATCAGCAAGGGAAGGAACAAAGTGACTGACCTATTCTCTGCTGCCTTCCTGCCAAGTATGCCTTGCAGATATTACCTAGAATAAATGAACGGTAAAAGGGGGCTCCTCTCTACTTAAAAATTTACTGACACACACACACACAAATTTACTGACCACAAATTCCAAAAATTAAAATAAGCAAATAAGTACAATTATGGCTGCTTTAGGAAATTTTGATTTAAAAAATACTATCCCTAAAATGATTAAATTATAGGTTAATATTTTACATTACAAAGACATGATTCTTTTTACCCAAAAGGCTCTTTGATATTTCCATTAAATTAGAAACCTTTAGCTTCTAAAGTGATAGTTGGTCCAGGTATTGCAGATGGCTCTCAAATCCTCTTTTCAGAAACATATCTCCCTACTATTGACTGTTTAGAATGAGTTTCAGTGTATAGATTTTACACCTATTTTGTATGAAAGTTTTGACATATACTTTAAAATTACATTTCCTACTTCCCATTACATTTCGGAGAGGAACTTTTCCACTTTCTGCAACAGTTAAATGAAGCAAAAGGCAACCAAACCTGATATACACACAATCCTATAGTCATAAAGAACCTTAAAATTTTAACATATCCATTTCCATGTCTCAAGGCAAATGAGGCTAGAGAAACTACTCCAGGTGTAGATTCTGGTTTTGGTTTTGATGTGTTTCAGTCTTCTAAATTAATCATGATATTGATTTTCCTTGGATGGCTTAACAATTGTTTAAAAATACAAAGGCTATTTTAAATGCACCACCTATCGTGGTGTGGTATAAATTCTTACGACGAAAACATTTAGATAATTTCCAGTACTCGGGCTACAGAGTCTGAAAAAAATCTTCATGAAATTACAAATAATAGGTCTTAACCTATCAGAATTTATTATAAAGCTTGTTGAAGAGTTTCACATCAAATTTTTGTGTTGCTGTTGCATTAATTTCAGTGCCTTAGAATACTGTCTGCTTTTAAAAGAGTATTTGGTAGGTTTGTTTGGTTTTTTTGTTTTTGTTTTTTGCGGTACGAGGGCCTCTCACTGTTGTGGCCTCTCCCGTTGCGGAGCACAGGCTCTGGATGTGCAGGCTCAGCGGCCATGGCACACGGGTCCAGCTGCTCCGCGGCATGTGGGATCCTCCTGGACCGGGGCACGAACCTGTGTCCCCTGCATCGGCAGGCGGACTCTCAAACACTGCGCCACCAGGGAAGCCCAGTTTGTGTGTTTTTAATTCTATGTTTTAGCGAACAGAACTAGATTATTTAAGGGAAAGATGAAGAATGTTATGGAGTTTCCTTTTACCGGTTCTTTGGAAGACAAAAACAACTGTTTTGTCTTAAAGGACTACAGGAGCTCCATTTATAGGCTTTAATTTGCAAAGAATAGTTATTGAAAAAAGCTCAAACACATTATGTAATGCTGATACTATCTTAAATACTTTTTAAAGTGCAGTAGCATTTAATGCATCTAATATAAAATTAAAACATTTTACACCAAATAACACCACCTTCCATCAGAGACTTTGGAAGGAAATTTGAAAGAATATAAAAAACACATTTGGAATCTAAGTGTTCTTGTTTATAAAGATGTCCTTTTGGCTACATCTATATATGCAGTGAAATGTTTTCTTTCTGGAGATCTAAGTTACTCACTTAAAATGAACAGTATCCATTAAATCTGCCTTAGGGACTGATAATTAATACAATACTGGAAAAAAAACAAAATCAGAATTGGTGTGTTTTCTAGTACTCAGAGAACATCCATAAAGAAGATCTGAAAGAAACTAGAAAAAGAAGAGCGAACTAAACCAGGCCCCAGGCCTCAATGCCGCCTCGCGTCACTTCCTCTGACGCCCCTCCCAGTAAATGCAAAAATCTTCAACAATTTACCAGCAAATCAAATCCAGCAGCTTATAAAGAGAATTATAACTGTGACCAAGTGGGGTTTTTACCCCGGGAATTCAAGGTTGGCCTAACGTATGAAAATCAATCAACGTAGTACACCATATTAATAGAGTAAAAAACAAAACCCACATAGTCATCTCAATAGATATAGGAAAAGTATGACAGAATCCAGCACCCTTGTATGACAAAAATACTCAACAAACTAGAAATAGAAAGGAATTTCTTCAACCTTATAAGGGGTACCTAGTAATTCCTCAAGTTTCCTCAAAGAAACCACTTTGTCAATTTCAACCCTGAAATTTAGGTATGTGTATAATCCTCAATGGTCAACCAAGTCTGTCCAGTTATATACTCCTTGGTTTTAAAGTTTGTTTTGTTTTGTTGTTGTTGTTTTAACTCCAGAAAGGACTCAATATTTCAAATCCCTCACATTGAAGAGGCAGCCATTTAAGAAAATGTTATAGGCTGAATTATGTCCCCAAAAAGATACATCAGACTCCTAACTCCTGGTACCTCAGAATATGACCTAGTTTGGAGATATGGTCGTTGCAGAGGTAATCAAATTAAGAGAAGTCATTAGGATGGGTCCTAATCCAATATGACTGGTGTCCTTATAAAAGAGAGATTTGGACACAGATGTGTACCCAGGGAGAACACCATGTGAAGATGAAGGCAATGACCAGGCTGATGCTTCTTTCTACAGGCCAAGGAATGCCAAGTATTGTCCGCAACCCACCAGAAGCTAGGACAGAGGCATGGAACAGATTCTTCCTTTGAGCCCTCAGAAGGAACCAACCCTGCCGAAACCTTGATCTCAGACTTCTAGCCTCCAGGTATGTGAAACAATAAATTTCTGTTGTTTAACTACTTAGTCTGTGGTACTTTGTTATGGCAGCCCTGGCAAACGAATGCAGACATCTTCAGTAAATATTTATTCATTGTGAAAATCATGGCAAAGTAAGAAGGAAATGACTTTGATTTAAACATAGGGGTTGAGACATAAGGCAAATGTCCGCCTTCTCTTAAACATGAAAATATCACACGTGTGTGCACAAGAGGGAGTCTGGTGTGCAGTTCAAGGTACAGTGGTTGTACCTTTGTTATATCAGGAGAACTTCTGGAACAAAAGGTCACATCTATAACCAAGTGCTGGGGTTAAGAATATTAATGAGGATTATTTGCTTCATATGTTTATGGTTCTCAAAAGCAAACAAAAATAAACTAGGGTAAAATGTCATGATTAAAAGGAGAATTTTCATTGTCATGCACCTCTGCTGCTTCCTGTCTGTCCTTTGTTCTTTGGATGTCCAGCAATAGAACTCCCTTCCTAATTGGAAGAGATCCCCACCATATAGGCTCTGGTAGAAGAGAGGCTTCACTCTCATTAAGAAGCCAGTGGACCAGGCAACCAGAGGAATGGCACATGGTCTAAACACAGCCAATTAAAGGTTCCAACTTGGAACTTGGGTGTTCTGGAGAATGATGGAAAGGTGCAAGGACAGCTGAGAAGTTATCTTTGGAAGTGTTGAAATCTCAGTGCAGCCAAAAGCAAGTGTCCACTGGAGGTGGAGCCAGCAGTGGAGTGCTCTACCCAGACAGACAGTGGCTTGAAGTAAGGTATGTGTTGTACTATCCTGTGCGGGAGCCCAGATTTCTGCTTAGTTCTCCTGCATTTCTGCCCAATCAGTGAATATCCTTCTACATTCTTCTATTTCAATTAGCCAGAGGACATTTCTGGAGCTTGAAAAGAAGCCAGATATGAATCACTAACTAAACTTAACTATACAAATTCCATGTACTGAAACTAGTATCTAGTTCTACTTTCTATGATTAGAAATCATTTTTATTTCCTATATATGTGACCTTTATTTGGGGACCATTAAAAATATATATTTATAGGACCATGTTCTACACATAAAATTAACCAGAAAAGAACACTATTATAAAAACTGATGGAATTTTTTTTTAACTTTAAAAAAAAATGTATCATGTAGTGAACCTCAGAATTTGATAGGACTGTAATTATTCCCTTAAAATTCAAATCTGTTAGACGCCCACCTTCAAAAGGAATGAAACACCCCCTGGCTGTGATTGACACCTGTCTGCAGTCCGTCCACAGAGATGCATCTGCCTCACACAGACTTGCTCATCTTGTCAATCAAAGAAAAATCTCATAATCCGTTTTGGCACCTCTAGGTCTTCCAATTCTCAAAGTAATATACCAAATAACTTAAAAACACACAAACCTGGGCTCTGTGGTCAATCTACTGTAACCGCATGCAGGTGAAGACCTTAGCATGGCAGCATAAGGTCACAAAATCTTGTGAGCCATCCGTCTTGCAATATAAACCCAAATCAAATGTCTATCTGTTGCCACCTTTTATTTTTATTATTTTTTTAAGCTAATAAGGAACTAGCTACACAATTATAATTACCTAGTTACTGTAGAGAAATCAATGCGACAGATTTTTTTTCAAGGTGATTAAAAACATTGTTTATCCTGGGCTCGAACACTATAGGATTCATCATGTGGATTGGCATTTTGCCTGCAGCCATATGCCATCTGTCATTTTCTTTAATGAAGTTTGCATCAATTTACAAGAAGCACCAAATGCCATGTAACTGGTAGAATCACTTTACGCAAGCAGATCAATGTTTGGTGTCAGTTTTTTTTCTGTGGAAACTCATCTCCCGAATCCATATAAGGAAAGTTTTCTGAGGCTTCAGTCCCTCAGGTGATGAGAGTATCAGAATAAGTTGCTCCAAAACAAACTATTGAAGAGAAAAGGTCTAAGTTCATGAACTGGAGCTAACAAATTAATAAACGGGGGAGAAATCCACGAACCTTCAGAACTGTGACTATGCTGCTAAACATAGCAGATTTAGAATTTTAGGAGGAAGAAATTCTACATTCATTAAAAAAAAGGTAATGAGAGTACTAACTTAATTAAAAACAAATACCCCTTTTGAAAAGATTAATAGCAAACATGTTCTTCTTCTTTCCAAATGTTATTGGTCTAATTGACTTAAGTCATTTTCAATTTCTTGTGTTAAAGAGAAAGATGTAAGGTAAATAGTGAGATCCAAGGTTAAATTTATTTGGAATTGAAATAATATTTCAAAGTATTTTAAACTTCCCTCCTTTATCTTCCAAGGTTTTTACCCTAAATTTCCTGACCCTCGTGAAGATTCTGGTAAAACTCACCCCCGTCCCCATCTCTCCTCCAGAGGTAAACACTGTCCAGAAATCAGTGTGCCTTAGTTGCATACATGTTTATTTATTTCTGTTCAGCTCCATGACCTCCCCGGTCCCTAGTGCACCAAAGCAACCTGCCCCTGTATTCTCTTTTCCTCCATCATTGCTGGATGGATGTTTACTGCACGTCATTTGCATGAAAATTGGCGGGTGTGTGTGAAGAATAAGCTTATCCCCACCCCCTACGCTTGCACTCTAGACCATCCCTTCCAGACACACTCACACAACTGACAGAACTCTTAGCCCCCGATCTGGAGATACACAGCAAGGCAATAATTCAGGCCCTATAATTCAGTAAACTTAATTGCAGGAAACCTTTCTGGTTTCTGGACTTCTGGCTTTAAATAATGCTCACACAGAATACTCTCAAATCTAGTTCCAACTCCTTCCACTTTCCTGAGCTCCAGCTGGCTACTCTTCAACACCAACTGGGTGTCTCCTTCAAATCACCTTGCCTAAAACCTGACTCATCTTTCTCCCAAGCCACTTTCAACTCCACCATCCTATTTTCTGTTCATAGAATCTTATACTCCCAAGTTTCTTAAGCTTGTTAATTTTATCTAAACTCTTGCCATCCTCTAGCATCCCATATCCAATTGCAAGTAATCAGTTACCAGGTATCTAACAGCATACTTTTAAATTCCTCACATCTACCTATTATTGTCCCTTTTCTTTGCCATCACCCTGGTTCAGATGTGTGCCACGTGATCCATGATGGCAAACAGGGAGGTGTGTCCCAACAATGTTACATTCCATGGGGAATGGTCCTCAGATGGAAAGAGGTTGAATGTTGCTCACACACTCACAAAACAACAAATACCCATTACATCCTTAAATACTCCTTTGAGACTATCAGTCTCTTGTTCAAAAGCAATCAGTGACAAACGGTAGGGCAGAAGGGGACTTAGATAATACCATCATCAATTAATGGGTGCTTGTTCTTTACCAGGTGCTTTTATAGACACTATACACATTGGCACATTTAATCCTCAGGACAATCTGGTAAAGCATTTCCCATATTATCCAAACAAAGTAACTGAGGTCTAGAGACATTAGTTAATTTTCTTAAAGCCACTTTGGAAAGCCATTTGATCCTTTCAAAGAAAAATGAAAATGTGCATGACATACAATTCAGGAATTCCACAATTAGGTGTAGACCTCCTAGAGAAATTCTCATATGTACACTAGGAGATACGTATGAGGTTATTCATAGCACAATTCTTTTTTTTTTTTTTTTTTACAATCTACCAACTTCTAGAACTAAGTGTCTTATAAAAGCCTTCATATCATTTTTTTTAACTTTTTATTTTATATCGGAGTATGGCCGATTAACAATATTGTGACAGTTTCAGGTGCACAGCAAAGGGACTCAGTCATACATATGCATGTATCCATTCTCCCCAGACTCCCCTCCCATCCAGGCTGCCACATAACATTGAGCAGAGTTCTCTGTGCCATACAGTAGGTCCTTGCTAGTTATCCTTTTTAAATGTAGCGGTGCATAGCACAATTCTTCACAATAGAAAGAAAAAACTTGGAACAACTTACGACAATCAATAGGAGACTGTATGTCACTACCCTTAGGATGGCCACTAACACAAAAGAGAAAACAGGTGTTGGTGAGGATGTGGAGAAACTGGAACTCCCGTGCATTGTTGCTGGGAATGTGAAATGGTATAGTTACTATGGAAAACAGTATGGAAGTTCCTCAAAAAAATTAAAAAACAGAATGATCATATAATCCAGAAATTCCACTACTTATAAGTATATAAGAATAAGAATTGAAAGCAGGATCTTGTAGAGATATTTTCACAGCCAGGTTTACTGTAGCATTATTCACAATAGCCAAGAGGTGGAAGCAACCCAAGTGCTCATGGATGGATGAATGGATAAAGAAAACATGGTGTATACATACAATGGAATATTATTCAAACCTAAAAGAAAAGGGAAATTCTGATACATGCCACAACGTGGATGAATCTTGAGGATATTATGCAAGGGAATAAGCCCGTCACAAAAAGACAAATTCTGTATGATTCTACTCATATGAGGTATCTAAGGTAGTTAAAGTCATAGAAACAGAAAGTAGAAGTGTGGTTGCCAGGGGCTGGGGGGGTGGGGAAAATGAAAGTTGTTTAGAGTTTCAATTTTGCAAGATGAAAACATGTTTAAAACACCTGTTGTACAACAATGTAAATATACTTAAAACTACTGAACTGTACACTTAAAAATGGTTAAAAAGGCAAATTTTATGCTATGTTTTTTTTTCACCACCATTAAAAAAAAATCTCTATGTATGTCAATGTCTTTGAAATTGTAATTCCAAATCTAGAAACGTAATATGGAGAAATAATTATAAATGAGTGAAGGTGATCAAAAACAAACAAAAAAAGAAAACAATCAAACATCCACAGAGAAATGGCTACAAGGCTCTTCACCTTAATTCAGTGTATACTGGAAAAGAGAAAACAACAACTGAAGCATTTACTCCATGCGAAGAGTTAAATTGATTATGGCACATTCATACAACAGAATACTCTGCATCAACTGGAAATGGTGTTTAGAATAAGTGTATAGGAAAAGAGAAAATGCTCATAACATAATATTATCTGATTTTTCTATAAACATGTATTTGTTTCATTAGTGGTAGAGGAAGAAGGGCAGGAGGCTATTTTAAGAATAACTTCCTCAGGGGCTTTCCTGGTGGTGCAGTGGTTAAGAATTCGCCTGCCAATTCAGGGGACATGGGTTCGAGCCCTGGTCCGGGAAGATCCCACATGCCACGGAGCAACTAAGCCCATGAACCACAACTACTGAGCCTGAGCTCTAGAGCCCGCGAGCCACAACTACTGAAGCCCGCATGCCTACAGCCCATGCTCCGCAACAAGAGAAGCCACCGCAATTAGAAGCCCATGCACTGCAACAAAGAGTAGCCCCCACTGGCCACAACTAGAGAAAGCCCATGCGCAGGGACGAGAACCCAACACAGACAAAAATAAATAAATTTAAAACAAAAAAAAAAGAATAACTTCCTCAGTACAGGCATTTTATTGCACTTCACAGATGTGTTTGTTTGTTTTTTTAACAAATTGAAGGTTTGTGGCAACCCTGTGACAAACAAGTCAATCAGCACCATTTTTCCAATAGCATTTGCTCACTTTGAGTCTCTGCTTTTCATTTTGGTATTTCTTACAATATTTCAAACTTTTTCGTTATTACTGTATTTGTTATGGTGATGTTACCACTGCAAAAAGATTATGATTTGCTGAAGGCTCAGGCGATGGTTAACAATTTGAGCAATAAAGTGTTTTTTAATTAAGGTATGTACATTTTTTTAAGACATAATGTTATTGTATACTTAAAAGTATACTTAAAAGTATAAACATACTTTTATATGCACTGAGAAACAAAAAGTTATGGGGCACACTTTATTTTGATATTTGCTTTATTGCATTGGTCTGGAACCCAACCCACAATATCTCCAAGGTATGCCTGTATGTTTTTCTTACCAGCACAGAACCCTGTTAGTTTCAACCCTTTAAACATGTATTATCTATAGGTTGCATTTGGTCACTAATCACTTGCTTATCTTTTATTGTTGCTGTATACTGTTTGTTTTTTGCTTTTGAACTTGTCACATATGTCTGTATTCTCTCCCTAACAAGACTGTAAAGTCTTCTAAGGCTAGAACTTCTAGCAGGATAAGCACTGTTCTCTGATTGTTTTCTATTACGTCTATCTATAACTGAGTGAAGCTTATGTATAAGAAAATAGGATCAGGCAGAAAGAATACAGAATATTAAACCAACAAATGTAAATTGTATACCTATGATGTGCAAGACAAGGCCAGTTACTAAAGATATTATAAAGAATATCTTTATATTGTTGTTGTCTTCAAAGAGTTTATTATCTTGTTAGGGAAGCTATATACACATAACAGACAAGTTAAACACTGAGAAGAACATGTGATTTATATTAAGTTGCCAAGATGGAATAAAACAAGTTATTGATACTTTTTTTCTCCATACCCAGTGTGTGAAAATATAATGAAATGGCTTAAAATAATATAATGATTTTCTAAAATGCTTATCTGTACCCTTGGCTGTTTTGTTCACACATGAAATCTGAGGATAATTCAAATTCATGCCATTTTTGGAATGTTAGGAACAAATCAAATATGTGAAAATCTTCCAAGAGTTTAAAAGCAAAATTCCCAAAGGGATTCACTAAAATTGTACTGTCAACAAATATCTGAGTTTGGATTTTTAGCTCACTTTGCTGGTAGGAAAAAGAAAAAAAAAGAGGGAAAGAAGGAAGAAAGAAGGGAAACAAGAAAGGGAGGGAGGAAGGGAGGGAGAGGAGGTAAAGGAAGAAGGAAGAAAGGAATGGAGGTGGGGAAAGAAAAGAGAAAAACCCCTCTCTGTCCAATCAGGATTTTATCTGCATCACACCACTCAAACTCCTGCCAGCAATCCACCCATGACCTCCATATTGCTAAATCTCGTGGCCATTCTCAATCTTCAGCTTACTTTATCCCACAACAGAATTTCATACTGTGATCACTCCCTCCTCAAAATACTTTCTTTCATACTTTATACACTGCCCTTCCTTGGTTTTCTTACTGCATCACTGGTCATTTTTTCTTAGCCTCTTTATGTAGTTCCTGAACTTCTCCCTGACCTCTTAATGGTGACCTCTCAATGGCTCAGACCTCCATGTGCTCTTCTGTCTACATTCACCCCCTCTTGGTGTCGTCTGTCCTCAAGACTTTAAATACCACCTACTCGCCAACGATTCTCAAATTCTGCCTTTTGCCCAGACCTATTTCCTGATTTATATAGCCTGATTTTTGTATACCCTGTAGCTGGATGTTTAATAGTCTTCTCAAACTTGACTATACATGAACTCCTGACCCAAACTTGAAAACCTGCTCTTCCTATGGCCATTTGCAAATCATCTGATAGCAGCTCCATCCTTCCAGATGCTCAGACCAAATCTCTTGTAGCCATCTTATTTCTGTTGGTTCTACCTTCAAAATACGTATAAAACCTGAACTCCTTTTGCCACTTCACCTGCCATCTTGATTGAGCCAATCACACATCTCATCTGTATGACTCCAGTAGCATCCTGCCTCTACCCTCGCTATGCCAAGCATCATCCCCAAAGAGATTAGTCTGGCTACAAAGATTAGCCAGGCTAATCTTCAGAAACTTAAATTAAATCACGCTACTCGTTTGCTCAAACAATGCAATGGCTCCCATTTCACCTGGAGTTAAACTCAGATATCTTAGGATGGTTGACAAGGCCCTATATAATCTGCTGCAACCTCCTGCTCCGACCCTAAACAGCCACCTTATCTCACTGAACTCATCTTCACTTTGTTCCCTTGACCTTAGCCACAAAGATCTCCAGGGATTTCCTTGCCTGCTCCAGCTGATTCCTATGTCTGAAATGATCCTTCCCCAGATTATCTGCTTGGTTCACTCCTTTACCTCCTTCAAGTCTTTGCTCAAATCTCCTCCTCAGCGAGACCTCTTCTGAGACCCTATGTCTTATTTAGTACTGGAGTCCACCCGCTCACTCCTTAACCTGCTCTATTTTTTCCTCTATTCATAGCTTTCATTAGTTTCAAGCATTCTATATAATCTAAATGATTTATATATTCATGGTAATTGTGTGTTGTATAGCTCTCCCTATCCTCTTGCTAAAATATC
Source organism: Grampus griseus (assembly GCF_964374135.1). Classification (NCBI taxonomy): domain Eukaryota; kingdom Metazoa; phylum Chordata; class Mammalia; order Artiodactyla; family Delphinidae; genus Grampus; species Grampus griseus. The sequence goes on from NC_139008.1 coordinate 46,989,561, forward strand.
ATCTTTGTAAGGTCAGGGATCTTCTCCTGATTTTTTTCACTGATGTATCCATCCCCTGTTCCCATAACAGTCCTTGGCACATAGCAGACACTGCATAAACATGTCTAAGAAACAAATAGAATATAGTGAGGAACATAACAACATGAGATGGAAGAGGCTGGTCTGTGCTTTTAAGTCTGAGTTATAAATCATGAAATTCCTCAGAACTTGTTCTTATTCATAGTGCTGTATATGGAAAAATGTCCATAGTACGAAATGACATAAAGCCATCACAGTTTACACATGCAAACTCATGCAGCAGTAATGATATCAAAAGTAGAGAAGCAGTGCCCTTTGTTCATGATTAAGCAGGTAAATAACTTTTTTCCCGAGAGTCATGCAAAATCCTATATGAGGAAGGATTATTATTTAATAAAGAGACTCCCAGAGCCCCTCAGTGTTATCATATCGGAAAGAATTACTCATTGTGCTGCTGAAAGAGGTATCTAATTTAGGGAGATCTCATTTACTCATAGATGGTTTTGTTATAGATGTTTTAAATTACAGTTCCTTAAAACTTCAGGGCAAAACATGGTTCAAGTTTACCATGCAGAGCAGGCACGGTGATTGCCAAATCAGGGTCACAACAATAAAACCATTCAGGATAAGTGACTTGTGCTGACACCGTGTAATTGTGCAAATGCTTCTTCAATTCAGGGTGTGTGCTTGAAATTAATTTTATTTAATTTGGTTGCATGTTCCTCTTGCCATATAGTTTCAACAGAGGGTCATCACTGGCTCTTGCTGTCTGGGTCAGGCTACGTGTAACGATGGTAAAATTTCAATAAGCAAATGATGGTTCTGGAACTAACTGGAGACTCAGAGAAGCATGTGCATCTGATTGGAACTCTCTTTTCCTTCCTGGACCTGAAGTGGCATGCCAGTCTCCCTGTGGTACAGACAAGCCCAGGAGACCTCGAAACTCAGCCACTCCATTTCCTGTCCCTCGGCAGCTCGGAGCATCAGGAGAAAAGAGAGGGGAGGCCGTGGCAGACTCGGCTTGTGGTGGTGAGGCTGACCCTACAGAAGACTTTACCAGGCTGCAGTGCAGTGAATGGGGAGGCGCAGCTGAGAACAGGAAGCCGTCACAGTGCACTCAGACGCCAAGCCTGACAAGAGCGGGTCTAGACTGAGTCAGTGAGAAGAAACCAGCAGAAAAGAGAAGCAGGGGCTTATGGGTAAAGAGACCACCCAGTAACTAACCCCAAAGTACTCCTGTGGAGAAGACTTGTTCTCTTTCTGGTTTAGGTAACAAAACATTGCCATTTGACTGGTCCAAGGCTCAGAGGCCTGGTTTTCCTCTATCATTCTTCCTATGCATGATTTTTGGCAAGACTCAGTCTCGTTGGGCCTCATTTTCTTTACATTTTAAATAAAAGAGCTAAAAACGGGCCTTTTTCCGGTTTTGTTTTTGTGCAGTTTGAATATTCTGTGACTTCATGAGGTAAGTCAATGGTGATGCTCAAGATGGTAGTCCTCTCTGAACATACGTGCGAAACAGAACAAGAAAGATGCCACTCTGGTGAGGATGCAATTGTTCCTGCTCGTATTCAAGAAATGCTAACTGTCTGATCCGTATTAGCTGATCTACCATTCCACCCATTTTTTCTGTCCTATTTACTTCCTAGAACAGATATTTCTTCTGCCACTATAATACTTTACTGTTCTGTAATTGTGTGATCCCTAGAGGCAACTGAGGGCGAAGACCTCTCCGTCCCTAGTTCTGGGCACACAGTAGACACCAAAAACCACATATGCACATGTATACGTACACAGACCTTCAGGTGGGAAATGAATTTTTGTAACATGCTAGTATCCTGGCCATTTTGCCTTATTATCCTCCTAATAGTTCCCAAACTGAAGTACCTCTCCTCCCCTGCCAAAAGTCAAAAAAGCATCCACTGTGACTATGTTTTCAGAAAAGTGAATAGATATCTCTAGATCCGACAAATGGGCCAATAAAATTCTCTACTGGAGACCTTAAGGTAGAAATGAGAACCTGGGTTTCTGAGCTTAAAGAAAGCTGCCGTGATTGCTCTGAGTAATTTCATTTCTTTCTTTTCTTTCTCTCTCTTTATAACTTCCTACCCTTACCTCATTTCCTCATTTATAAACTGGGGTTTAATACTACCAATCTGAGAACTACAAGTTAAAAATAGCACCAGGGCTGGCATTCATTTATTCCTTATTTCAATGACATCAGACATGTTTAGAGAACCTACGATTTCCAGGCACTGGATTGGGTGGTGGGAATAAAACATTAACCAGTTGGTCACAGAACCTAGGCACTAGTAAAGGATACGGACAAGTCACAGCCCAGGTAAAAAGGTGTATGATGGAAGAGTGGGGTAACGTGGGAAGAGGCCCTATCCAGCATTCGGGGTAGGGCGATGATCCCTTTAAAACGTTAAGTCAGAGCATGTTCCTCTTCTTCTCAAACCTCCCAATGACTCTCACTTTGCTTAGAGTGAAAGCCCATGTCCTTATAGGGACCTACAAGGCTTTCTGTGGTCTGGGCCCTGACCACTGGTTCACTCCAGCCATTCTGGCCCCCTGCCATTCCTTAAACACAGAAGTGCATGCCTACCTCAGGGCCTTTGCACTTGCTGCTTCTTCTGTCTGAAATATTCTTCTTCCAGACAGCCTCTTAACTAGCCCCTCTCACTTCATGTAAGTCCCAACTCAAATGACGCCTTCTCAGTGAGGCCTTCCCTGGCCACTGTGCCTAAACTTCAACATCCTAAATGCCAAGCTTTTATATTCTGCATCCTGCTTCATTTTCTTCTGCTTAGCACTTATCGCTACTATGTATTTTCCCGTTTATTGCCTGACTTTTCCACTAGAAGTGCAAGTTCTATGACAGAAGGGTCTTTTGTTTATTTCCCTCACTGTAGTATCCCCAGGGTCAAGGAAAATGCCCGGCACATCGTAGGCACTCAATAAATATTTTGTGAATGAATAAATGAATGGGGTGCTATGAAATACTTCCCTGAGGAAGTGACTGATTGAAAACTAAGTTGAAACCTGAAGCACGAAGCTGAATTATCCGCAGTGGTAACGGGGGACAGTGGGAAAGAAGTGGGGCAGAAAAGAGCATTTTAAAGAAAGAGACCGGCCTGAACAAAGTCTCGGAGGTAAGAGGGAGCAAAAGCATTTGAAGAACATCAAGACTTTGTCAAAACTGAAGCCTGAATGCCAAAGGGTTAGCAAGAGATGGAGAGGTAGGTCTGGAGAAGGAGGCAGAAGGCAGACGAGGCAGGGCCTTGTGAGCCATGCAGACAAGTTTTCACTTTACCCTAAGAGCAATGGAGGATGTTTGAGGAATTTTAATCAGCAGAGTGATGCTATCTGTGATTAAAAACAAAGTCATCGTGACTGGATTGGACAGGAGCAAGGTGGAGGCAGGGAGACCAGTCAGGAGGAAGGTGAGGGACGCTGTGTGTACCAGAGAAGGGGGGATGGCACTCAAGAGAAGTGGAAAGATTCCAGAGCCAATTAGAAGGACTTGGTAATTGATACATATATGATATAACTAATGTAAGATTAATGATACAATTATAAATTATATGTAATAAATAATACAACTGACCCTTGAACAACACAGGGGTTTAGGGGCATGGACCCTCCATGCAGTTCAAGATCTGAGTATAACTTTACAGATGGTCATCATATACATGGTACTGTATACTTGGTTCCACATCCGTGGATTCAACCAACTGCAGGTCGTGTAGTACTGTCGTAAGTATTTATTGAAAAAATTCCATGCAGTTCAAACCCATGTTGTTCAAGGGTTAACTGTATGTGTATTTCTAGGGTGAATCATGGAGAGGAGGATAAGTGAAAGGGAAGAAAGGGTCAAAGGTGATGTCTAAGTTTCTGGCTTGGGTAACTGGTATCAATCAGAGTGTGGTAGTAGAAAGATGGCCAAATTCTTTGGCAAGTAGGGTTCTATGTCACCTCCCCTCAACTCTGGGAAGAATCTGTGATGTCTTTGGCCAACCGGATGTGACAGAAATGATGCTGTACCAGACTGGAAGAAACTGGCAGCTTCCAGACCTGGTGTCTTGGATCTAAGCAACGCAGTTGAGCTGCCAGGCCACACCCGCACCAACTGGTCAGATGTGCTAGCGAGACATTTGGAGCTGACACCAAATGTCGAATGTCCTCTGGCCCAGTTGAGCCGCACCAGCTGACACCGTGTGGAACAGAGGCAAGCCTTTCCTGAGGAGCCCTGCCCAAGTTATAAATTCATGAGCAAAAAAATAACTGATATTGTCTTAAGCTAATAACTTTCCGGGTGGTCTGTTACACAGCCATAAATAATCACAGAGAGAGAGACAATGAGAAGAGAAATTGTCATGATTTATCTGAATGCAACCAGACAGGGTTAAGCAATCTCGATCCCTCAAGTATTCCTACTTGGTGGGATGTCGCAGGAAAGCAGAGTGCCTGACAGTATGGGGTACACTAGTACTTTGGGATGAACTTGGAAGGAGTTAATTCCGATCCAAATTAACCATGGAGGAAACGGAGTATATTAAATACTTCAAGATCACACTTTCATTTCGTTTGAACCACTGGAGGAAATCCAATCTCAAATTAATACAACGAAACCAGAAGCTTGCTTAAAAAATATTTCATCAGATTGCAAAGTTCAGCTTGGGGCAGGGCATATTGGACCCCTTTAATAGTTACTCTAGTACAGACATTCTTTTCATTGTGTGAGTGAACAAAAGATTAAGTGAGCACCTCTGGAACTGTCTAAGTTATCGGTGGGCACCGTCCCTATGTTAATTTGGAGATCGATAAGGCTCCAGGTCAATATCAGAGCTTCACGTCAGGGGCCAGTACATGTATGTGACAGGTGCAGCCAGATGGGAAAGGAGAGCTTTTATTTGAGTTACTTCTTCTTTTATTTTTTTTTAAGTTAGTCAGATACAGACAGTTCATTTTTAAGCACTGGGATTTAGAGCTGGAATGTGGATGGGATTAAATCAGTTTTAGTAGAGGAAGAGGAAGCCCAGAGGGAAAAAGGCATGAAAAACTCAGTGCCTTCTAAACTCTGACATCAGTCCGACATGCTTACCACAGAGCCAGAAGCCACCTCAGTAAACCTCAGACAAGGGCTCTATAAACTCAAGTATTATTTCTATTATCATCCTAATTACCCTCCTCATTGAAAAGGAAGAAAACACACCCTCATTGCAGACATAATGTTCAAATTATATACGTGCCCTGGAGCTTACGAAAGGTTAGGTATGTCTCCTGGTTTTTCATGAAACGAACTTAGACCTACTCATTCAGGCTGTTAATTACTAGCATTTCTTAAATGTAATTATAGTCTTTTTAGGAAATGGGTTGTTGCACATTTTTCCACCCAAAGACACAATAGAGAGTCTAACTCCTCTGTGGTACTTAAAACATGTTAGTCAATGAATAGGTAAGTGGTTCAAAGGAAAAAGAAGCAGTACTGCCATCATTAACCATGACTCAGAATATGATGTGGCCACTATTTGGCAAAGGCAAACGAATTCCAAATACCTCCTCAGAAAAATGTGGCCATTCTCACCATTTTTATGACCTACTAAAGAGGGCATGTTGGTGTCTTCTATAATTCTGTAGTTGATGGTATTATTTCCTACGTCTATTACATAACGTCTACATAATTGATTCTAACTTGAATATAGCTCCAAGAGCAATTTTATCTTCAGAGAGGAATTTTAAATGCTACTTTTTTCTTAAGAAAATGGTGATAATGCAATCCAACACGTTTCCTTTAGTGACCTGAAATCTTAGAGACAGAATTATTGCCCTAATACTTTGATCTGTTCTACTTAAGAGTCTGAATGCCTTTCTGGGTTTTTAGGGTGATTTTATTGATCTATTTTAACTTTAAATGTTTGCCATATTGCCTTTTAATCTTTAAACTGTTCAACCAAATAGCATTTTGTGGGAGGGAGCAAAGAAAAGGGATGGATTGTGAAGGGGAGTAAATCTTATGCTTGTCAACACCCCAAGTTTCCAATCTATTTAGAAAGTTATTTTAGAGGTTCACATGTGTCATAAATTGATTATTCAGCTATTCCTTTTTCTTTTAACATCTTTATTGTTGTGTTAGTTGCTGCTGTATAACAAAGTGAGTCAGCTATACATATACATACATCCCCATATCCTCTCCCTCTGTGTCTCCCCCCCACCCTCCCTAACTCACCCCTCTAGCTGGTCACAAAGCACCGAGTTTATCTCCCTGTGCTATGTGGCTGCTCCCCATCTATTCAGCTATTCTTGTGGAGGTTATATAACAGCCATAAAACATGGTTCTTCCCTTCAGGAAATCATCTTTCAAAATAATGGTTGAAAGATGACACCTATTGGGAGATCAGCTCGGTGCTTTGTGTCCACCTAGAGGAGTGGGATAGGGAGGGTGGGAGGGAGACGCAAGAGGAAGGAGATACAGGGATATGTGTATACGTATAGCTGATTCACTTTGTTATAACACAGAAACTAACACACCATTGTAAAGCAACTATACTCCAATAAAGATGTTAAGAAAAAAAAAAAGGTGACACCTATAAAGACAAAGAGATAACCTAGTAAAATAAGGATGTGAGAATTCCCAAACACTGGAAGATAAAAATTTAAAAAAAAAAAGGTTTTGATGAGACCACATGGTGTGGGACAGTTATGAAAGCATCACTCACTCATGTATTCACTCATTAAATATTTAACAGAGTGCCCGCCATATGTTAATGACTGGGCTAAGGTCTGGGAAGTCAGTAACAAGCCAGAAGTAAGACATAAGCCTGGCAGCATGGCATCATCTCTAAGCTGGTAGGCTCAGGAAGGAGCAAGTCTGCCTCAGCTTGAATCCTCACCTTGCCACTTAGAAACGATGGCGCCTTCCAGGGCTTTGGACAAACCACTCAATCTTTCTGTGCCTCAATTTCCTCCTCTAGGAATACAGATACTAAGAGTGGACTGTTAGGAGGATTAAATGAGCTAACACGTGTAAAGCATGGCACATATAAGCACTATGCAAATGTAAGGTCGACTCCTTAGAATACAGAGGGAGGCATCGGCCAGGGAAGAGGCAAACCTAAACAATGGGGACCTGAACTGGAACAGAATTCCTAGGAGCTTCCCTCATTCACTTCATTGACTTAGACGTACAGGACCCAGGCTGCAGGAGAAGGGAGGCAGGTAGGACTCAGCTAGTATTCCTGAAGAATGTCCCGCAGCTCTCAAACTCAAGATGCAGGCCAGTGTGCTAATAACATCACTCCAGAGTGTGGACAAGCTTGAGGCAATTCCAAAGCCTGTCAGCATAGAAACTGAGTAAAAATATGCTGTCTTCTCGTTGCCTCATTTCCCAATCAGAAGAGCGTGAGAGCTACCCCTGCCTGTTCCCGAAGAGGCTGTGTGTGGGGTGCTGGGCTAGGAAATTTATGGATCACTTCATTCAATTCCCAGCAATAAAACTCGAGATAAGAACAGTGAGTCTTATTTTATAAATGAGGAGACTGAGGCGCAGGGAGGTTAAGTGCTTTGTCGGTGAGAAGATTCACCAGCTCTTACTTTTGTTTCTTAAACCTAAAGACCAAGGCTTGTTCTAGCAGAGTCCCTAAGCTTGAAGCTCAAGAGATGGTAGGGCTCACAGCTCAGAGCTTAGAGTCCCAGAGCTTGATATCTAGTCTGGCCTTGCCCATGAGAAGAAGGGGATTTATAAAAGCATCCAGGCTGACTGGCTCCAAAGCCAATGGCTCTACAATTCCAGCAGGAGGAGAGTAGGAGAAGTTCTATCGACAAGGGCCTAGCATGGGTTAATATTTTCTTTTCCATTGTAATAGGCTTTTATTTCTTATAAAGAATCATTAGAGGCAATGTGTGCTGCACCCCTTCCCTGCCCACGGCAGGCGACCTAGGCCCTAGCTAGGGGATTTACTTGCAAGAACTCACACACAGACATTACACAGGCTTGTGACAAAGGTCCTGAGGAGTCACACAGATTTCCAGCCCTCCAGGACCACCCAGGCAGGGACAGGGGCATTGTGATTACAGCTACCCACGCTGGGCGGCGGTAGCTCCCAGCAACGGGAGACCACTCTGGCCCAGGAAACTCATCCCCTCCCTGTTGTGGTGGGAGTTGCATTTGTTTTCTGAGGCCAAGTTCAGATACAATACAATGCCAGGCGTTTCAAGGTATCGGTTGGATGGTTCCACCCGTTCTTTTCAGTTTGTCTTTAAAAATCCCTGAAAATAAAATTTAGTAATTGTGGCTTCTCATCATTGCCCATTGGAGGCAGGATGAAGGAGGCTAAGAGATGCTTTAACCACATAGCTTTAGATTAACGGAATGCATGAACTATTCTGAACCTTCACTAATGCTGAACAGAGGGTTTCAGGGACCTGCCCTCACCCTCTTTGCAGAGGTCCATGTGTTTTAGTTATGTCAGATGCAATTAGGTACAGCTCATCTCTTTCAAATTCCCCAGGGATTTATTACATGGGCCCTTGAAAGTTTCCCTTTCAAATGGCCATAGATTTTTACATTCAAATCAGTGTTCAATGATTGCTCTAATCCTGGCTTTAACTCTGCTCCACTCCTATGTCCATGGAAGTTGACGATGTGAAAAATGGGAAAACAAACACGGTTCTTTGAATTATCACAGGAAAAACAGCAGAAGATGAAACTAATTTTGTAGCAGATGAGCTAATCCAAGGCTCCCTTGGCAGCGATGCCACCAGCTTGGCTTCCACATCCCTCCACCCACAACCTGGGGCTGTGGTAAGACATAGATTTTTTCTTATGATGACGACATGATCATCATATCGCTTGATATGATGCGATATCGCTCGATATGATGTGATATCGCTATCATAGCGATATCAAGCGGTATCGCTCCTTCATGATACAAATTCTCCTTCCCAGATCCGGTCACAACACTGAAAGAAAATTGATCCTGTTTCTCAAGTCAGAGTTGGGCATGCTACAGTCTGCAGAAGTCCTCCGGCTGCTTCCCACCAGTCGACACATAGCTTGTGTATTTGTCATTCCAAACAAAAATACAATGTATGCTCCTCTCTCATGAGGCCAAAAAGAGACAGTGCTTGGATGTTCACAAATTGAGTTCCCACTAAGATTTTTTTAAAACTCACTTACGAGACACATACACAGACTCTCAGGCTTTGAAGGAAATTAGAAATGACTTTCAAGAACCTCTATTTGCAGACCCACGTATATTTAAAATTATTTTCAGTTTGTTTTTCATCATCAGATTTCACAAGAATCCAGGATTCTGTGTGCTTTTAAGGCACTAACTTGCTTAAGAAAAAAAAAAAAAGAAAAGCACAATAACCAATCGTCTTCTGAATCCACTATACTCTGTATATACCACAATTAACACGACAGTCTGTGATGAAAGAATCATGTAAACTCATCGTGTTCACTAACAGTGCTGAGTCATTGCTCCATGAAAGGACTAACAAGGCATGCTTATTTCTCACCTTTTCTCAGTCAGGTTTAGCTACATTATTATAGTATTTCACCCCGATAGCCTCTCTGTTCTCCTGAGTCATTATTTTTCTCTTCCATTATTTAATCGGAAAAAAGTAAGTTCCCCTCAAATGTCAAATCTATATGTGTACATGCTATGTCTGAATTTCAGAACTGGTTAATGTCAATGTGAGTGAACCAATCTGAACATTCTAAAAGATAAGTCAAGTTGATATTATCTTGGAAGAATATTTTTCCTTATGTTAGCTCAAAGGTCATATTCACTAAGTATACAGGTAAAATATGTTAAATATAGTTAATAACATATTTTTCTGTAAAATTAAACATTAATCAGAATGGTTTATTAGTAAATGCAGAAAGATAGCATTCATGCATTTATTGACTTATTCAATACCTATTTTCTGGGAATTGACTATGTGCAAGGTTTTATGGCATGCATTACATGTGAATAAAGATAAAAAATATGGAGCTTAGAGTCTGCCTATCAGTACAACAGAGATGTTAAGTATAAGTAAGAGGAAATCCACAGAAGAGTGCCATGTGAAAATCAGAGAGAAAGATAACATCTGGCTGAAGCATATAAAAGTATATATGAGGGGTCATTTGACGAAGGTAGGATATGGTGAACATAAAGGGCTCTCCAAGTAGGAGAATAGGTATTAGGGCAAAGAATTGGAGGTGAGAAAGCATAGACTACGTAACAAAAGCAGCCCAGTCCAGGCGGAGCTTTTGGAATGAAAGAATAGAATTTGAGTCTAGAAGGGCAGGTTGAGTTTAACCCATGGAGGGCCTTGAAAACCAAATTAAAATTATGCTGGTTAACAACAAGGGTAGATGGTATTTTCACTTTGGCCAAACAACTGTTTAAAAAATAAAAGCATTAGTCAAACAAATTATGAGGCATAACTGAAAATGTTCTTTTGACAATGTTAAGTGCTTTGATCATTTATTTTAATAAATGTAGGCAAACTATACGGGTTCACGGTTGTATGCTAGTGGTCCGCAATCCTGAGTCTGTCTTTATCTCGTAATGTTTCTCTACATAGCATTTATTATTTCTCACCAAACAACTAATAATGCTTGTAGCTTTTCTTTAAAGGCATCTGACATCAAACAACATACACAAGAGAGGGCAGAGACTCCCTCACAAACAGAAAAACATGAATGTGCCCCATGCAGTGATGCTTTGACATGACCAATTCAGTCTTTCAATGATGTAGCATTGCTGATTAATCTTATGCAATGTCTCAGATCCTGCCTTTGAGTACAAATGCCATAAAGACCAAGCAATATTTGTAGAGTTTAAAGATGTACTCTTTCTCCCCCTCTTCAAATGAAGGAATGTCAAATAGCAATGCTTATACATATTTAGCTGTGAGGCAAGCCGAAAGCACCATGCCTAGACTATTCTCTACTATTTTACCTTGCACAGTGATTCTCTTTTCTGAACGGCCTTTGCAAAATTACAGTTCTAGGTATGCTTGTAAAGATGTGTAGAAATGTATCCACCCAATCAGTGATAGGTAAGCTCAAGGTAATACTGCTATCCAGCCTAATATCACCTTTACCTTTAACAGATTGTTTTCAAATCCAGAAGTTTCTAAACAAATTAGAGTTGAATCAATTGCACACATATTTAAAATAGTTCTTATCAATTAAAGCCCATTTCAAATCCCATCATTTTAATATAACGTACTCGATTTTATTTTCAATTTTCAATAAACAAATAAGAAGCAATTTATAAAGGCCTATACAGATCACCAAAGATCAGACTAGATCTAGCAAAAGTGAATCTGATTGACCCACGTGACTACAGTCACATACAGATCATATTCCAAAAATTAATCTGAAAAGAGAAAATAAAGAAATCAGAGGGGTTCTTACGAGTAGAAGGCCATAATAAATTTAAGTATAACACCAGCGTGACTCAGTAATTTAAGATAATGATAACATATTTACTGAGCTTTTACTATGTGCCATTCATGTGCTGAGCACATTTTACATATTAACTTGTTTCCAGATACACTACTCTTTCTTAAAATCGTAGTGACAACAATAATAGCTAATACTGATGGAGTGTTTGTTAATCGCCAGGCACTACATTAAACCACTTTACTTGTACTATCTCATGAATCCTTACACCAATTCAATGAGATGCACTTATTAAGCCCATTTTACAGATGTAGAAACTGAGAAAAAAAAAGGAGGCTTAATAATGCACCCAAAACTACATACATCACTAGCTATTTTCCCCTTGTGAATGATGACTCTGGTTGCTGAAATGGTAGATAGGGAACCTGGGTCCCTATTACACATCATGTGAAATAAACTGTCTAGCTATTTCTTATCCATCTAAATGCCTTACCTATTTCCTTTTCCTCCTGAGCACACAGCCAGTTTTCCCAGCATCCTCTGCAGTTAGAAGCGGCCATGTGACTAAGATCTGGTTAATGGATTGTGAGAGAAAGTGTTAAGTGTACTCTCAGGCCTGGCCCATAAAAACCTGTCATGAAATACTCCATTCTCTCTCTTCCCCTTTCTGCCAGCTAGATATCAATGCCCACGACTGTGGAAGCCATGTGTTGAAGAGAGCAGAGCTTCCATCAAGCTCGGTTCCCGAATGGCTACATGTCGCAGTTACACCATCTCCCTAACTGCTATTTAGTTAATAAATGCTATTTAGTTTGATGTGAACCAGACATAAAATTCTATTGTATTAGTTATTGAGATGTTAGCATTTATTATATAGCATCCAGTATTTAATAATGGATGTTCTCTATATTTTAGATACTTATATAAGTACCTAAAGTATCTATTTTAGACACTACTTTAGCAACGATGCAGAATCCAATTTCTTCAAATGTTCTCCCTTGTTGAGAAAGAGTTTGCTTTCTATACCGGCTGTAGCAGTCAGATCCCCTGGAATGGCTTTGTACCATTTTAAATTACCATTTAAAATTTCATCAATAAGAAGATACAACATACAGAAAGAAGAAGACAGGCTGACTCAGCCCATTGCCCCCCTGCAGTGATAGGCAGGCACCGCTTTGGTGAAAATAATTCTCCACAGTGTTGCAAGCAGTTTGGCTGTCACTAGCGATTTTGTGGGAGTTCCTACATACACCTTCTGGAGTCTCTGAAAGCTAATGGTACCTTTCCCTAAGCTTTGATTTTCCAACCCTTCCAATAGTTTTAGAAACACCTAATTTGATGTATGAAATCCCTTCCAGTTCAAAACACCCAGAAGGGTTCCTGTTTCTCTAAAGAAACTCTGAGGGATACAATGTAATCTCTACTTCTCAAGTCAACTGATCCTCAGTTATTGCCATTCAAAGTATTTTCCCAGCCCTAACACATATCCCCTCCAAAGCTGACAGTAAATGGATCTTAGACTACACAAATTCCTTATGATTAAAATCTTACTGTCAACAACAACCATCAATACAGGACAGGCTTCTTGGGGGTGTGACCTGTGCAGCTCAGGACTCTGTGCTTAGAAGGGCCCACACATGCTTTAAGGCTCTTCTGTGGCCTTCTTGAAGTTCTGGATAACTTTCGAAACAGGGGCCCACATTTTCATTTTGCACTGGGCCCTGCAGATTACACAGCTGGTTCTGTATCAGTGATAGTATTTGAGCAAGAATCCAGGGAGACATATGCAAAGAAATCCAGGCACCCTCATCTCTTTGCATCTACAGTTCAATGGGGCAACACATAAAGCACAATCCTGTATCCATCCTTGACATCTCAACACCTCCAGCATACTGCCTTGTAGCCATGGCATTTGCTATGCCAAGCAGTGGAGGAACTTTAAGAATGTGATCAATGATACGCTGAAAAGAAAACACAGACATTTCAAATTTTCTGATGGATCTTTGTGTGTGTAAGAGTGGAGACCCTTGCATTTGGGAAAACACCTTAATGAATTTTTTTTTTTTTTTTTCCTGGATAAGCAAACTTGGGTCCCAGACCATAGGCTGGAGTAGGGTTTGAGAGTTCAAGTCTTCTGCATAATAAAAGAGTAAGGATTTGGTTATTGTAGTAGCTCACGATATGACACTGGAACTCTGGAATAAGAGATAGGGGAGAGAGATGGACCCTCTCAACATGGCAGAGTTGGGGGACCTAAGAAATGTCAGTGAAAATGTCCTTGGGGCAGAGAATGGCTAATGCGTTTCTGGGAACAGTGCTGTTTACATTTAAGTTGAACGTGTTGTTCTATGTTTCGATTACAGCAACCAGATCCTGCACTCTATCTCCCTGTCCAATGCTACTACCTTTCTTTCCATGGCCTAACTAAGGAAAAATCAACTGTGAGTGGCCTTAGTTAGTGGTATCTTAAATCACTGATGGCCAAGACAGGGCAGAAAATGGCCAGCAGCCATGAGAGATGAGCCCGTGAGCAGGGATTTGGAGTGAAATGTGCCACCACAACATGAGGCTTTTTGGACACATTGGAAATGTTAAGCACAGCACTGGACCTCCCAAAATGTACCGAGTGGAGGCTTAAGCCATTTTATTTGGCTAGAAAGGAAAATGTTGGCCTCAAAATCTGAAAGGACTTGGAGACGTCCAGAATATACCAATATTTCCTAAAAATGGAATCACCTCTGGAAGTAATGGGAAAAGAATAGATGGAAGAAATCAACCTGAAAGATAAAGATAGTAGGCTGGCTCAGGGTTAAGCTGTGAGGTAATCTGTTGAATAGAGATCCAAGCAGAAATAGGAACCCCACCACCTATAGCAACTTTACTGTGGCTAAGAATCCCATTTCTTAGAATCCAGGTTCTTCCACAGGCATAAAATTCACTTTCCAAATGTACTAGAAGAAAAGATTCAACTGAAACATCATTTGCACTTCAAAGAGAATGTCACCTGGCATATTTTCAGTTCCTTAGCCAGAAACAGAAGTATCAGTTTACAAGCACCTACATTTCCAGAATCAAGACTTAAAATCTACAGTGAGTATATCTTCTATGTAACAGATCCAAATAAAAGGGGGCCCCTCCATAAGAAGATAATATCACATCCTCATTCCAACTATTTACAAGGCAGCGATCAAAATTGTGCCTCAGTCAGTATTTATTTATGAGTAGAATGGAGCTTCTTAGAAAAGTATCCAGTGGGGCCACCTAAACACGGTCTTGGAAGAACGCACACAATAATCAAAGTCAGATTGCTCTCAATTACATACATTGACAGTTTCCACATCACAGAGCCCTGAAATTACATTTCAGGGGAAAAAAATATTCTTAGACAAAGATAATATAGTTTGAGAGATGGTACATTTATTCTTTAAAATCAAACATCTTTGATTTAACTACTTTTCAGATTTGTTCTTGACAAGGTTGCATTAACACCATAAACTAAAGCAAATTCATATTTATCCAACATATATTCTATGTGAAAAATTGCTTACTCTCTAGATAAACATTTAGGCACACCTTCCTACCCACATTCAGGAAACCAGAATTGTTACTCATACAAGTGTACATCACAAACACTGAAAAGCTCACTCTTTACCTACCATCTTTAAAAAACAGACAAATATATAATACTAGAGGGGATTGTATTGTTATTAAAAGAATACATCTACAGTGTTACAGATTAATTGTTGTTCTCCTGGACGATTTTATGCTCAGGTCAATTTAATAAATTTGAACATGTCATCCACTAAATTATGAATCACCAAGAAGACCTACTCACCCAGAAGTTGTTCTGTTGTTTCAAATGCAACTTTAAAAAATCATGGTCTAAAGCAATGAGAAGATTAAGTTACCTGTTTTTTAATTTCAGCAAGCAATGGAGTGTGTCTACCTGCTGGATCCCCTGCTAACTGACAGACAAAAGGCTGAGGGGAGTGCACTTTGGATGCTATCAATTAAGGAAAGGTGGTTCATTAATCTTTACTGTCAGCACCTGAATTCTGCTCTGATGGCTCCTAAGGTATGCAGTTGGTTGCTTGCATTTCAAACCAAGACCCATCCAGCTAAATCCACCTTGTAGAAGGATAACTTAAGTTTTTCCTCGTTAATTGTGAGTCCATTTAAAAATAGCTAATAATATCTATTGATATGAGAGAGAAATATTTTGAAGAGTTCTTGTGTTCATTCATTCATTCATTCATTCGATATATATTTTGTGCCTATTATTTGCCAGGAATTCTGTACAAAGATTAATCAAACTACATCAAAGAAGAACCAGACATCATGGAGCTATTTTTGGGACTTGACCTCTACACAAACCCTAAGAAGGGTTGAAATTTAAAAGAAAAAAATTATGGCTGTTTTCCAGGTCCTTAGAAAATGAAAGTTGTAAGCACATACTTATGAGAACTTGCTACAAATCACTTAGAGTTTTAAGAAAAAGCAATGCCATGTAAATCTAGGCTAGATCTAGGCTTGCTTTATCATCACAAGATAATCTTTAATTAAATAGAGTTGGAAAAAGAAGCTCTTTTTCAGGCGAGCATAAAAACAGAGCTGAACTGAGCACAGGGTAATGTGTTAATCACCTCCAACTTGGTTAAATTTGCTATATAATATGTATAAAGTTCCATTTATTAATGTCTGCAGTGTTATTAGTAGTAATTAAATTTTAAATAATGAATGACATTAAAAGACAAGATTTGAAAAAAGTATTTGTGGAAACAATAAATTCTGAAAATCCGGCAACTTGTGGAGTTGACTGTGACTATTTTTCCACTAGAAGAACTAACTCCAGCAAACTTGATATTTAAGTGGAAACTTTGTCTGGGTCCAACCAAGAGCACACAAACCGATGAGTAACTCAAATGAAGGGAATTTAATTCAGGGAATTGGTTTCAAAGGTGACAGGAAAGCTAAAAAGCCAAATAAGAAACACCAAGGCAACCTAGGGATTGCCCAAAGCAGGAAATGATAAAGGACACAGAGGAGAGGTAGTGACGCCGGAGCCCAGGACCATGGAGGAAGTTGTCACTCCAGCAGGTTTCTCTGGCAGGAGAGAGGACAGAGATGTCGCCACGGCAGAGAGCAAAGGGGAAATCAACCCCCGGCTTCTCCTTCTCCCAGTCCTCTAATCTGGTGACAATGCCTTCCACCGACCAAACCCAGGTGGCAGTCAGACATGGGAGGCTGGGGAGTGCAGCCTCCACAGTGCTGCTCCCTGGTGATACAGAACATTACAGGAGAGGATAAGAACGGGTGCCCATCCAACAGGCCCAGGACCATCATTTATGCCTAGATCTATATGAAGGGATTTGTCAAGGTCAAAACACCTCTCATTATGTGACTCTGGAGTCACCATGAAATTCAACATCAACCAAAAGCACCGGTTAACTCCTGTATACACTAAAGTCCTTGTGATTTAACATTCTCTTAGGGAAATTGCAAGACTTAAATCAATCTTGGTAGCACAGGTCTAGGAACCGCAATATATTATTTTTGAAAAGCAAACTGGGATTTTATATCCAAATATCCATTAGCAGAAGAGGATCTTCAGAGCCACTGTTTTCCCAGGTATCTTTTGTAGCATTGCAATTGCTCCAGCTGACACATTCTCCAGTGTTTAGCTCAGTCTTTTTATTCTAAAGACAGGGTCCTAGGGTTCAACACCCATTATTTCTCCATAGGGAAGAGGAGTATGTTTACACCGTATTAGTCATCTAGAACTTTCTAACATCTTGTTACAGAGAGCAAAGCTTAATAGTCTAGCATTAGATAGAATTGCCCTGTATGTTCAAAATGTAAAAACATTAAAATCTTAAAGTTAAAGTTTTACAGTATAAAAAGAAATAACTGTTCAATAAATCCATATAAAAGTATCATAGGGTTTGTGAGTGCATGTATCCAGGACTGCCTTCCCTATAGGGTACACTGAATGCCCACATGTAGCTGTTATTTAAAAAAAAGGTTCTCTGATATTTGGAAAAAGTGTCTTTGCTTCTTTTATATACTAACAATCATGTCTTAATCACCAAGAAAAGGGCATCATATTTAGTATTTATGAGACATTTGACAATAAACTTTAAAAAAAATTTCTTGTAGAACACCCAAAAAAGAGTATTCTCATTCATATTCTGGAAAATGGAAGCCTAAGAAAAAAAAATCACATATACTCAAGAAACAGAGTAACAGTGTACTATGGCCCAACCTCTCCTGACCATAAAAATCACTTAGGAACTTGTTAAAACTACAGGTTCCTGGGGAGAATATGGTAAACGGCACTTTAAACCAATGACTCAGTTGAGTTTACCAGTAGAAAAATGAGCTTGGGGTTTGAAGGCAGATTAACCAGGGTCTGAATCCAGGCTCTCCACTTTCTAGCTACACAACCTTGGGCAAGTTTCTTAAACTCTTGGAGCTCTGTTTTTTTCATCCATAATATGGGGATAACAATAGTTCCTATTTAATAGGGTTGTTGTGAGAATAAAATGGACGTAAAGCTTTTAGCAATAGTGTCTGACAAATGTTAAGTGCTCCATAAATGTTATACACGTTATACTGGGTTGGTCAAAGTTTGTTCAGGTTTTTAACATCTTATGGAAAACCCAGAATGAACTTTTTGGCCAGCCCAATATTAAGCTAGACATGTCTTTTTTCTTCTTCTCAATCTGGAAATTTATGTTTACCTAATTGATGTTTTTCCAGGAATATCTACTCCCACCCCTAGCCTCTCACCTCATGTTTAATATGCTTTTACATTGTTATAACTGGTCAGTTGTATTTTCAATGGCATCTGTTAAAATTAAAATTTTCAGCAAGAAGCATTTGGTATAAAATAGTCACCTTCACAACATCTGTAAAAATCATTTCTTTAATCCTTCTGCACCCCCCTTGAAGTTTATAAAGACATTGTAAGTGGCCTTTGTCAGTATGATTTGGGAGGAAATCAGAAGTACAGGGCATCCACAATGTGAAATATGCCCCCAGATGTAAGCACGGCTTGTGTAATGAGCCCATAGATATATGCACTGGCACCAGTTAGGACAAGCACACTGCTGCTCACCAGGGATCCTGTTTTTCTTCCTAAGGAGTCCAGTATAATGTGAGGCTTAAGGTAGAAGAAACTGGTAAAGAAGCTGTGGGCAGTTTACTTCTGTTTCACTGATGTCTCATTTGAAGCCAACCCTTGGAGAGAGTGGCCAGTGAATATTTTGTCCTTATCAGGAATAGGGCGTGGCTTCATCCACGGTTGAACCTGAACATGTAGTCACTGCCCATCTTCCCTATGAAAGGAGGGAAAATGGCATGTATCTGATCCAGTACTTGCGAGAAAGTATTTGTGTACCGCTATTTAAGTCCAGGTTTGGTTCTCACATGGAAACGCAAAGCTCATTACTCAAAATCCCTCCCTCACTCCTGCCACCTTCTCCTACAATTCTGTACCCACGAGGAAGGACTGAGCCACCTGTCACACAGATGGCAAGGACCAGCCCAGGTGAGACTCACTGCGCTGGTCTCAACTTCCCCCCAGAAGATATCTCTGATGTCTCATTTCACTTTGGAACTCTGCACTTCATGGCTCCCACCAGCACTTGGGGTTTTACAATAGCAAAATGTGCATATATGCATATCTGCATCCCAACAGACCTTAGAGTCCTGCCTGGCCAGCAGCAGGAGAGTCACTAATATCCAGAAGAACATTGAAAGAGGTACCAGAGCCCTTTAGAAGGCCTTTACACCAGAAGGACACCCAGCTCAATACCAAAACAGCATGAGTGAGCCCACCTTAATAGGGAAAGTGTGAATCTGTCATTTCTAATTTCTTTGTGGGGAAGAGGCAGAGGCTGTCTATTGGGTTTCCTTGTAAGCTCTGAGCTGGTTATTCTACATCCTTCCCTACCACGTGGGCTACAGAAGGCTGACCCAGGCTGACTGCATCCCCTGACCTACCTTGCTGTCTGGCTTCTGACTGGAGGCATCAGCAGGATGTCAGAGGGTGGGAGGAGAGAGAGCAGGTATTTCTTCCCTGTTCACACAGCTCTGGCGCTGTACCTCAGTCAGTGGCTGGGTCCCTCTATGACTGTGTTTCTCTAACTTGGCTGTACATTACAATTACTTGAACAGCTTTAAAAATCCTGATACCCACACCAAAGATCAATGAAAGATCAATGAAATCAGAATCTCTGGGTCTGGCACCCAGGTGCTAGTCTGTTTAAATTTCCCCTGGTGATTCCAATAAGGAGACAAGATTGAGAACCACAGTTCCAGAACAACAGCTCTGCTGGGTGCCCTGTCGTTCGTGGCTCTCGCTGTCACTGGGTTCCAGTAACACTCTTTCCCTTGACCCCCTTTAGGCTGAGGGGGTTAGGAACAGTTTCCACCGATCACTAGGCTCTGAGTGACTCAATATCTTGTGTCGGTTTCCTCAACCTGCCCACATTTCGGTGACTACTCCTTTAATTAAAGTATCTTTCTTTTTTTTTTTTTTTTTTGCAGTACTTGGGCCTCTCACTGTTGTGGCCTCTCTCGTTGCGGAGCACAGGCTCCGGACACGCAGGCTCAGCGGCCATGGCTCACGGGCCCAGCCATTCCGCGGCATGTGGGATCTTCCCGGACCAGGGCACGAACCCGTGTCCCCTGCATCGGCAGGCGGACTCTCAACCACTGCACCACCAGGGAAGCCCCTAAAGTATCTTTCTTTAAAGCACCTGAGAGAAACCATATTTCCTACCATGACCCGTCGTTAAGTTCCTTAGTTGCATAAGAAAAAAGAAATAGTGAACTGGTGAACTGATAAGCATGAGAAGCAAATAAAAGAAAAACTAAACCTAAAACCTCTAGCATGGACATATACTTAGAGATGGAGAAAATCTAATTCAACCCTTAGATATCCCAAGGAGACACCTAGGGAAAAGATTTTTTTTTAAAAAAATAGTCAATTTAAACTTATTTTAGAAGGTGGACTGATGCTGCAGGCTGTAACTGCCATTTGCTGGCACTAGTCACAGTGTTTGCTTAGGCTGGGTGGTCACAGCCTTGGAAGGGAGAATCTCCGCAGGAAGCCCCACCTGGATTTTGCTGCCCTCTTTTCATGTGAAATGATTGCTTACCTTCCCATTCTGTCCTGCTGCTTTGAAAAGGCTTGCTGGAAAGCATCAAAGGGGCCAGTGAGAACCAGAGGGCAAAAGCACAAGTCACAATTAGGCAAACAGAGACACAGAGTGGCCCCAGATCACAGAGAGCAGGATCCCAACAGGGTGACAGGCAGGGAGGCTCAGCATCGCTTTCCGCAATCACGCTTGGAAAGAGTTCTCACTCTCACCATAAATGATGCACCTACGGGGCTTCCCTGGTGGCGCAGTGGTTGGGAGTCCGCCTGCCCATGCAGGGGACACGGGTTCGTGCCCTGGTCCAGGAAGATCCCACATGCCGCGGAGCGGCTGGGCCCGTGAGCCATGGCCGCTGAGCCTGCACGTCCGGAGCCTGTGCTCCGCAACGGGAGAGGCCACAACAGTAAGAGACCCACGTACCGCAAAAAAATAAAAAAAAAATAAGGCACCTGTGTCTTGCTAATCCTCCCACCCTGCTCCACACGAGGGGATGAGGAGTGAGCGTAGAATTATCCCAGGGAGAATGTGGCTTATCAAAAAAAAAAAAAAAAGAATAAAAAGCACTGATTCAGTCTCTCTTACATCAATTCTTTCGCATGATTTTTTGTTCTTTCTCCCTAAAAGTTGAAAGCACTTATGACACACCAGGTCCTGCATTTGACAAGGATTAAAGAGATGTCCTTTTTAACTGTCCGAGGGCATATTCAGAAATGGCCCAGTAATCTGTACAATTTAGGAGGCCATCAGCCAATATGTTAGATTTTTTTTAGGGTTCTATCACTTCTCTTCCCACTACATTTTCTCAGGAGCCTTAAGTAGCTTTAATTTGCATTCTTCAACCATCTGAAATTAACGGGCATGCGGCCGTGCACATTTATGCAACATACATTTTAGTGTATGGTCTGTAGGACTATTGTCCTGGGTTTGTCTCTGACATGCTGGGTGATGACGGACAAGTCATATCTCCTTATCAATAAAAGGAGGATGCTGGACAGAATCACCTCCAAGGAACCTTTTCCTGATTTAACATTCTACTAAATTTCCTCCTATTTAGTGCTTTAGAAAACTGAGGATGACTTTTATTGTAAACGTGAGGCTGTTATCTAAGGTTTAAAGGAGATCAGCCTCATAGATGATATTTAGAGACCTAACTACCAAGTAATGGGTAGTTGAGACTGTGCATTAGAAAATTAGAAGACACTGGCATTTTCCAAATGGAAAGATGGAAGAAAAACTCTTGGCCATGAAAAAAGTCTCAACAGCAGAAATAAAGTTATCAATGGTTTAGCAAAGAAAAACCGCTCAGAAAATTACCACTCCAGTGGGTTAATAGTTAACAGTTGCCTTAAAATATAAAATTAATTGTACAAGTATTTACTGCATGCATTCTCTGCAATATTCACTGTGATGGATACTCCAGAGGTCAGCTGAGAGTGAGCACTAGAAAAATAATAGCAATTCTTTTGTTTTTGTTTTGGTTTTTTTGCAGTACGCGGGCCTCTCACTGTTGTGGCCTCTCCTGTTGCGGAGCACAGGCTCCGGACGCGCAGGCTCAGTGGCCATGGCTCACGGGCCCAGCCGCTCCGCGGCATGTGGGATCTTCCCAGACTGGGGCACGAACCCGTGTCCCCTGCATCAGCAGGCGGACTCTCAACCACTGCGCCACCAGGGAAGCCCAATAATAGCAATTCTAACAGTAACAACTAGCATTTATTGAGCACACACAGACACAGGTACTGTTTACATAAGCACGTTACAAAAGTCAAATGATTTCTACAGATGCAGCCCTTGTCTTTTTCTTATATCCACAACAGTAATCATGATGATGAGGATGATAGTTAATATTTATAGAGTGCTTACAATTTGTTAGGAACTGAGGCCCTTTTAAATAGTGCTACATAGAAGTGCTCATTGTTAGTTATTATTTAGTCTCTTGGACTTACCTGAATATTCCTTTAAATTAGTACTTAATTGTCTAACTGCCTTCTTTCCTCTAAATCAAAACTTTCATTTGACTTATTTAATTTTCATAAAACCTTTGAGGTGGGTACTATTATTATCACCATTTTACAGATAAACCAAGGCTCAGATGAGTTTGGAAACATGTTTAAGGTCACACTGCTGTTGAGTGGAATAGTGAGTGGGATTTCCACCCAGCACTGTCCCCAGAGCAAGCACCGTCCCCAGAGCAAGTGCTATGTTGCAACCCCCTGCCTGGAGGACCACTGTGCGTCCCAGCCGCAACGATTTCACCCAGACAGGCAGGCACATCAATATAATGAACATGCACTGACACTAAATGCTCTGGGTAGTTAGAAAATAAAATCCTACGGGTTGGATGTCAAGGAGGGAATTTATTGGATCTCAGATCCCCTGCCTGTGACATTCCAAGATCCAAGGTTTACCCATCTTTCTACATAATCAAGCACATATTCTGGATGCAGATTGCATTTTTTTCCATTTTTTTTTCCTTACTACGAAGTCCCACAGGAAGGTTTTAGACTTTTGCATCATCTCCAGAAGCCCCTCCAGGGTGGCGATCAGAGAAAATAACAATCCAAGAATTTCTGCTGGCAAATGGCCCATCGGGTAACTGCCACCTGGTCTCACCCTTGCTCAGAACTTCACTCAGACTCCTGCTTTGGTTTAACCACTTTTCTCAAAGGTATCCTTTGGGCATATCTGTCACCTTGTTGCATGTGCTAAATCTCTACGTAACAGGTAAAAAAATAAAAATGTATCATATGACTATTTTAACAAACATCCTCCACGTGAGGCTATTCTATAGAACATTTCCCTATAGACTAAATAACTCCACAGAGGTACTAATTGTTAGTTATTAATATTTAATTGTATTGACCTTATGTGAAAATTCCTTGAAATTAGTATTTAATTGTCTAACTGCCTCCTTTTCTCTAAATCAAAACTTTCACTTTACACATTCATTACCTATTAACTTTGTGGCTTTTAATGCAGTTTTATTTATAACTTGTGTTATACCTGAGCATTCGTGTGCTAAGGCAGTGTTCCACTGTCATACCTCAGCAAGTTCAACTACAGAGATTTCCGTGATCCATTGTCTAAAAGAAATACCTTTGTGAGTTAATGAGCACAAATGTTGGGTTCCTTTAAAATGTAGCACATAAGGAAGCTAAAGAACGGCTCCGTGAATACATCAATACAATTCCAACAGACAGCTATCGAGTGGCTTCACCCTGCGCAGCTCTGTCAGATGATAAGTGAGCAGGCCACTCAGAGCCTGTGCCTGCAGGGGAGAACTTTCAGGGAGACTTCGTGAAGGACAGGAGATATAAACATGAGCATTCTTAGTCAAGGGACTACATGTGCAGAATTTGGAATCAGGAATGAAACTAGCCTGTGTGGAGGACAATGAGATGACCAGCCTTGAAGAATAAAGACACAGACTAAGGACAATGGTTCACGGGACTGACTCAGAAAATATCAGGATGAGCAAAGGAGATGCTCAGTTGAAGGAATCCTCAGTGAGAAAGTGAAGAGGTTTAGAGAACACATTCTGAAAGAGAAATCTGTCTACACTTTGCTGCTCACACTGGCCTGGAGTGGGAAAGACTCATATAAATATTCTTATGTAACTAACTTTACAAACAGTGACAGTCAAGCTGAGCTAAAGCACATGGCATTATACAATGTGAAGACCAAACTGAGATAACAGAGATAATATAAAACCACTCCACGATGGAGAGGTAGTGTTATTTAAATATCATTACAGTACAATTATGGTGGTGATAGTGGTGGCAACCGTGCCATATCAACTACTGTCACTTCACTGTCTGGGGTCTTGCTACTCAGAGTGTGGACCTCAGACCAACAGTGTGGGCATCACTGGGACTCACTGAATTAGAATCTATATTTTCACAAAATCTCTGGATTATTCATGTCCACTTTAAAGGCTGAGAAACATTTAGTCAAGTGAACCAGAAATCAAATTTGAGAAAGTAGCTTGTCAATCTAAATTGCTAATAAGTGGATTGCCTAGCTTTTCACACTTTCATTTTACAGTTGTAATACAACAGAAAAACAAGAAACAACCCGATTCTTACTGTGGGTACAAATTCAACAGCACATGTTTCATGTATTTAGAATTCTACCTAAACGTACAAAGAGCTTTTACAACTGGATTTCCCTCCTCCTCTCCCTTTTCTAAATGCTGGGCTCTGTTTTACTAAACTTTTATCCAAGTCAAGTATAGGTGTATCTTATAACATCTAGACTTTCTGCCAAATTTTACCAAGTCAAATCAGATAATTAAGCTCGATTGAATCTTGTGGATATTTATTTTAATTAAATTCTATTTATCTGCCACCAGACAGCATTACTAGGGAAAAATCCAAATTAAATTTGATCAAAGGCGACTTGATTAGGTTGCTGGGTTTGTATACATAGAAGGAGTAAGAGGCACAGAAAAGGGGGGAAGCCCAAGCATCTTTAATGAAACTCAGTATGCTTAATGCAGATCTTGGTACATTTAACAGAAAACCATATAGAGTGCAGTGGGATCTATGTATCTATTCTGAAATCTTTCTTAAGTAACAAGTTTCATTTTAAAGTTTAGAAATAGCATTTTAAAATGTTAAAGATGCTCTGTACAAGATGATGGCTTGGACACACTATACGTTTTATTTATATATTATCTGTCAAAATGACTTGATATTTTATATGCCTACAACTAATATAGTCAGTGGACTATAAAGGACATACCATAAAAGATAACATCTTTAAAAATATTTTCATGCTTTTACATGAGAACTTAGTCTCTTTACAAGCTATCAAGGATAAATTAAATCTTGTAATAGATAAAAAGATATTAACATAACAACCTTAAAAGAAGCCATTGTCTGCCAGTCAAACCAAGAGATAAGAATTGAGCTGTGCTTTATTTAAAAACTCATAAGGATCACTCAAAATCTGACTTCTTCCTCAACTGACTCACTGTATCTAAGTGTCAAGGGTTATGCTGTCTCATTAGACTATTGAATACAATGCTGTTGGGAAAGATTCCATGAAAATTATAATGCTGTTAGATCCAAGATGAATTTACAATGGAGCTTAAGCTTTAAGAGTCCTCATTTGCACTAGTCCCTTGGAAGGCCTTGGATGGGGTCCTAGCAATGTGCTCACATGGTCATATATATTTCTTAAATTAGCAAAAATAAGAAACAGTTATGGTAACAAGCTGGCTACTGAGAATAATCAATTCCAAAAGTATTTAAGATTAGTCTCTGCCCTAAGATCTTGCAGCTCATCGAAAAAGAGACCTGAAGAAGTTTTCCCAAATTTGACCACAGTTCTAACAATGTACATGACGTTACTGATAAAGACTTATGAGGTGGCTTCAGATCACAGAGCCAGGTGCAGAGACTCTGCACACAGCCTGCCGCCGCCATCTTGACTTTCAGTGTCATTCATGGAGCTTCTGTACAGTGTCCCTCAGAGCTGAGGTGTTGGTGCAGCTGTTTGTGCACTAGAACTCTGGTCTGAAGTGCTGGGTGCAAGGTTTCTGCATGCGGCCCCCTATGAGCAACTGAAAACTAGACTAAGCACAAAGGAAAAGAAAAATAAAAGGGAACAAGATTTCAAGGAAAAGAATCTATAATACTTTATCAATGATGTGAGATATAATGAGAGAAATACAATGTAAAGAAAGGCCTGACTTAAATTACTATCAACAAGCCAAGGTGGAGATTGGTTCAACATGGCAGAAGAGAAAGACGTGCTCTCACTCCCTCTTGCGAGAAAACTGGAATCACAACTAAATGCTGAAAAATCATTGACAGGAAGTCACTGGAACTCACCAAAAAAGATACCCCACATCCAAAGACAAAGGAGAAGCCATAATGAGACAGTAGGAGGGGCACAATCACAATAAAATCAAACCCCATAACTGCTGGGTGGCTCACAAATTGGAGAACACTTATACCACAGAAGTCCACCCACTGGAGTGAGGGTTTTGAGCCCCACGTCAGTTTCCCAACTTGGGGGCCGGCAATGGGAAGAGGAATTCCTAGAGAATCAGACTTTGAAGGCTAGCGGGATTTGATTCCAGGACTTCGACAGGACTGAAGAAACAGAGACTCCACTCTTGGAGGGCACACACAAAGTAGTGCGTGCATCGGGACCCAGGGGAAGGAGCAGTGACCCCACAGGAGACTAAACCAGACCTACCTGCTAGTGTTGGAGGGTCTCCTGCAGAGGCGGAGGGTGGCTATGGCTCACCGCAAGGACAAGGACACTGGCAGCAGAAGTACTGGGAAGTACTCCTTGGCATGAGCCCTCCCAGAGGCCGCCATTAGCCTCACCAAAGAGCCCAGGTAGGATCCAGTGTTGGGTCACCTCAGGGCAAACAACCAACAGGGAGGGGACCCAGCCACACCCATCAGCAGACGAGCAAATTAAAGTTTTACTGACATCTGCCCACCAACGCAACAGCCAGCTCTACCCACCACCAGTCCCTCCCATCAGGAAACTTCCACAAGCCTCTTAGATAGCCTCATCCACCAAAGGGCAGAGAGCAGAAGCAAGAAGAACTACAACCCTGCAGCCTGTGGAACAAAAACCACATTCAAAGAAAGACAGACAAGATGAAAAGGCAGAGGGCTATATACCAGATGAAGGAACAAGATAAAACCCGAGAAAAACAACTAAATGAAGTGGAGATAGGCACCTTCCAGAAAAAGAATTCAGAATAATGATAGTGAAGATGATCCAGGACCTTGGGAAAAGAATGGAGGCAAAGATCCAGAAGATGCAAGATATGTTCAACAAAGATCTAGAAGAATTAAAGAACAAACAAACATAGATGAACAATACAATAACTGAAATGAAAAATACACTAGAAGGAATCAATAGCAGAATAACTGAGGCAGAAGAACGGATAAGTGACCTGGAAGACAGAATGGTAGAATTCACTGTTGCGGAATAGAAAAAAGAAAAAAGAATAAAAAGAAATGAATACAGCCTAAGAGACCTCTGGCACAACATGAAACGCAAAAACATTCACATTATAGGGGTCCCAGAAGGAGAAGGGAGAGAGAAAGGACCCAAGAAAATATTTGAAGAGATTAGAGTCGAAAACTTCCCTAACATGGGAAAGGAAATAGCCACCCAAGTCCAGGAAGCGCAGAGAGTCCCATACAGGATAAACCCAAGGAGAAACATGCCAAGGCACATAGTAATCAAATTGGCAAAAATTAAAAACAAAGAAAAATTATTGAAAGCAGCAGGGGAAAAAAGACAAATAACATACAAGGGAACTCCCATAAGGTTAACAGCTGATTTCTCAGCAGAAACTCTACAAGCCACAAGGGAGTGGTACGATATATATAAAGTGATGAAAGGGAAGAACCTACAACCAAGATTACTCTACCCGGCAAGGATCTCATTCAGATTCCATGGAGAAATCAAAAGCTTTACAGACAAGCAAAAGCTAAGAGAATTCAGCACCACCAAAACAGCACTACAACAAATGCTAAATGAACTTCTCTAAGTGGGAAACACAAGAGAAGAAAAGGACCTAAAAAAATAAACCCAAAACAATTACGAAAATGGTCATAGGAACATACATATCGATAATTACCTTAAATATGAATGGATTAAATGCTCCAACCAAAAGACACAGGCTTGCTGAATGGATACAAAAACAAGATCCATATATATGTTGTCTACAAGAGACCCACTTCAGATCTAGGGACACATACAGACTGAAAGTGAGGGGATGGAAAAAGATATTCCATGCAAATGGAAATCAAAAGAAAGCTGGAGTAGCAATACTCATATCAGATAAAATAGACTTTAAAATAAAGAATGTTACAAGAGACAAGGAAGGACACTACATAATGATCAAGGGATCAACCCAAGAAGAAGACATAATTATAAATATATATGCACACAACATAGAAGCACATCAATACATAAGGCAACTGTTAACAGCTATAAAAGAGGAAATTGACAGTAACACAATAATAGTGGGGGAATTTAATACCTCACTTACACCAATGGACAGATCATCCAAAAATAAAAATAAGAAAACACAAGCTTTAAATGACACAATAGACCAGATAGATTTAATTGATACTTATAGGACATTCCATCCAGAGACAGCAGATTACACTTTCTTCTCAAGTGCGCATGGAACATTCTCCAGGATAGATCACATCTTGGGCCACAAATCAAGCCTCAGTAGATAAAAGAAAATTGAAATCATATCAAGCATCTTTTCTGACCACAACGCTATGAGATTAAAAATCAATTACAGGGAAAATAACGTAAAAAGCACAAACACATGGAGGCTAAACACTACGTTACTAAATAACCAAGAGATCACTGAAGAAATCAAACAGGAAATCAAAAAATACCTAGAAACAAATAACAATGAAAACATGGCATTCCAAAACCTATGGGATGTGGCAAAAGCAGTTCTAAGAGGGAAGTTTATGGCTATAAAAGCCTACCACAAGAAACAAGAAAAATCTCAAATAAACAATCTAATCTAAAGAAACTAGAGAAAGAAGAACAAACTAAACCCAAAGTTAGCAGAAGGAAAGAAATCATGAAGATTAGAGCAGAAATAAATGAAATAGAAACAAAGAAAACAATAGCAAAGATCAATAAAACTAAAAGCTGGTTCTTTGAGAAGATAAACAAAATTGATAAACCATTAGCCAGACTTATCAAGTAAAAGAGGGAGAGGATTCAAATCAATAAAATTAGAAATGAAAAAGGAGAAGTTACAACAGACACCGCAGAAATAAAAAGCATCCTAAGAGACTACTACAAGCAACTCTATGCCAATGAAATGGACAACCTGGAAGAAATGGACAAATTCTTAGAAAGGTATAACCTTCCAACACTGAACCAGGAAGAAATAGAAAATACAAACAGACCAATCACAAGTAATGAAATTGAGACTGTGATAAAAAATCTTCCAACAAACAAAAGTCCAGGACCAGATGGCTTCACAGGTGAATTCTATCAAACAATTAGAGAAGCGCTAACAGCCATCTTTCTCAAACTCTTCCAAAACATTGCAGAGGAAAGAACCCTCGCAAACTCATTCTATGAGGCCACCATCACCCTGATACCAAAACGAGACAAAGATACTACAAAAAAAGAAAATTACAGACCAATATCACTGATGAACATAGATGCAGAGATCCTCAGCAAAATACTAGCAAACAGAATCCAGCAACACATTAAAAGGATCATACACCACCGTCAGGTGGGGTTTATCCCAGGGATGCAAGCATTCTTCAATATATGGAAATCAATCAATGTGATACACCATAATAATAAATTGAAGAACAAAAACCATATGATCATCTCAATAGATGCAGAAAAAGCTTTTGACAAAATTCAACACCCATTTATGATAAAAACTCTCCAGAAACTGGGCATAGAAGGAACCTACCTGAACATAATAAGGGTCATATATGACAAACCTACAGCAAACATCATTCTCAATGGTGAAAAACTGAAAGCATTTCCTCTAAGATCAGGAATGAGACAAGGATGTCCACTCTCACCACTATTATTCAACATAGTTTTGGAACTCCTAGCTATGGCAATCAGAGAAGAAAAAGAAATAGAAGGAATACAAATTGGAAAAGAAGACGTAAAACTGTCACTGTTTGCAGATGACAGGATGCTATACATAGAGAATCCTAAAGATGCCACCAGAAAACCACTAGAGCTAATCAATGAATTTGGCAAAGTTGCAGCATACAAAATTAATGTGTAGAAATCTCTTTCATTCCTATACACTAATGATGAAAAATCTGAAAGAGAAATGAAGGAAACACTCCCATTTACCACTGCAACAAAAAGAATAAAATGCCTAGGAATAAACCTACCTGGGGAGACAAAAGACGTGTATGCAGAAAACAATAAAACACTGATGAAAGAAATTAAAGATGATACCAACAGATGGAGAGATATACCACATTCTTGGATTGGAAGAATCAATATTATGAAAATGACTACACTACCCAAAGCAATCTACAGATTCAATGCAATCACTATCAAGTTACCAACGGCATTTTTTACAGAACTAGAACAAAAAATGTTAAAATCTGTAGGGAGACACCAAAGACCCTGAATAGCCAAAGCGGTCTTGAGGGCAAAAAACGGAGCTGGAAGAATCAGACTCTCTGACTTCAGACTATACTAAAAACCTACAGTAATCAAGACAATATGGTACTGGCACAAAAACAGAAACATAGATCAATGGAACAGGATAGAAATCCCAGAGATAAACCCACGCACCTATGGTAAACTCATCTATGACAAAGGAGGTAAGGATATACAATGGAGAAAAGACAGTCTCTTCAATAAGTGGTGCTGGGAAAACTGGACAGCTACATGTAAAAGAATGAAGTTAGAACACTCCCTAACACCATACACAAAAATAAACTCAAAATGGATTTGAGACCTAAATGTAAGACCGGACACTATAAAACTCTTAGAGGAAAACATAGGCAGAACACTCTTTGACATAAATCACAGCAAGGTCTTTTTTGATCCACCTCCTAGAGTAATGGAAATAAAAACAAAAATAAACAAATGGGACCTAATGAAACTTCAAAGCTTTTGCACAGCAAAGGAAACTAAAAACAAGACAAAAAGACAACCCTCAGAATGGGAGAAAATATTTGCAAATGAATCAATGGACAAAGGATTAATCTCCAAAATATATAAACAGCTCAATATTTATTGTTATTAATAATAAAGAAACAAACAACCCAATCCAAAAATGGGCAGAAGACCTAAATAGACATTTCTCCAAAGAAGACATACAGATGGCCAAGAAGCACATGAAAAGCTGCTCAACATCACTAATTATTAGAGAAATGCAAATCAAAACTACAATGAGGTATCACCTCACACCAGTTAGAATGAGCACCATCAGAAAATCTACAAACAACAAATGCTGGAGAGGATGTGGAGAAAACGGAACCCTCTTCCACTGTTGGTGGGAATGTAAACTGATACAGCCACTATGGAGAACAGTGTGGAGGTTCTTAAAAAAACTAAAAATAAAATTTCCATATGACCCAGCAATCCCACTACTGGGCGTATACCCAGAGAAAACCATAATTCAAAAAGACACACACACCCCAATGTTCATTGCAGCACTATTTACAATAGCCAGGTCACAGAAGCAACCTAAATGCCCATTGACAGAAGAATGGATAAAGAAGATGTGGTACATATATACAATGGAATATTACTCAGCCATAAAAAGGAACAAAATTGGGTCATTTGTAGAGATGTGGATGGATCCAGAGACTGTCATACAGAGTGAAGTAAGTCAGAAAGAGAAAAACAAATATCGAATATTAACGCACATATATGGAACCTAGAAAAATGGTACAGATGAACTGGTTTGCAGGGCAGTAATTGAGACACAAATGTAGAGAACAAACATATGGACACCAACGGGGGAAAGCGACGGGGGCTGAGGGTGGTGGTGTGATGAATTGGGAGATTGGGATTGAGATGTATACACTGATGTGTATAAAATGGATGACTAATAAGAACCTGCTGTTTAAATAAATAAATAAAATTAAATTATAAAATTAAAAATAAATAAAAATAAAAAGAACCTAAATAAAGACTTATGAAACCAGGCAATCTTTTCTCAGCTATTAATATTTCTTTTAATTTCATCAAATTTAAGGAAAGAATGAGTTTTAATAATCACTTCATAACAGATTTTATAAGTTTTCTTTCTCTCAAAGAGGGCTCACCCCAAATGTCATGTAAGTTTCAGTCCCCACAAAACCTGAATTCATCCCTGAATTAGATACAGATATTTATACTTGAGTAACAAACAGGTTTTTTAAACATAACACTGGTAGTGTAAAATATAATCTATTTCATCTCCACTGCATCAAGTGAGAGGATCACCCCAAGATGTGGCACAAATCATTAAACACAAAATGTCCTAAAATAAAAGTATGCGGTCAATCCAGTCACACTGAGTAAGACGTTTCATGTGTTAAGTCTAGGCCTATCGACTACCAGTGTTCTGTGTGTCATCAGTTAAGTACACCAATACAATGATATAAAAACTCTCATCACAGGCCATACAATTAACAAGGCTCCCAGATCCCCATTTCTTGCAAACCAAATTCAAGAATGGGTATTCAACAGCAACCAGTTAGTTATTGCCTTTCTCACAGCAGTTTCTAATTTTCTAATTATGGAATAGCCTGCTCTTTTCATGTAAAGAGTAATTCTCCTTATCTGAGCACAGCTTTCTGCTGGTGAAGACAGACGTGATGGAAAGCCATCTATACATTCTGCTTGGTGCCCCCCTGCACCCAAAGACAAAAGTTAGGAGGAGGATGAGGTTTAAAGTGTCCTTCTGGGGTCACGGACTAGGTTAAAACCAATGGCCTGCAGGAATATTAAGCCCCTAATTCTGACCTCATTACTCCAGGATTCCAACCAAATGAGCAAACTGGCAACCTGGTGCAACAGACACAACACACCCAGAACCAACTGAAATACGCTCTGAGGGATAAGTATGTGGGGTCCATTTAACTATAGTGGTGCTTACTGGTTCCTTTTACATTTTTCTCATTGCTTATTTAACCCTTGTCATTTCTTCCACTTCAGTAACCCTCCAAAAATTATTGGCTTACATTGCTCCTTATGGATGTCTGATAAAATCATATAAGCACGTACTTGGCCACCAACATAGTGCTTCTAGAACTTGCTTCTCAGACACTCGCAACCATGGTAACTCCATCAATGTCCTATGGTCATTTTTTAAGGTATTTAGTAATGAAAAATTTAAAAATAGAGAAAAAGTATTGCTGGAAAACTGAAGGTGAGCTAAGACATCGGTCGAGACAGCAAATAATAGCATGCCCTCTCCATTTCTCTTTATTGTTTTCCTTCATGTTTTTTTTTCCCCTCCTTGTTTTGACTCTATATAGCTCCATCTTCTGCCTCCAAACTCCACCCTATTTTGAAAATGTCTATGAGAATCATCATTTAGACAAGCAGATGGTTCTCACTGAGCCACAAAAGCACTTCTAGTCAACACGGCCAGAATTCCAGAGGTACCTAAAGCCCCCAACTCTCTACCAGAGCATTCGGTCACTAAAAAACAGTTTTACCTGTCCTCTCCAATCTCACTTCCTCTGGCCTCATTCAGGCCATGATTTCTTACTTGGTCTGTCACTTTATATTCCAAACTGGTCTCTGCCCAGCTCATCCTTACACACACACACACACACACACACACACACACACACACACACACACACTTACTTCAGTCAGAATAATCTCTGTAAAAGACTAAAATATTCAAGCCGCTTCCTGCTTAAATCACTATAGTGACCATACCCCACCATTATCTATACAATAAGACCCAGGAATCTGGATGTGACATGTTAGTCCTTCCAGGGCCAGGCCCCACCTCCCTCTCTAGGCACATCTCACAGCTTGCAGCACTCCCACGTTAGCCATACCCTCACGTGATTAACTAACCACACACTTTGGTTCATACTCCTGAGTATTTCTTTAGGTTTTTTTTTTCTCAGCTTCCTGGATAATTCTTACCCATCTTTCAAGACTCGGCTCTAGAAGTGTCTGAGATGCCCCAGGTTGGACTAAGTGCCTGTCATCTGGACCCTCACAACCTGTCATTCATTCCTCCACTGTACCTATATTCATCAGACTATAATGAAATGCTACTTTGGTTTCTTGCTTCCCCAGAGAGATAGAGTTTCTTGAGGGCAGGAACCTCTTTTATCTGTGCTATAGACCTTGAGCTAAAGCAGGGCCTCACACAGAATACCTAGGGATAAGTTTGTTGAATAGAACAGAATAGAATTAAACTTGGCCCGTGTGAGGACATGGGTGGCTTCCCAACCAAGGGCATTATTAATACTAAGCAGTGAAAGAAAATCTCTTCACAAACTTTGCCTCCAGGTGGACAAGTATTTCTCATTGCTTTCCCTAGTCTTGTACCCCAGATCAGGTGGACACATGGGGGTGCAGGGGTCCTGTGACACAGTACTGAAAGGTGATCTCTGGTTGGCAACTACAGAGTGGGAGGTCTGCTACAGAGCCATCTCCAGGGCATGCCCCCATATCTAATGTCGCCATAGGCTCTCCCAGAGGAGGATGCTACACGGGCTTGCAATGCGCAAAGGTGACAAAGCTACAGGTCCCCCTTCCCATCTTCTACCAAACTACTTGAAAGAGTGTTGCACTTTTACGTCTCTGTTTTTACCTGTTACTCCTTCCTGTGCCCACTGCATTTTTCCCCCTCCCATTGCAATTTTTGCCTCACCACAACTCTAATGAAGCTGTTTCCCCTACAGTCACAGTGAGCTCCCAAATCAAAATGGCTATCGATGTCTTTTTCATCCCTACATATCTCTTTGTCTCCAAAGCTGACTACTTTATGCCTCCATGATAACATTTACTACATTTTACCTTTTAATTGTGCACATCTTTGCATACATGACCCTCAAGCCATCTTAGTGAAGGCCAAGCAGATTTTCACATTCATCTTAGGACCCCTATAACTCCTATGACAGCATCCTATTTCACATGTGAAACACAAATCAATGTTTGTTGACTCAAATTAACCCTAGAATAGTTTATCCAAAGATGAAATTGTGTCCCTCCATGGAAACCATCTACCAAGAAGTCACAACTTTAATAAGCTGACCTGTAAATGGGATGAGGGAAGAGTAAATAGAATTTGGTAAAATCCCTGATGCTCTTCAAACTGTCATTATATTCCACTGTAATTATTCTGTGCTGGGGACCAAAGTTCATCAGCAACTAAACTAATTCCATCTCCCTAGGGGCTACAAATTCAAGGGGAAGGTAAATTTGTAACCTGGTGTCCAGCCTCCAGTTTAGGTGGCTCTCCAGGGAGAATGAAATCAAAATGTCCAAGTCCCAAAACTAAAAAGTCACCTGCATAGGCTTAAAAAAAAATCATAAATAAAATGAGCTGTCCTTTTTAATTCTTTGTCTCAATGACAACTTAGTTCTTTGTGTTGCTCCCAAAGACACCACCACTTCTTTTCCTAGACGGAAAGCTTTTTGTAAATTAATATGAGACCTCATTTTCCAATATCATGAGTTTACGTATATGTATATAGACCTAATTCCAACTAAAACATACTATGCTGGGTAGAGTAATCTCTTCAGTATTTGGAATTATTTAGAGGTTCCAGCTGCATCTAAACCAGGATATTCTAAAACCTGCCCAGCAGCTTGTGGTGCCCTGGATTACCTCATGTCTCCATCAAGAAGAGAACTAAATAGCTCCTAAAATGACATTAGGATGTGAATTAAACACTCCAGTTAACACACACCTGATACAACAGCGGCAAACAAAACTCAAATATTTAATGCTGGCTGCATGCTGAATCTTTCCTCACCTGAAGGAAGTCTACATGTGTATATTTCCCCATGAGTTAAACCTGTGAAATTCTGATATTCGCTGAGAGTGAATAAATTGGCCCTGTGCCAGTCCAAATGATTTGCATTTTTCCATTCCAAACTCTATTTGCATATCTTCAATAGCATTCTTCAGAATGTTTCATACTATATTAGGCTGGGTTTTAGAACTGTCATAGAGCTTCAAATCATCCATGTACTGCAGGCATGAGACGCTCACCTTCCCATCTTTGGGCTCTTTTGTTTTCTCAGGTAACGAATTGCAAACAGAACTGTAATATCTTAGATGTCTAGAAATTCTCTGTATTTTTAAACTATGGCTCTCTTTCCCATGTGCTTTTTACCATATTAGTGATAGTTCATTTAGTCGCTGTGATCTGTAAAAAACCTAAATTTTGAGAATCTAACATAGAAGCATACATAATCTTTAGCAGAACTTGGGTTGGGGTCTTGAAGTAATAGATCTCTCCAGGATTCAGAAAATATTCCTTTTCTTTGATTTTCTTGCATCCCGATTTGCTGTGATGAGACACAAATGCCAGCGGAGGGGTCAGGAGCCTGTTTTTATGGGCAACGGGACTTCTGGCTGCTGTCATCTTCCCTTGCTTTTATTATTTATTTATTTATTTATTTTTAAAAAGACACATTTATTCAGCGTCGTGATCAGACTATTCCATTTAGCAATCAACAGCACGGGTGCAAACGAAAAAAAAAATCTATATTAAAACCCTTTGTTGGAATGCTTTGTTGGAATGCAGAACAGAAACTAAAATAACCTGTTATACAGTTAGTTGCGAATACAGTCCTCGAGGGTTTTTTGCCCATACACAGGAGTATTGTCTAAAACATGTCTTCTTTGTAGCAGCTGGGCCCCGCCAGCGCTGTGCTTGGCTGAGCTCACAAATCCGTTGTAACCTGTAGCTTCCCTGTCACTTCTCTGGCTCTCCTCTCTTGCTAAGCTTTGTTTCCTGGCAGTAATCAAAACTTCTGCCACTTCCATAGCTACTGCTGCTGCTGGAACCACCATAGCCACCTTGGTTTCGGGGTGTGGCAAAGTATTGGCCTCCACCACCATAGGGGCCAGAACTTCTGCCTCCAAAGTTTCCTCCTTTCATGGGTCCAAAATTTGAAGATTGACTGTTGTAACTGCCAAAATCATTGTAGCTTCCACCACCTGCAAAATTGCTTCCACTACCACCGCCAAAGCCGCCTTTGCCTCCTCCGTTGTTATAGCTGTCACTCCCGCCATAGCCACTGCCCTGGTTTCCATAACCCTGTCCACCACTTCCATAGCCTCTGCTTCCTCCAGAGTAACCAGGGCCGCCTCCTCCATAACCACCATCATTACCAAATCCATTATAGCCAACCCCACTACCACCACATCCACTACCACCGCGGCTGCCACCAAAGCCACCTCAACCACTGAAGTTTCCTCCATGACCAAAGTTGTCATTTCCACCAAAACCACCTCCACGACCACCACCAAAGTTTCCAGAACCACTTCGACCTCCTTGGCTGGGCGAGGCACTATCCATCTCTTGCTTAGATAGGGCTTTCCTTACTTCACAGTTGTGGCCATTCACAGTGTGGTATTTCTGAATGACAATCTTGTCTACAGAGTCATGGTCATCAAAGGTTACGAAAGCAAAGCCTCACTTTTTGCCACTGCCTCGATCAGTCATGATTTCAATCACTTCAATTTTCCCATACTGTTCAAAATAATCTCTTAGGTGATGTTCTTCAGTGTCTTCTTTAATGCCACCAACAAAAATCTTTTTCACAGTTAAGTGGGCACCAGGCCTTTGAGAATCTTCTCTTGAGACGGCCCTCTTTGGTTCCACAACTCTTCCACCCACCTTGTGTGGCCTTGCCTTCATGGCCGCATCCACCTCCTCCACAGTGGCACACACCCCGAAGGCTCTGGAGCGATTGGTGTTTGGATCCCTCATCACCACACAATCTGTGAGCGTTCCCCACCGCTCAAAATGGCTCCTCAGACTCTCATCGGTTGTTTCAAAGCTCAAACCTCCTATGAAGAGCTTCCGCAGCTGTTCGGGCTCTTTGGGTGACTCTGACTTAAGACGTGACGGCAGTTGGCGGTGGGGGTGGGGGGAGAGTCAAAGATGCTTACTCGGCAGCATCCATGAGCAGAAAGTTCCCTTGCTTTTAGATATGAGTGTTACTACCTGTCAAGGGAGGGCTTGAGCAAGGACATCAAATAATGCCTGGTGGGTGCACAATTTGCTCCATAACACCTGTGGCATGCCAAAGTTAGAGTTGCAACATCAACACATCTTTAATCGAAGATGACAATTTATCCATTAGAAAATATTTTCACACTCTATTGGTAAAACAATGGTGAGGTCAGGAGCAAGACCTGAATAAAGTTGGAGGAATGAAATGTAGATGACAAGGATGATCAGCCAGGAAGGAAAAGGTAGAAAAAGGTTGAATCCAAGTAAAAAGGGCATCAGGACGAATAAAGAGAATACCGTATTTCATCAACTCAAAGATGGCAATATCATCCCACCTTAACATCTGTGCAATTGGAAGCTGAAGATAGGCTAGGATTTTGTAGGTTTGTCCAGGTGGTCACAGCACCTAACTATGGCAAAGAGGGCTGACCAGGCCAGAGTGGCAAATATGTTTATTTCACCTGTCAACTCTGGTCAACAGGTAGAGGCTGCCTGGATCATAGTGTTGAGAAGAATTCTGAGGCTGTGTCTTAGTGAAGAGTGTTGGTTCCATGAAGAAAAAGGCTGTGATTGATGAGTGATGTCTGCCTGAGAAGAAGAAATATTTACAGGATTACCATGAATTTGCCATCCCTAGCCCAGGCTGTCCAGATTAAGTGGGACAAATTTAGGTAGATAATTCTCCCCAGAGGTAAAGAGTTTGATTGCCTCAGTCTGAAACTCTTGCTATGTAATCTACTCATAGAATTACTAAGCATGAATTTCAAAAGAGGGGATTGTCAGCTGACCAAGAAATTCTACTCTGAAGATAAACGGACAACTTTTTCTCGCATTTTTACTCTCTCCATTATATAGACTATGAAGATGCCTTGAGAAGTTCTAAGAGGAGAAAAATGTTAGTCATTCCTATACAGTAGCTAGGGAGAAGGTTTTATAAATCGGCTAGAATATATGGGTGGAAGCATGTGTAAGTTCTTTGTCCAAGCCCTAGAAAGTCCATTAAGTGAAAATGAAAACAAAGTTAGGTAATAAACCTTAAAGAAGCATTGTTTTTACATCAGTAGTAGCCTTATTAGAATATACATCAATTTTAATTTTGCTTCAGTTAGAAAAGGCAAAAGCCCTTGTCTCATATATGCCTAGTGGGGTATAAGACCACTCCTCATCAGCAATTGTCAAATCATTTGTTTAAATACCGTTTCTCCACATTCAACTCCCATCTTCCTGCATAAGAATAACGTTTCCGGGCTTCCCTGGTGGCACAGTGGTTGAGAGTCCGCCTGCCAATACAGGGGACACGGGTTCGTGCCCCGGTCCGGGAAGATCCCACATGCCGCGGGGCAGCTGGGCCTGTGAGCCATGGCCGCTGAGCCTGTGCATCCAGAGCCTGTGCTCCGCAGCGCGAGAGGCCACAACAGTGAGAGGCCCGCGTACCGCAAAAAAAAAAAAAAAAAAAAGAATAACGTTTCCTGAGGATAGAATTTAGTGATATATGCCCCTAAGAGAGCCACGGTGCCCCCGGAGCTCATTAATCCCGCCACCTTTTGTGAGATGCGGGCCTGAAATGGTTGGAGTTCACTTTAAACCGGACTGAATTTCAAAGCAAAGGGCTCTGAGGTGGCAAACAGCTCATTAATTCAGAGTGTAATTCAGTGACAGAAGAATTGTTTTAAACGCACAATCTAAAACTATTTAAATTCACATTATAATTACAAACAAAAAGTATGCACTTCAAATTTTAAATCTGGATCTGTAATCTACCGATAAAACTAATGAACAGAAATTTTAAAAAAGAGGGGACTGTCATCTTACCAAGAAATGCTAATCAACCTGCTTTTTGAAGTGCGCCTCATTTGCATCACAAGCATTATTATGAAAATTCAACATTATGCTTCTGTATATTGCATTGTACTGCTCTGCTGAACATCAAAAAAAGCAGGCAACACTTCCTCAAAGTGAATAAAAATGTAATAAAAAATCATGATCAAAGATAACTTCAATTCTCTGTTAATTTTACCTAATTCCACTCCTGGGATAAGAAGTCCTATTCATAAGTTTTCTTCCCTGTAACAAATTCTCCAGCAACCTTATGGTCCCTAAATATATTCCCAAATGTAATGTATGCATAAATAAACATGAATCAAATTTGCATAGCCTCTACCATAAATATGGCAGCACGTTCATAAACTCATTAGAGTTCACTGTGAGGAAAACTCATTACACTCCCATTAGAACATGGCAATTAAGTTTTTAAAATTAATGTTACAGAAGTAGTTTTACTCTTTTTTTAAAAGTAACCAATAACAAATGATTCACCAGTGCTTTCTTTGTATATTTCTTTTGTCTAAAAATTAAAAAATAATTTTGCTTTCAGCATTGTGCATGGTGAAAAATTATAAGTAGATATTGTCTAATGCACCTGGGATTATATACCAGTTTCTTTATTTTCTATAAATTTAAAGCATTATTTTCCTAAAAAACTGAGATAAGAAAATCAAGCATGGAAAGTTTTAATTATCGTTGTTAATTATTTTAGCTGAAGAATGTGCCAAATGGTAATAAACACCTTATAAACTGAAATTAAATTTAATTAAAAATTTAAATGCTGAAAAATTACATGTTGAAAGGTGATGTGCAATTTTTTTTCCCCAGAAAGTGTAAAGTATATACACTAAGACAATAGGTACTTAGTATTTTTAAAAAGTTAACATTTAAAGCCATTTTTTCCATAAATTGATTTTATCCACAAAACTTTTGTATATTTTTGATTAGAAGTCTAACGATATTACATTATATTTTGACTACATCAAAAATATTTTGTGGCACTTCCCAGTTGAAATAAATATCAGCCATAGACCACTTACATGTATTAAGAGAAAAAAAAAAAAAAAAACACAAGTGTAAGAGCAAGGCTTAGATTGAGAAAAACAAAAACTGTTTCAGTAATAACCATTGCTGTGAAATTCTCAGGTCCTCAGTCAGTTACTGGGTGACAAGTGTCTCTGTTATTATTATTCCTGAAAAAGGCCATTTGAGGGGAAGGAGCATTTAATAGCCCAAAAGTCAACCAGATCTTACTGATCGTGACTCATTTCTATAGCAAACCTCTATTACTTCTCTGACAGATCAAATTAAATTCTGCTTGGGAAAGGGATGGGACACTCCTCTTGGTTGAAGCAATGCTGTAATTTTTATTCCTGCTGAGTAAATAGCCTCAAGTCAAACTACTTGCCCTGACTAATGATCAAACATATCCAAGAATTCTGTACAAGAAATGCATTCGTCTCTCCTTTGAAGTGCATTGCTGGGAGAGTAATTGGGTTTGCTGGAGATTTTCCTTAGAACTGCAAAATAAATTTCTTGGCTAAGCATATAATCAAGCTACCGATTTTCTTTTTTTATTAAATATCTTCTTGTAAGAGGGTGGACACTGAATAAACATGTGCCTCAAAGGAATGTCAGAATGATACACTACTGTCTCTTTGCTGACAGGAAAATTCTCAGCAGTGTTAGGTTAAAAAATTCCATCAGAAGAAACATTTCATTCAGTCATATAATCCCCTCTAGAGATACAAATGTGCCTCCTATATATTAATAACATTATAACTAGGCAGTCAGGAATATACAAAGATGAATATGACATAGAAACTGTCTTAAAAGAACTTATGAACTAGCAGGATAGGTATTATAGAAATAATTTTTTTAAACTATACAAGAATAACCATCAAGTCAGGATGCGATAAGGCTATCTTAAGAATGCCACAAAATAAATGCCACAGGGCATCTGATGAGAAAGAGTTTACTTTTGGTGAAGATGGTTAACAGAGGCTGTTTGATGGTCATTACTATTATGTGAGCTAGGTATGCAAGAATGGATAGGATTTCAACAGGTAGGTGGTGGCTGGGGAGGCTTTTTAGGCCAGGGACAAAGGCAGCGAGGTAGGCGCTGTCTAGGAATGGAGAATAGTTCAAAATGACCGAAATACTAGAGAGAGAAGATAGAAGATAAGTTTAAGGAGGCAGACAGAGCCAGAACACGCAGAACTTGAATGCAGACATCATTCATGGGGAGTGCACTGGGAGCTTCGGAAGTCCCTTCTTCTTCTGTTGATATTCCAGAAGAAGATATCCAACTGTCCTTTTGACAGTTAGTTGTCTTGGGCTGACTTTAAACACAGTAATCATAAGGACCGGTTTGCCTGGGAATGTCTGTTAATACTTAGCTTCTTGAGAAAAAGGTGTATCCCTTTTGTCTGGACGTATATACATTTAGACTAAAGTGGAAAAAAAAAAAATGGAAGCAGGGTCTAGTCAGGGCAGTTAGTGTCCTGAGGAGCTGTCCTTCAATCAACCTTTCCAAGCCAGACCTTTGCCTCCCAGACAACTGAAATTTTGGAGAAAAATACATTATACTACCACGAAGAGAGTATGGAATATTGAGAGCCTCAGACCATGGCAGGAGTGCCATTTTTAGCTCCCAGTGCCAGAACAACTCATAATCAAAGTGAGTAAACCATGAAGAAGAAAGCTAGGATGGTCTCAGAATTAGCACTGTGGTCTCCATGCAGTGGAGGAAGTATAAGAGGTAAAGTGAATGCCCGGGGGTGGGATAGCTTGGTGATGTGGCAGTGGTGGCCTTGGTAGTACCTGTAGCCCTACATAATCATGGAGTGCCTGGGGTTTGAAGACTGCGTGCGGCTGAAAGCATCGAAACATAGTGCTATAGGTTACGACTGACAGAAAGACAACTACCAGGGAGAATGGGAGAGAATATGTACAGACCAGAATACGCATAAAGAGTCCAGTAAAGGAGTTAACGAGAATGAGAAAATAAGAGCCAGCCCAGGCTAAACAGAAGAACCTGATTGGTAGCCCCTTTGAAATATTCCGAAGAGAACAAAAAGAGTCAGAAAGAAAAGAGGTGAAACATGGCTAGACCATATTTACCAACTGCCTTTGTCTCAAGGATATGCTAAGCAAATCTAAACACCTGTAGCAGACTTAAAGAGTGTGTCTAGATTAGTTCTGGGTCTACCAACAGGACAGCTTTAATACACCTGCCTTGCCCAAACTGTGGAAAAGGAGAAAGGAAAGAAAGAAGTTACATCAATGATCTACAATGTGTGTGTGTGTATTCTTTTAGTAAAATGTATTTTGAGCATACCCTAATATATGTATATTTATTCATCAATTATATCTATGTACTAATACATTGGTAAATTATATATGTTATGAAATATACACAGACATACAAATTTAGAAGGATGAGACAAATTTAAAGAGAAGTTCTAATATTTCCTTTAGAGGCCAATAAGTTAGGCAATTGCTTTCTCTCCTAACCATAATGCAACGAGCTTCGATTTTTATATTCTGTAGGCAGTAAAAAAACAAGGAAAGTTTAGAACATGATATGAGATGATCAGATCGTTGTTTTAGGAGAATTTAGCAAGGAGATCAGAGTTGGGATGGTAAAAGGGGAGCTAAGACTGGTAGACCAGAAGCCAGAGACAAGGCCACATTGACAGTCATGGTATGAAATGATAAAGGCCTGGATTTATGTGTTGATGGTACAAATGGACAGAGGTGGGCACACACACTCTGGCCATTGAATTTTACAGGAAACAACCACACAGTTATACCAAACTACTGGCCCTCTGATGACTGCCCACCAGCAGCATTTTAAACAGCCAAGGCCTCTAAGTCACTGTCAATTCGGGGGACATGCTCACAGATCGCTTCAAGAGACTAGAGCAAAACTTACTTAGGGACCAATTCTGAGTCCCATCAGGCCATGATAAACATTATTTTATGGGAAGTGGGAAACCTCAAGTGACCCAGTCCATATAATTCACACGTGTGTGTCAACTGGAGATGGGCCGACAGCCATTACAAGATCATATTGCTTTGTCTTACATGCTGGCATTCCAGAGGCAATGTAATTTAAGACGCAAGCTGGTTTTCGAATGTCTACAAAGTACTCAGCTTAAATCAAATTCTTACATGCTATCTCTCATTCCATCAGACTCCTGTTTTAAAGTATTAGGAAGCCAAAAGGAGTTTAAAATCACAACGGGAAATGCAAATCAATCTACAACAAATCATTTAACAGGTACCCTGGAAGAGAATTTTATTGCTACTGCCATTAACAATTTGCTTATCACTGACACTATCCTCTTTATGGATAATAGGTGGTTACCCCCCTCACAACTTAGGGTGACACAGAGGAAAAAGTAGCCCAAACAATCCCCACATCACTTCAAGGAAAAATGCATTGAAATGACTAACTTTTCCCAAGGTCATCAGGCCAAGGGATGGGTTCTTCTGTTTCAAGATAGCTTACCTCCTGACCCACAGCATATGGTTTCTATTACTGCTAGACCATGACCACAAAGACATTTCAAATCCCTGTGAAAAATGTGATTCTACGTCTCCTGCTCAGTTGTATGTCA
Organism: Grampus griseus; assembly: GCF_964374135.1. Taxonomy (NCBI): domain Eukaryota; kingdom Metazoa; phylum Chordata; class Mammalia; order Artiodactyla; family Delphinidae; genus Grampus; species Grampus griseus. Next base: position 47,034,265 of record NC_139008.1, read on the forward strand.
TAGAGGACAGTTGAAGTTCTGGCAGATGAGGGGAAGGGGAAAGGGCAGCAGTGGGATATAATCCATGCCATACCTTCACATGATATGACTAGGTTTGTAATAGAAACCTTCTCACTTCTGGTTTCTCTCTTTTATCTTACAAACCACTTAGTGCTCACAGTGAACACCCTTCAGTGTATCATGTTTAAGCTCTCCAAAGATGTGAAACATCTTTATCAAGGGTGACAGCTCTGCCATTCACTAATTTGCTTTTCAAATTCTTTTTTTCAGGGATATAAAAGTAAATTTATGCTATTTAATCTGCAGTAACACAGCAAACAATATTCTGTCTGTGATGATTAAACAATGTTTCTGAAATTATTTTGAATAGATATTTACTTGTAGGTGTTACAGTTGCCTCAGAACATTAATGAGGACAAGAATTAGTCAACTAATACAAGATATTCCACAAGGCACCCTTAATCCATTCAGATAAATCAGGCTTTCAATATGAACATAATAATGTTTTGCCTTATTAGATTTCACAAATGATGTTTCCTCAGTTTTTAATATAACATAAAATGTAGAACTGTTGTCTGGTCTTGTAAAATAATTTTACACATTTAATTATGAGTTTCTAGCATACGCTAATTTTATAGTAGCTGATTTACAACATCTCTCTGGGCACGGCATTTAATGGTTCCTGACAAAAGAGATGGGCAAGAGATTACACACACACACACACACACACACTCCCCACACATACACACACGCACAAATATTTACACAAATATGAGCAAATAACTCAAACAAGATATCTGCTTTACAGTGAAATCCCACCAAGTAGAAAAAAAAAAGTTTTGAGCCATTTTCCTAATTTTATCTTTATTAATTATTTTTGTCCCACAGTATTAACTTAGCGCTTTTTCAATGTGTCCTTTTCATTTGCTTGCTTGTTTGTTTTGGCTGTGCTGTATAGTCTTTATTTTTCCTTCTGGGGTTAGTTCTTTCTTTGTGATCATTTTGGATAGAATGTTTCATGGAAACAACAAGAACAACACTCTGACAACTTCCCATGGAGCCTGAATGTGTCTAGATGCAAATAATACTTTAGTATATGCAAAACACTAATCAAATTAAATTCCCTGGTTGAGCATGATGTAGGGAAATGCATCGATATGGTGTGTCCTATGTAAAGCAAGAGAAATTGTCATATCAAAAAATGCTAATTAGTGGAAAAAACTGATCCAAATGATTGTTTTATTGAGTTGACTGGTCAATTCCATTAAGAAGTGGTTTCTCTTATTCAGGTACCCTTTTGTAATATTATATCAGACACTTGATCTTGGGAATTATAAAGGCAGGGGTTTTCAATGTAGTTAAGGCCAGTAATTTACAAAGAAATGCAATTACTGATAGGAAACACATTTCCAAGGCTTTGTTACATATCCATTCACACTACAATTTGTTAAATAACAAGAATACAAAAAACTTGAGCTGCGTTTGTTTTCAAGGAAGGATATACTCAGCTATCATTATCCTCACTGGGGGCTCCTAAGCACATCTGAATTTTTCCATTGCTGTGGCAAGTGTATTTGTTAATTATATAACAATTTCCTGTCTGTTAGACAATCAAAAATGTCCTAATGGTAAGCCTCTGTCTTGATGAAGAAATTCACCCATGGCCTGTTCTGTGGTCCCTGGGAAGACAAAGTTCATTTTGAAAATCTAATTTTATTTTCTAGATATTATGCATATATAATAAACACTTCCCACTTTAGTCTTCAGGAATCAATAATGAATAAAAAGGAAAAATTAATCTACCTTTAATTTACAGACCAATCCATCACACCTTTCTAATTAATCGCATGATTTCTATTTCCGCTTATCATTTTGAAAAACTTTTATGAACTCTCTGAAGCACACCTGCTTATTTTTTACAATCTATTTCCATTCATTCTTTCAAGTATTTCTGGACTATCTAATATTTGTTATGCATCATCCTGTGTACAGACATGATTTTGAAGGAAGAAAATTCTCAGTCCCTATGTATATTTCTGCCAAACTGATTCATTCAACTTGGTATTCTGTTTCATGGTCCATCATCACCAAAAGTTAGGAGATAGCTCTAAAAGTTTGATTTCCTATTAACAACCTTTACAGACCTCTTACCCATAAATTAATCCTTAGGATGCAAGTAGGAGAGGGTTCATGTAGTCAGTTCTGTCTTCTAGAATTTGATTAAATAGTATGGGCAACCTGTGGATGGCATTTATAATTTTATACATTTCAATTATAACCCTTCAGACTCGCTGCCATTTTAAGATTAAAGAATACTGGCTTCGGGGCTTCCCTGGTGGTGCAGTGGTTGAGAGTCCGCCTGCCGATGCAGGGGACATGGGTTCGTGCCCCGGTCTGGGAATATCCCACGTGCCGCGGAGCGGCTAGACCCGTGAGCCATGGCCACTGAGCCTGCGCGTCCGGAGCCTGTGGTCCGCAACAGGAGAGGCCACAACGGTGAGAGGCCCGCGAACCGCAAAAAAAACATAAAAAGAATACTGGCTTCATAGATAGTACTCATTCATTTGAGTACTGAAGAGTAATGAACAGTACATAGAGTAATAAGGGGAGAACTCTCTATTAGCCTTGATCTCCTTTGGGGCCTCTGTGTAGATCCCTTTTTGTCTTTACCTTTTTGGAAGTACAACCAGCTGGACCATATCCAGCATCCCTCCCTGAGTTATCCTGAGGATAGCAATGGAGGATATTTCCTGAGGATAGAAATGGAGGAAACTGGGACATTAGGATTTTAAGCAATTTGTGCTACAGGACAGTAATCTCTCAATATGCTTCAATGTAAACTATTCCCAGGCCATAATTTTGGGAAACTCAGCATACACTTCATATTATCAAACTGAAAGACTCTGATATGCACTGCAGTAACATTTAAATAACCTAACTCTGTTTAACCTACCATTTCCTAAATATTTTGGAGTTGGAAACCTTCAGTCTTTTGTGTGTTTATGGATTTGGGGAGCTTTTTTCTTTGTTTGTTTTTGTTTTTTGGTCTAATAACTATGAGCAATCCACCTTTGGGGGAATTCTGCTATTAATATATTCATTGGAGGATCTAAGTGTGTATAGCAAAAATAGAAATAGAAAAGCCCATGGTAAAATCCTTCATTGTAGGTTATTTGACATATTAACATTTTCCTGAAGAAGCAATGCAAGGGAAAGGCTACCCAAAGGCATATAGTACTTAGCTCCAAGTAATGCCAAGATCTTATGTGTGATGGGGCCTAGCACAGTGTCTGGCATGTACTAAGAAATAGGTAAAAAAAGATTAAAATAGAATTGAAATGGCCAGTGGCTTCTTCAGTTCCAGTTTCTAAGAGGATGGCACAATGCCCCCTCCTAGAGCAATGGCAGTAAATTACTCTGGTCCAGTATCTAAACAGGATGCTTCAGTTGGCTTAGATCTTACTGTCTATCTGCCCAATACAGAATCCTGGATTCACCTTGGATTGGTTGTTAACTCATCTTTCACGTGTTCTTTCATTTATGAGCAGAACTCCTGTTTCAAATGCATGCCTTCCTGTGCCCACCTTATCTTATACCCTGATTCCTGAACCTTTCCACACAGAATGATCTGGAGTTCTAAGGCTCTCTTTTCCCTCATGTGTCCAAAGCCCAAGTAATAAATAAAAAAAGATGGTGGGAGATCCAACAGTACCAAGGAATTGATAGAGTTTAGATAAAATTGTTGTTATAAAGGAGTTTACGCACATACAACAGCAAAACTGAATTCAACAAATCATCTATTTAGTTCTATTTTACCACAGTAAGGGGAGAGTCAGCTTTAACAAATCCATCTCTCTTTGTTAATCATTCACTCACTCAAATAAGCATGTATTCTCACAGACACACAACTAGTCAATGCACGGAGCAGAATCATTAAAGCACATTTAAAATTTGTGCCTCCCGAATGTCTATTACCCTAAATCCACTGAGCTTTAACAATGACTAATACAATCCAGAAGACAGTAGAATAAAGTTATTTCAACTAATGATTCTGGTTGTTAATGAGTAGACATTGTAGTACTAAAGATTCTGCCACTATAAAAATGTCCTAAAATATTTTGAAGTATCTTAAAATGTTTAAATATATACAATAAATACATAGAATGAAGAAACTTAATAACCTATATCTCCAACATACACTTAACTGGTCCCTTATGATTTTAATTCTTCCCTTACACTGAATCTGCAGTGTTGGGGACCCCTGATATGTACCAATCGGAATCATTTACCCACTACTGTTGTCAAACATCATTTTCCGTGATTGAATTGCTTCACGACAAAGCACAATCTGCCCTCCCTCTAAGGGTATGAAAACATTACTCACACTACTCTAGAAGCTGGTCATGCTAAATATTTCCTATCAATATATTTCCTCTTCTAGTATTCTCTCTGAAATTTGATTCTTCCACCTAAAACAAAACAAAACAAAACAACAAAGAAACACCAGTGGCAACAGTAAAGGTCACAAGTCAGCATTTCTTCTTAAAATATCTCCATTTAGGGCTTCCCTGGTGGCGCAGTGGTTGAGAGTGCACCTGCCGATGCAGGGGACACGGGTTCGTGCCCCAGTCTGGGAAGATCTCACATGCCACGGAGCTGCTGGGCCCGTGAGCCATGGTCGCTGAGCCTGTGTGTCCGGAGCCCGTGCTCCGCAACGGGAGAGGCCACAACAGTGAGAGGCCTGCGTACCGCAAAAACAAAACAAAACAAAACAAAACAAAAATCTCCATTTAAATGCAAATTTTGGCCTTTACTCCTAGTCTTTAAACAGTCATTTCATAGAAATGCAAAAAGTAAGAGTAAATTTTGTGTTTTACTGCAGAGTAGCTCCCTAATGTGTTATTTACCTTCATGTATGCTGTATTTATCCTACATTTTTAGAGCTTGATGGGTTTCTTTAGGGACAAGTAGTATTTTCTCAGAAAATTCAATTTTTAAAAATTTGAATATGAATAGAATGGTTTACAGCTAACTTTAAGAAAATAGAGCCTCATCATTTTTTATAATTCGAATCACTAGAAGTTGCTACATTTTTTTCATCATAGTATTTTTATTTAGCTTATGCAATTTACAAAGCTATGGCATTCATTAGTGACAAATAACTTGAAGTAGTTTTTATTATTGTTGAAACTAACTTGAATACACTTCTATGAAAATAAAAATGTAAAGCAATAGCATTTTCTACTTGCATTTCAAAATGTAATAACTGAAAACACTGTAAAATACTACTTAATAATGAGGTGACACTTTTGTCCCAGTGACTAACTTAAAGTAAAATTAAAATGATTAAAGTTTTAAAAGAAACAAAAAAGCTATTCAGAAAATATTAAAAGTTTCAAAGCATTAAATTAAGAGAACTTCAGAATTATTACCAGAATTAAATTTTTTACGAAGTGAATTGAGATACAGAATCATAAAAACAGATGTGAATGTACTAAACTGTTGCCTTTTCAGTGTCCTGTAAGGCAGTATAAAAGCCATTTTGTACCTCCAGCCGACCCCCTCAGCCTGTCTGTGAGGTGACATGCTTGCAGCTGTTGGGGGTAGTCTCCTCACACCAAGGCAGTGTTTCTTTCAACTTTTCCTCCTCAGCAATTTCTCTCAAGCCATGGCAGATGTCTTAGCTCCCACACTGGGTGGATTGGAAGTATAAGGGAGTTAATATCCCTCCCCCTAGATACCTTCACAAATGGAATAGAAGTTAGAGAGCATCTTAGAACTGTGCTGTCCAATGGAGTAGTCCCTAGTCAGCCATTATGTGGCTGTTTACATTTAAATTAATTAAAATTAAATAAATTAAAAATCCAATTCTTCAGTCACACTAGTCATATTTCAAATGCTCAATAGTTATATGGGGCTATGATACAGGACAATGTGGACATAGAACACTTCCATCATCAGAAAGTCCTATTGGACAGTGCTGTTTAGAGGGACACTTCTGTTTAGAGGGAGGCTATGTCTTCTACATTTTTCTTCAGAGGGTCCCCAGCAGGACTGAGCCTCAGTTGCCCTCAGTGGTAACCAGGTCAAGAACATATCCTTTGTTGGGTTTTGCCCTGTTCTCTAACTTACTCCCTATCTCTTCACTTCTACTTCCTGGGATGGTAACCATATAAACTATTTACACCCAAATCCTTGTCTCAGGCTCTGCTTTGTGGGGTATGCAAACCAAGAAAGGTAGCATCTCAACGTTTTTGATTCTGCTTTAATTCAAGAATCCCATGTTTAACCAAGATGCAGACAGGAATAAGATAATTATAATAATTAAATTATATGCTTTCATAGTTCCTCCCCTCCATCCCCCTTCACCTGCTTGAGCTTCATGCCTTTACTAATTTTATAACTACCTGGTCTTCATTGACTTGATCAGGCTGAGGAGGGAACAGGACAGTGTCAGAGGCCAACCAGACAGGCCAAAATATTGTATTTTAAAAGGAAGGGTAGTTGAAGAAATAGAGGGATGGAAAGGAGGGAGGTAGAGAGGAGAAGAGAAGAAGAGCAGGTGGCCTTAGGCATGGAACTCTGGAGAGAGAGAGATTTAAATACGAGGGAGTATTAGGAAGCCTGGATCTACATCTTCTTGTCTGATGCAACTCTCACTACTGCCTTCCAGAAAGACCTTCAGGAAAGATTCACATTAGTTTTCAAGGCTTTCTGGGGTTAGACTTCAACATCTTTCTGTTGTAACACTGGTCTCAAAGGGACCAAGCACAGTCAGGGTGCATCCCCAAGAATAAAACAACCATTCAGTGTGAACCTTACATTTGTACTATAGTACCATGCATTACTTAATGCAAGAAAAACAAAAAAATGAAAACTATGGCAAACACATAACAGCCTGACAGTGTGACATTAACAAAGCATCTTTTCCCAAAATTGTGGGGATTAAAATTATCTTAGATGTTTACACGTGTTTAGTTACTGGCAACACACTTGAGGTTTAAAGGGCAACCTGACTTCTGAAATGATTTTCATAAAGTTTAGTATCGTATTAAGTTTATGGCAAACATTACTAAATTTAAGAATTGCCTTAGCAGGTAACTACTAATACTGTTAGTAAGTAGCCCTTGGAACTTTATAAAAATGAAAGTCTATGAAATTGTCCATCCCTTTACCATGTAAGAAGTATCCACCAGTGGGCTTTAAGCCATACTTTGAATATTATTATGGTAGAACTTTCACTTTTTCTCCTTTACTTAAGTTTAAGGTAGACTATGAAATTTACAAATGATAATAATAATGTGACTGAAAATGTAGGTGATTTGATCATTTGTTTGAAAATCAGTGTATTCCTGCTAAACATGTATTTCTCAACTTTGTTATTCAAAGAGTAAAATAGCTTTCAAAGTTCAAAATACATTATCAATGAAATTGAGACACACTGATAAGACATATACATTAACTTGTACACTCTCCGCAGAAATCTCCCACACAGAAATACCAAGTTTCAGTTAATTGCATTTTATCACTTTTTCTTGGGGGGGGGGAGGTGAGGGGGAGTAGGAGTGTTGGGAAGTGATTTTGCCAAAAAACAAGTCTTATATTACACTGATATTCCAACAGAATATCTGAAAACTTTTCTCTAAACTTTTTTTTCCCCCTATGTCGGGGATTATGCCTCCAATCAGTCACAACAATAAAATAGGAAATATTTACCAAAAAAATGGTAAATTCGCCCATTCATGCATACATTCACTCACTCACTCAGGACATCTATTAAGGATGTAATTGTGTCAGGCACTGTGCTAGATGGTAGAAATCTAGAGAAGTTAATTTAACCAACAAATATTTATTGGACACGTATTTTTTTGTTAGGCCTTTGGTAGGTGGTGAGCTAAGAGTGGTCACCAGTTCCTTCCACTGAGGAGACACAAGAGTGGGGAAACCAGGTGAGCAGAGTGAGGTTTCCGGTACTGTAAGATGAAGGCCACCCCAGGGAGGCATGCTCACAACCACCACCCAGAGCAAAACGTGCAGATAAAATAACCAACACCAAGCTTTAACAGTATATATAGAGAAAAATACCTTGCCACTTGGACTAGGTACAGATAATTTTGGTTCAAATTATTTCTAAAGGAATATTTTTAAAGGATAAATGTATTACTTATGAGGGCATCTCTCTAGCCAGCAAAGCAAAGGCAGGTTGACTTCTTGGGCCCACTGGATAAAAGAAATATTTCTATGGAATAGTTACTGATCCTCAAATGCCTGAAGACAAGTTGTTTTCTGATGTAGGTTAAACAAGTACTTTCCCTGTGGATCTGGCTATGATATGCATATGGTAATTCCCTGCCAGTTAATAATTTGACCCTTATTTCAGTCCACCGTTAACTAAATTATTACATTTGAATGTGGTTTCTCTCAATCTGCACATTGGACATTCTATAAATCAATATCTAGATTGCTCCTTGATTTTTCTAGTGCTATATGAACATGCAGACATTTCACTCGGTTTAAGGAAATGAAATAGAAATAAAGATTACACTAACATGCTCTTTCTAATAAGTGAAAAACAAACCTGGCATCATATTCAATTTTGGTATTCAAATGCTTTATATAAAAATCTAATTTTTTTAATTTCAATTAAGCAGAAAGATACCATCCTTAAGAAGCTTGCCAATGTTTTATATAACACAAAGCTTAAGCATTAAAGTTAAAAAAAAAAAAAAAGGCTCTAAAACCATTGTATAAGTAAAGAACACAGCAAAATATTACCCGATTACCATTCCTAGTGGCCCAGTGATCACAGCATGGCCAATTCAAGTTTCAGTGATGCCTCTTTAAGCCTTAATGAACCGTAGTGCCCTAATGAGAGGTTTCACTGAATCCCGGTCAACCAAGCATGCAATTCACAGAGAAAAGAGAAAACTAGCAACCCACTGCATCTTAAATGGTGATATTTGTATCAACAATGTTTATAGGCCATTTTTTCCTTTGGATTAAAAACAACCAAATAGCTGTGGTTCTGTGGGACTCGTATATAAGGGTGTTCATTCAATTTAACGTAAAACTCATTTTATGTCATGGAATATTCTGTGTCAATTCATCAATGTTAAGGATTAACTCAACTGAACTTTTAGGAAAATAATATTTGCATAGTTTTATATAGTAAGAAGTACAATTTTGAAATAGTTAACAAAGAATCAAAGATTTTGTCTATAGAAATTTAATGCTGAGACTAAAAAAAATTATTTTCTGGAAACAAAGATAGTCAGTTCATTCAAAAAACAGTATTGGTTTGTTTCTGACGACTTTCTGGCATCATATAAGTCAAAACTGTATTCGAACTCCACACATTTTCGTTCCCTTTCTAGTGACTTTGGTGACTGTGGACAGAGTGATGGGTAAAGTATGTCCAAAGAGAAAAAGTCAGACTTAAAGGCACTACTGTTTACAGTCTAATATGGCGCTCCAAGGTCTTCTCCTTTTTGCTTAAGACCCTCAAAAACGACTGTTAGACAACTGGGAGTGGAACTTCACTTGACACCAAGTAACCTGAATACAGTGCTTGTAGGATAAAACCCCACCTCAGTGACGTGCTACTCTTTTGAGCATAGGCATCACTTTTCCCTTTAAAAAACAGTGCTGGACCATCATATGTTAATCATTGTAATTGTGAGCAAAAGGAAGAGAACGGAGTTGAAAGAGACTCTGTAGACTATGTTTTTATTGTCTAACCATAAAATAGAAAAAAACGACCTGACTTAGAATATGCCAAAGCATACCTAGCATTCCCCAGTAGGAATGTAATGTCTAATGGTTGCCAGCATGATGTAACACAGTATATATTATATCCCATGCACAACCTCACCTTTTAAGTGTCAGCTATCATTTCTTTAGGGAGGCCTTTCCTGACTTCCCACATTAGATCAGGTTCAAACTCCCTGTAACTTTTCCTTCATAACACAAGTTCCATCCAGAAGGCACTTGTACAATCATTTATTTCAGATTTGCCTCCACACACTGCATGGTAAGTTCCAGTAGAGTGACAGGGGTGTCTGTTTCACATCATTGCTGTATCTTGGGCCCAGCACAAAGCCTAGTGAACAGGAAGCACGCAAATGGCTTTGATGGAAGGAATGAAAGACCATGCCATTCAAGTTAGTCCCAAAAGTAAAGTCGGAATCAGGCAATTTCCTACACAGGTGTGTTCTAGAGGGTATTTGAGTAATGTGTTTGAAATTTAAACATTCATAACCTTTCACGTTCTTAAAGAGAAGCTGTGTATTCAGGAATGGTCAAAGAAACGTTTATAATCACAATAGCTCAGAATCAACTTAAATTCTAACAGCAGGTAATTAACTAAATAAATTATGGCACACCCTTAAAATGTACCAAAATAGCACAAAATTAGTTGCATGGACTAAGTATACATAAAACACACACAGAAAAACTTTATACATATAAATACATTGGAAAATATAGGTGAAAAATTCTGAAGGGCTATCAACTATTAACAGGACTTATCTTTAGGTTGTGAGACTATATGTCATCTTTATTTTCTTCATTATGCTTCCCTATGTTTCCTAAGCTTTAAAATTGACCAATATTACTTTCATAAAAAATTAAAATTATTAAACTAAAAGGATACCAGGAAGATGGATTATGACAATAACATGGGTAGAGCATAATGATTCTTGCATTTAATCCTTTTTTACTTTATGAGACTATGAAGTCTTCTATATTAGATATTATGTAAAAAAATTAGGTACATATTTTGAACTACTATTAATACGTATTAAAATCTTATTCAAATGCAAATCAATAAGTAGGCTTGTGAAATTAAATGTCTAACCTCCAACACTTTCATAAAGATAACAGTTTTGGAGAGGGACCGCAGCAAGGAGTATGTTCTGGCAACGTTTTATTTTGGCAAGGGAAATGTGCAAATATAAAAATAAGATGAATTCAAGAATTATTACATTATCTATAGCACAAGGAACTATATTCAATATCCTGTGATAAACCATAATGGAAAATAATATAAAAAGAGAATGTCTATATGTGTACAACTGAGTCTTTTGCTATACGGCAGAGATTGGCACAACCTTGTAAATCAACTATACTTCAATTAAAAAAAAGAATTATTATATTATCTGTAAAATACAATCTCTGAAGTCTCTCAGCGTGCAAAACCTAGGTCAAAAGAAAATTTAAAACTTCTTTTCTACAACTGAGGTCAAGGGCAAGGGCTTTGGTTTATGACACTGAGGTAATGCTTAAAATCTCAGAGAAGGGCTAATATCTACCTAGAGCTTACTGTGAAGTAAGCCCAGATACCATGCAGAGAAAACGCCCAGGCCAAAGGTGGAATTCCGAGCTGCTTTTATTACTGTTGTTGTTATGCGTGGGGATGGGATAGAAAAAACTAATTTGCAGGAATCATCAACATAACTGTTGCAACCTCCTACTTAATGCAGTCTGTATGGAAGGAGACTACCTACTGTGCAGATTGACAAGCAAATCCCAAGGATATCAATAAAGAGTTCAATAAGTCAGTTGATGCCAACTTAATTTTTTAATGTACTTGGAGTAGTCCCCAAGGGCCCCGTGGCTGCCTCAAAGTAGTTCTGTAACAGCAAATGTCACAGCCGTCCAAGGATGTGGGGATGCTTATGTAGCATTTTTCATAAAAGAAAACTGGGTTGCTGCTCTGCCTGACATCATAACAAAGCCATGATGGATGTGTACTCCATGTGTTGAATCGATTTTTGTTAAGTCTGAGCTCTCATACTATTCTATCCTAATGTGCCCAAATAAGCAGTGTTGACTCCTTAATTTACTCCTTTTAACGCCAGCAGCTTCCAGGACTCATTAATGTGATGCTGCATTTAGGCTGTCTGCTGAATTTGCTAACCACAAATGTAAGAAATCTGAATTTTTAAAACTGATAACAGGAGACACCTTCAAGATGGCGAAGTAGTACGACGTGGAGACCACCTTCCTCCCCACAAATACATCAGAAATACATCTACATGTGGAAGAACTCCTACAGAACACCTACTGAATGCTGGCAGAAGACCTCAGACTTCCCAACAGATATATATATATATTTTTTTTTCTTTTTCTCCTTTCATGAGTGTGTAGGTGTGTGCTGCTTTGTGTGATTTTGTCTGTATAGATTTGCTTTTACCATTTGTCCTAGGTTTCTGTCTGTCCTTTTTTTTTTCCTTTCTTTTTTAATATAGTTTTTAGCATTTGTTATCATTGGTGGATTTGTTTTGTGGTTTGGTTGATCTCTTCTTTCTTTCTCTCTTTTTGATTTTTTCTATTTTTATTACTTTTAATATTTTATTTTTAATAATTTTTAAAAATTTTCTACTTTAATAACATTATTTCTTTTTATATCATTCCTTTCTTTCTTTCTCCCTTTTCTTCTGAGCCGTGTGGCTGACAGGGTCTGGGTGTTCCAGCCGGGTGTCAGGCCAGTGCCTCGGAGGTGGGAGAGCCAAATTCAGCACATTGGTCCATGAGAGACGTCCGAGCTCCACATAATATCAAACGGTGAAAGCTCTCCCAGAGATCTCCATCTCAACGCTAAGACCCAGCCCCACTCAACAACCAGCAAGCTACAGTGCTGGACACCCTATGCCAAACAATTAGCAAGACAGGAACACGACCTCACACATTAGCAGAGAGGCTGCCTAAAATCATAATACGGTCACAGGCACCCCAAAACACATCACTGGACACCGTCAGGCCCACCAGAAAGACAAGATCCAGCCTCATCCACCAGAACACAGGCACTAGTCCCCTCCACCAGGAAGCCTACACAACCCAAGATCCAACCTTAGCCACTGGAGGCAGACACCAAAAACAACGGGAACTAAGAATCTGCAGCCTACGAAAAGGAGACTGAAAACACAGTAAGTTAAGCAAAATGAGAAGACAGAGAAAAACACAGCAGATGAAGGAGCAAGGTAAAAACCCACAAACAAAACAAATACAGAGGAAATAGGCAGTCTACCTGAAAAAGAATTCAGAATAATGATAGTAAGGATGATCCAAAATCTTGGAAATAGAATGAAGAAAATACAAGAAACATTTAACAAGGACCTAGAAGAACTAAAGAGCAAATGAATAATGATGAACAACACAATAAATAAAGTGAAAAATTCTCTAGAAGGAATGAATAGCAAGATAACTGAGGCAGAAGAACGGATAAGTGACCTGGAAGATAAAATAGTGGAAATAACTACTACAGAGCAGAATAAAGAAAAAAGAATGAAAAGAACTGAGGACAGTCTGAGAAACCTCTGGAACAACATTAAAGGCACCAACATTCGAATTATATGGGTCCCAAGAGAATAAGAGAAAAACAAAGGGACTGAGAAAATATTTGAAGAGATTATAGTTGAAAATTTCCCTAATATGGGAAAGGAAATAGTCAATCAAGTCCAGGAAGCACAGAGTGCCAGACAGGATAAATCCAAGGAGAAACATGCCAAGACACATATTAATCAAACTATCAAAAATTAAATACAAGGGAAGGGAAAAGTAACAAATAACATACAAGGGAATCCCCATAAGGTTAACAGCTGATCTTTCAGCAGAAACTCTGCAAGCCAGAGGAAAGGGAAGACATATTTAAAGTGATGAAAGGGAAACATCTGCAACCAAGATTACTCTAACCAGCAAGGATCTCATTCAGATTCGATGGAGAAATTAAAACCTTTACAGAAGAGCAAAAGCTAAGAGAATTCAGCACCACCAAACCAGCTTTACAACAATGCTAAAGGAACTTCTCTAGGCAGGAAACACAAGAGAAGGAAAAAACCTACAATAACAAACACAAAACAAATAAGAAAATGGTAATAGGAAGATACATATCGAAAATTACCTTAAATGTAAATGGATTAAATGTTCCAACCAAAAGACATAGACTGGCTGAATGGATACAAAAACAAGACCTGTATATATGCTGTCTAGAAGAGACCCACTTCAGACCGCTGGACACATACAGACTGAAGGTGAGGGGATGGAAAAAGATATTCCATGAAAATGGAAATCAAAAGAAAGCTGGAGTAGCAATTCTCATATCAGACAAATAGACTTTAAAATAAAGACTATTACAAGAGACAAAGAAGGACACTACATAATGATCAAGGGATCGATCCAGGAAGAAGATATAACAATTGTAAATATTTATGCACCCAACATAGGGGCACCTCAATTCGTAAGGCAAATGCTAACACCCATAAAAGGGAAAATCGACAGTAACACAATCATAGTAGGGGACTTTAACACCTCATTTTCACCAATGGACAGATCATGCAAAATGAAAATAAATAAGGAAACACAAGATTTAAATGATACATTAAACAAGATGAACTTAATTGATATTTATAGGACACTGCATCTAAAAAAAAACAGATTACACTTTCTTCTTAAGTGCGCATGGAACATTCTTCAGGATAGATCGTATCTTGGGTCCCAAATCAAGCCTTGGTAAATTTAAGAAAATTGAAATCGTATCAAGTATCTTTTCCAACCACAATGCTACGAGACTAGATATCAATTAAAGGAAACAACGTGTAAAAAATACAAACACATGGAGGCTAAACAATACACCACTTAATAAGCAAGAGATCACTGAAGAAATCAAAGAGGAAATCAGAAAATACCTAGACACAAGTGACAATGAAAACACGACAACCCAAAACCTATGGGATGCAGCAAAAGCAGTTCTAAGAAGGAAGTTTACAGCAATACAATACTACCTCAAGAAAAAAGAAATATCTCAAATAAGCAGCCTAACCTTACATCTAAAGCAATTAGAGAAAGAAGAACAAAAAATGTCCAAAGTTAGCAGAACGAAAGAAATTACAAAGATCAGATGAGAAATAAATGAAAAAGAAATGAGGAAACAATAGCAAAGATCAATAAAACTAAAAGTGGCTCTTTGAGAAGATAAACAAAATTGATAAACCATTAGACAGATTCATCAAGAAAGAAAAGGGAGAAGACTCAAATCAATAGAATTAGAAATGAAAAAGGAGAAGTAACAACTGACACTGCAGAAATACAAAGGATCATGAGAGATTACTAGAAGCAACTGTATGTCAATAAAATGGACAACCTGGAAGAAATGGACAAGTTCTTAGAAAAGCACAACCTTCTGAGACTGAACCAGGAAGAAATAGAAAATATAAACAGACCAATCACAAGCAGTGAAATTGAGACTGTGATTAAAAGTCTTCCAAAAACAAAAGCCCAGGACCAGATGGCTTCACAGGCAAATTCTATCAAACATTTAGAGAAGAGCTAACACCCATCCTTCTCAAATTCTTCCCAAACATAGCAGAGGGAGCAACACTCCGAAACTCATTTTACGAGGCCACCATCACCTGATACCAAAACCAAAGATGTCACAAAGGAAAAAAAAACTACCGGCCAATATAACTGATGAACATAGATGCAAAAATCCTCAACAAAATACCAGCAAACAGAATCCAACAGCACATTAAGAGGATCATACATCATGATCAAGCGGGGTTTATCCCAGGAATGCAAGGATTCTTCAATATATGCAAATCAATCAATGTGATTCACCATATCAACAAACTGAAGAATAAAAACCATATGATCATCTCAAAAGATGCAGAAAAAGCTTTCGACAAAATTTAACACACATTTATGGTAAAAACTCTCCAGAAAGTGGGCCTAGAGGGAATTACCTCAACATAATAAAGGCCATAAATGCCAAACTCACAGCCAACATCATTCTCAATGGTGAAAAACTGAAACCATTACCTGTAACATCAGGAACAAGACAAGCTTATCCACTCTCACCACTATTATTCAACAAGTGTTGGAAGTTTTCGCCACAGCAATCACAGAAGAAAAGGAAATAAAAAGAATCCAAAACGGAAAAGAAGAAGTAAAGCTGTCACTGTTTGCAGATGACACACTATACATAGAGAATCCGAAAGATGCTACCAGAAGACTACTAGAGCTAATCAATGAATTTGGTAAAGCAGCAGGGTACAAAATTAATGCACAGAAATCTCTGGCATTCCTATACACTAATGATGAGAAATCTGAAAGAGAAATTAATGAAATACTCCCATTTACCACTGCAACACAAAGAATAAAATACCTAGGAATAAACCTACCTAAGGAGACAAAAGACCTGTATGCAGGGAAGTATAAGACACTGATGAAAGAAATTAAAGATGATACCAACAGATGGAGAGGTATACCATATTCTTGGACTGGAAGAATCAACATTGTGAAAATAACTATACTACCCAAAGCAATCTACAGATTCAATGCAATCCCTATCAAATTACTAATGGCATTTTTTACAGAACTAGTACAAAAAATCTTAAAATTTGTATGGAAACACAAAAGACCCCAAATAGCCAAAGCAGTCTTGAGGGAAAAAAATGGAGCTGGAGGAATCAGACTCCCTGACTTCAGGCTATACTAAAAAGTTACAGTAATCAAGACAGTATGGTACTGGCACAAAAACAGAAATACAGATCAATGGAACAGGATAGAAAGCCCAGAGATAAACCCACCACCTATGGTCAACTAATCTATGACAAAGGAGGCAAGGATATACAATGGAGAAAAGACAGTCACTTCAATAAGTGGTGCTGGGAAAACTGGACAGCTACATGTAAAAGAATGAAATTAGAACACTCCCTAGCACCATACATAAAAATAAACTCAGAATGGATTAAAGATCTAAATTTAAGGCCAGACACTATAAAACTCTTAGAGGAAAACATAGGCAGAACACTCTATGACATATATCACAGCAAGATCCTTTTTCACCCACCTCCTAGAGAAATGGAAATAAAAATAAACAAATGCGACCTAATTAAACTTAAAAGCTTTTGCACAGCAAAGGAAACACTGACACAACGAAATGACAACACTCAGAACGGGAGAGAATATTTGCAAATGACAAAGGATTAATCTCCAAAATTTACAAGCAGCTCATGCAGCTCAATATCAAAAAAACAAAGAATGCAATCCAAAAATGGACAGAAGACCTAAATAGACATTTCTCCAAAGAAGACATACAGATTGCCAACAAACACATGAAAGGATGCTCAACATCACTAATCATTAGAGAAATGCAAATCAAAACTACAATGAGGTATCACCTCACACCAGTTAGAATGGGCATCATCAGAAAATCTACAAACAACAAATGCTGGAGAGGGTGTGGAGAAAAGGGAACCCTCTTGCATTGTTGGTGGGAGTGTACATTGATACAGCCACTAAGGAGAACAGTATGGAGGTTCCTTAAAAAACTAAAAATAGAACTACCATACGATCCAGCAATCCCACTAGTGGGCATATACCCTGAGAAAACCATTGCAGCTCTATGTACAATATCCAGGACATGGAAGCAACCTACATGTCCATCGACAGATGAATGGATAAAGAAGATGTGGCACATATATACAATGGAATATTACTCAGCCATAAAAAGAAATGAAATTGAGTCATTTGTAGTGAGTTGGATGGACCTAGAGACTGTCATACAGAGTGAAGTAAGTCAGAAAGAGAAAAATAAATACCGTTTGCTAACATATATATATGGAATCTTAAAAGAAAAAAAAAATTCTGAAGTACCTAGGTGCAGGCAGGAATAAAGACGCAGACATACAGAATGGACTTGACACAGGAAGGGGGAAGAGCAAGCTGGGACGAAGTGAGAATGGCATGGACTTTTACATACTACCAAATGTAAAATAGCTAGCTAGTGGGAAGCAGCCGCATAGCACAGGGAGATCAGCTCTGTGCTTTGTGACCACCTAGAGGGGTGGGATAGGGAGGGTGGGAGGGAGACACAGAGGGAGGAGATATGGGGATATATGTATATGTATAGCTGATTCACTTTGTTATACAGCAGAAACTAACACACTATTGTAAAGCAATTATACTCCAATAAAGACGTTAAAAAAAAAAAACAAAAGAAACCTGATAACACTGCCAGGAAAATTATTTCTTTTAAGACCAATAGGAACTAGTTTATCAGCACTTCAATGAGTCACAACCATAAATATTTAAATCA
This sequence comes from Grampus griseus, assembly GCF_964374135.1. Lineage (NCBI taxonomy): Eukaryota > Metazoa > Chordata > Mammalia > Artiodactyla > Delphinidae > Grampus > Grampus griseus. Next base: position 47,052,359 of record NC_139008.1, read on the forward strand.
GAGGGTACAGTGAATTAATTAGGACACTTGGCTTATTAAGAGGGTTGATTGTAGGGACAGGTTACAAATGCAACCTGAAGGTCCTACACAGGAAAGTCCTTTTGTTTTGCCACCAAAAGAAGTAGTTGCAGAGACATTCATTGGAAATAAATCCAACAAACAGAATGCAATTCAACAGATATACGAATGCTGCCAAAAGCAAAATAGACTATTAGGGTCTGGAGTAATTGGAAATAAACTGTAAATTTTGTAAGAAAAGAAAATAAAATGAAAGTGAGGAACAGTATTACTTCAAGTAATACAAACAGTGCTTTAAAACAAATTGAAACCGTACACCAAAATAGAAGATTATTTTAACCAAGGCAAATTCAAAACAAATTTCTGTTAAGGACATTTGTATGATATACAATGATGACGCTAATCCCTTGGGGAGTAATACATGCATCTCTTTGGGAGTATAAGAAATCTATTTCCTTATAAGTCACTGAGGGGTACTGTGGGTTCGGAGTTGTGTTTCATTTATTTTTTAACTACCGGGTGTTTATTCCTGAGTGTTTGATGGTTGTACTTTATGACTCAGGGAACTGAGCTATTGCAGGGTGATATATTCAAAGAATTTCTCTTTCCATCAAGTTCAGTGTTTTACTAGTTTTAAAAGCAGTTATTACTTTTATTGTCTGCAGCAAAACCAAATGCGTGCTTTACTTTAGTTACACATCTGTATTGATAATGATAGGTCACCAGCTCTTCAGTACAAACCCCAAACTGTGACATTATAAAAGCTTGCCTCCTTATTGAAGTTTAGCCCTTGCTTGTAAAAACAAGGTGAAGGTCCAATTAGCAATTCAGAGGAAAACAGGAGGGCAGTCTTTTGTGCATAGGAATCCCCATTCGAAAACCTATAACCTATAATGAGCCCTGTTTAACACGTCGAATGCTTTCCTTTCAGACAAGCCCAAATACCAGGTCACTAATGAGCATGAATTTAAAACGTGGAGGCCATGAACAAAACAGGTTATTGTGAAAATTGGCTCACATTAAGAGATTTAAAAGACTTGGCTAGCTCTGTTTGGCCTGACAGGTCTAGCTAATTAATCAAATGCTTTGATAAGTAACTAACTTCTCCCATTTTAAAAGGGAACTCTAATCTGCCAAACTGTGAAGGAAAAGGACAATCTTGATGTTACTTAAAATATAAAGAATGGAATTTCATGGCCATGTGCATTACCCATGCTTATTTTGACAAGGGGGTTCTAGTCAAAGCTGTGATATCTGAAACACACCATATTTCTTATTCCTCTGTTACAAGTCTGTATTTCAGGAAAAGAGTACCAACATGGAGGGCTTTCTAGAAAAGACTTTAGAGGTTGTTATCACTGGTCAGATTTGCTCAGAGGCAAGAGCTTGCAATAGGGCAGAGCACAAAGGAACCAGCCTCTTGCCTAGCCCCACCACCCGTGCTTTCCTTTTACGGCTCTCACTGTGAGACATCTCTGTGGCACAAGGAGCTCTTGGTTAATTAGAATGTCTAGGAGTCTCTTTCTCTTGTCCTCAATTCAAAAAAATGAACAACGGATCAGGTGCCAAGCCTTTTGTTGTGCTCAGAGTAAAAACACACAGGGCAGACACGACAGTTACAAAGGACCAACTGGTTAAGAAGGCAGCTGAGGGATATGGAAAAAGGAAAGACTTTGGAGGCATTCAAAGCAGAGCTGGAATACTGGCCCCACTCCTTAGAGCTCTGTGACATTGTACAGGTCAATGAAAACATTTTGAATCTCATTTTTCCTACCTGAAAAATGGGACAAATTATACCTTTTTTGCAGGGTAATTGCATCATTGAGGAGAGTAATTGTCACATGGTAGTGTTACTGAGTCCAAGCTCGCTCTGCTCGCCCCACAACAGGCCAATAAATCGGGAGATGAGGTGTTGAGGCAAGGAATACGACTTTATTCGGAAAGCCAGCAGGCCAGGAAGATGGAGGACTAGGGTCCCCCCCCCCAAAATATCTTATGGGGTCTGGATGCCAGTTTCTTTTATAGAATCAGAGAGGGATGTAAAGTAAAAAGGGAGAAGAGAGAGGGAGAGGTGGGGAGGGAGTAAAGTAAAAAGGGCCATCAGTCTTGCAAAACATCTCCTGGAATGACCAGCCTCTGGGAGGGGATGTGTTAATTTCTTCTTTCTTGCAGCCATTCACAGGGGGGTAGCGTTCCCTGAGGCAGACCATTATGTATGATTATAATAACAAAAGCAACAAAGAGCAAAGGCTAAAGTCAAAGAAACAGATACAATATGGAGTCAAAATTGGCTCTTCCCTGTTACAGTAGTGACTCAATAAATAGTGGCTATTTTTTTTTTTCCTCTTAGAACTTTCTGTGGCAGGCAGAAAGTTTACTTACTTTGGTGACCCCGTAAGGAATCACACCTCTTGCTGTTTACACACCCACTTGTAGTCCCTCCCACTTGGACTCTAGCCTTTGTCATGGGACTAGCTTTGGCCAATGGGACATTAACAGAAGCTTCATAAGTGCCTGTACATTGGAACTTTCCCTCTTAGAATGCTCACGCTTAAAATGATCCCTCTTTGAAATCAGCTGCCATTGTGTGAGAAGCCCAACCTGGCCATGTGGAGAGGCCACGGGAGGAGACCTGAGACCCCTGTCATTGGCCAGCACTAACAGCTACGTGTATGAACCATCATGGAAGAGGATCTTCGGTCCCCACAACTGAGCTACCCCATCCGATGCCAAGCGGAGCAGAGATAAGCCATCCCACTGAGCCTGTCCAAACTGCAAAATTGTGAGCAAATAAGTAATTGTTGTTGTTTTAAGCCACTAAGTTTTGGGGTGATCTGTTCGTAACAACCAGAACACTTAGCACCTTTTCATTATCTGCTACTGGTTGCTGACTCCCAAGAATTCTGCATAGTGTTTAAAGAATACAGTCTTCAGTACTCATGACTAGCCTAATATTTTCTGAGGTCTTCAGAATTTTCTAATTGTTCATGAACTCCAGATTGTCTTTGAAGATTGGCTGAATTACTCTGGACCAAATACACAACCCCTTTTTTCTCTTATAGATGTCCTGAATAAAGGAAGTTGCCAGACAAGAGATTAGTGTATAAACAAATTTTAGATATTTTTTTAAATTTTATTTTATACAGCAGGTTATTAGTTATCCATTTTATACATATTAGTGTATAAATGTAAGCCCAATTTCCCAATGCATCACACCATCCCCACCCCCTACCGCACCACTTTCCCCCCTTGGTGTCCATACATTTGTTTTCTACATCTCTGTCTCTATTTCTGCCCTGCAAACCGGTTCATCTGTACCATTTTTCTAGGTTCCACGTATATGCGTTAATATACGATATTTGTTTTTCTCTTTCTGACTTACTTCACTCTGTATGGCAGTCTCTAGAACCATCCACAACTCTACAAATGACCCAATTTTGTTCCTTTTTATGGCTGAGTAATATTCCATTGTATATATGTCCCACATATTCTTTATTCATTCATCTGTCGATGGAAATTTAGGTTGCTTCCATGACATGGCTATTGTGAACGGTGCTGCAATGAACACTGGGGTGCATGTGACTTTTTGAATTATGGTTTTCTCTGGGTATATGCCCAGTAGTGGGATTGCTGGGTCATATGGTAATACTATTTTTAGTCTTTTAAGGAAACTCCACACTGTTCTCCATAGTGGCTGTATCAATTTACATTCCCACCAACAGTGCAAGAGGGTTCCGTTTTCTCCACACCCTCTCCAGCATTTGTTGTTTGTAGATTTTCTGATGATGCCCATTCCAACTGGTGTGAGGTGATACCTCATTGTAGTTTTGATTTGCATTTCTCTAATGATTAGTGATGTTGAGCATCCTTTCACGTGTTTGCTGGCAATCTGTATATCTTCTTTGGAGAAATGTCTATTTAGGTCTTCTGCCCATTTTTGGATTGGGTTGTTTGTTTTTTCACTATTGAGCTGCATGAGCTGTTTATATATTTTGGAGATTAATCCTTTATTCCGTTGATTCATTTGCAAATATTTTCTCCCATTCTGAGGGTTGTCTTTTAGTCTTGTTTCTAGTTTCCTTTGCTTTGCAAAAACTTTTAAGTTTCATTAGCTCCCATTTGTTTATTTTTGTTTTTAGTTGCATTACTCTAGGAGGTGGATCAAAAAAGATCTTGCATGAGCTGTTTATATGTTTTGGAGATTATTCCTTTGTCCATTGATTCGTTTGCAAATATTTTCCCCCATTCTGAGGGCTGTCTTTTCGTCTTGCTTGTAGTGTCCTTTGCTTTGTGAAAGCTTTTAAGTTTCATTAGGTCCCGTTTATTTTTGTTTTTATTTCCATTACTCTAGGAGGTGGATCAAACAACATCTTGCTGTGATTTATGTCATGGAGTGTTCTGCCTATGTTTTCCTCTAAGAGTTTTATAGTGTCCAGTCTTACATTTAGGTCTCTAATCCCTTTTGAGTTTATTTTTGTGTATGGTGTTAGGGAGTGTTCTAATTTTATTCTTTTACATGTAGCTGTCCAGTTTTCCCAGCACCACATATTGAAGAGACTGTCTTTTCTCCACTGTACACCCTTGTCTCCTTTATCAAAGATAATGTGACCATATGTGCATGGGTTTATCTCTGGGCTTTCTATCCTGTTCCATTGATCTATATTTCTGTTTTTGTGCTAATACCATACTGTCTTGATTACTGTACCTTTGTAGTATAGTCTGAAGTCAGGGAACCTAATTCCTCCAGCTCCGTTTTTCTTTCTCAGGATTGCTTTGGCTATTTGGGTTCTTTTGTGCTACCATACAAATTGTGAAATTTTTGTTCTAGTTCTGTGAAAAATGACATTTGTAGGTTGATAGGGATTACACTGAATCTGTAGATTGCTTTGGGTAGTATAGTCATTTTCACAATGTTGATTCTCTCGATCCAAGAATGTGGTATATCTCTCAATCTGTTTGTATCATCTTTAATTTCTTTCATCACTGTCTTCTAGTTTTCTGCATACAGGTCTTTTGTCTCCCTAGGTAGGTTTATTCCTAAGTATTTTATTCTTTGTGCTGCAGTGGTAAATGGGAGTATTTCCTTCATTTCTCTTTCAGGTTTTTCATCATTAGTGTATATGAATGCAAGAGATTTCTGTGCATTAATTTTGTGTCCTGCAAATTTACCAAATTCATTGATTAGCTCTAGTAGTTTTCTGGTGGCATCTTTAGGATTCTCTATGTATAGTATCCTGTCATCTGCGAACAGTGACAGTTTTACTTCTTCTTTTCCAATTTGTATTCCTTTTATTTCTTTTCTTCTCTGATTGCCGTGGCTAGGACTTCCAATACTATGTTGAATAACAGTGGTGAGAGTGGACATCCTCGTCTTGTTCCTGATCTTAGAGGAAATGCTTTCAATTTTTCACCATTGAGAATGATGTTTGCTGTGGGTTTGTCATATATGACCTTTATTATGTTGAGGTAGGTTCCCTCTATGCCCACTTTCTGGAGAGGTTTTATCATAAATGAGTGTTGAATTTTGTCAAAAGCTTTTTCTGCATCTACTGAGATGATCACATTTTTTTTTTTTTTGCGGTACGCGGGCCTCTCACTGTTGTGGCCTCTCCCGTTGTGGAGCACAGGCTCCGGACGCACAGGCTCAGCGGCCATGGCTCACGGGCCCAGCCACTCCGCGGCATGTGGAATCTTCCCGGACCAGGGCACGAACCCGTGTGCCCTGCATCGGCAGGCGGACTCTCAACCACTGTGCCACCAGGGAAACCCGATCATATGGTTTTTATTCTTCAATTTGTTAGCATGGTGTATCACATTGATTGATTTGCATATATTGAAGAATTCTTGCATCCCTGGGATAAATCCCACTTGATCATGGTGTATGATCCTTTTAATGCATTGTTGGATTCTGTTTGCTAGTATTTTGTTGAGAGTTTTTGTATCTATGTTCATCAGTGATATTGGTCTGTAATTTTCTTTTTTTGTAGTATCTTTGTCTGGCTTTGGTATCAGGGTGATGGTGGCCTCATAGAATTAGTTTGGGAGTGTTCCTTCCTCTGCAATTTTTTGGAAGAGTTTGAGAAGGATGGGTGTTAGCTCCCCTCTAAATGTTTGATAGAATTCACCTGTGAAGCCATCTGGTCCTGGACTTTTGTTTGTTGGTAGATTTTTAATCACAGTTTCAGTTTCATTACTTGTGACTGATCTGTTTATATTTTCTATTTCTTTCTGGTTCAGTCTTGCAAGGTTATACCTTTCTAAGAATAACAAATTTTAGAATTTTCCCACAATTGTTAGAAATTTTTATATAAGTATTTGGCCCTGTATTTTCCAGCTTTTTAAAAGTGAATCCTCATAGTTAGCTGTCAGTATTGCAAGTTCCTTACCAACTTTATTTATATCACTTCTTTTACACTCTGTCAAAAACTATATGAATACTTATATTTTGAATTTGAATACTTTTACCTTGAGCATGTCTTCTAATATTACCATCTAAAAACAGTGACATGGCAAAGATTCCTCTTATCTTCCCAAACATTGTTTCTCCCTTTCCTCCTTAATAAAAACACAAAAACAAATATATTTGGGATGGTAATACACCCAACTAAAATTTTAGAATTCCAAGCTTCCCTTTAAGCAAGGTATAGCCATGTTAGTTTGTTTTGATCAAGAGATCTAAGCAGAAGTGATGTATGGGATTTATAGAAAGACTCGTTATAAAGAAGAGGACAGCTCTTCTGGTACCCTCCTCCCCTTTTCTGGCTTCCTTCCTACTGGGGAGGCTGGCCATCCAGCAGAAATCTTAGAACATGAGGTGACCTTGAGGATGAAAGTCACGTGCTAAGGATACAGAAACCCAGGTCCCTGATGACAGCTGAGCCACCATATCAGCTCTGGACTCCTTAGGTCTGCACTTATTTTACATAAGGATAAGAAAATTAACTTCTACCTTGTTTCAGCCACTATTATTTTAGAATTTGTATTATTTGCAGATAAACTTAATCCTAAGAAATACCAAGTAACCTAAATCTTTCAATATGTGAAAAAAAGGTTTAATTTTAGTCTTAAGTTAAAAACATTTAAAAGAAAAAAAAAGTCCTGAAAAAATTCAACAAGTCATAAATAGTGAGACGTTTGCCACTGGAAAATCAATATACACAATCTAGCATACAGCAAGAATTTGTGCCTTTCTGCTAAAATATGTTTTGCCTATTCAAAGATATATTACAACAATACAACCATAGAACATGGAAAGGCACGAGAAAACCATTTATCACTGTTGAAGTTCTTCAGTGGTTTGGCTGTGCCATTAGTACACTTTGAGAAGATTCAAATAAAGAAGACAAATTCCATATTACAATCTAAGTCAGGTAATTTGCTTAATTGTCTCAAAATGACAGCATAGTTTTTGAAAATTTTAAAGTACATAGATTTTATGTGGTAAAATCTAACTTGGAATTAATTCTTAACTCCACCAAAGACATAGATTGGAGACGAGCATAATGGGTATGTGCGTACCATGGGTGTATGGTAATAATCATCAAAAGCTCTATCAAAGCACATTTTTATTTTTCAAAGGAAAATTGTAATGAGGATCTTAACTTTTTCCAATGATTGAGAAAAGCTTGTTTTATACTGATCTCAAACTTAATGACAGACTGAAATAGAGTTTCACAGTGAAAGACTGTATTTTCAACAAAATATTCAGATGCCTCAATTAGATGAAAATTTTACCTAGGAAACAAAGTCCAATTGTTTTCCTAACAATCATTGGAAATACCAGTTGAGAAGAGATTTCAACTTACTAGACTCTACAATGCCATAGCTCCTGGTAGCATCATAAGACGAGCTAGGGGGTTACCCAAACTGCAGGAAGAATGAGTAAGGGCATATCACGAATGACAGAGTTTATCATAAGGTAGAATGTTATGTAAATTAAACCTACCATGTTAGAAAGGCTTAAATACCCTAAAGTTTATTTTAAATGAATCTAAAATACAAATATTACTCATAAATAAAATCACTTTATTTTTTGATAACTGAACTTCCCCCCTCCATCTGGTATATGTTTTCTTTAGAGCAGAGGAGATCGGGCACGTTCAGGGTGGTAGGGCTGTAGACCAGTATATGTCTTCTTTAGAGATATTTTCTTAAAACTTAAGGCCACCCTCTGAGGTGATAATCTTTTTGAAACTGCCATCCTTTTCTCTCTTTTTTTTTTTTTTTGGCTGCCCCACGCAGCATGCAGGATCTTCGTTCCCCGAAAAGGGATCAAACCTGTGCCCCCTGCAGTGGAAGCAGAGTCTTAACCACTGGACCGCCAAGAAAGTCCCTGTTATCCATTTTAATTGGAAAGATATCTTAAGAGTTTTAATAGCTAGAATGTTTCCCACTGTTTTTCACCAAAGCTTTAAATTTATTTATAACTCTGAAAATAAATCAACTGAGGGTAAGTAATATCACTTTTCCAGTCAATGTCTACTAAGTTGTAAAGGAAAAAGAACTTCTTTTATACAAGAGGATAGAAAGTGGGGTTCTAAAAGCACTATGGTATTCATTCCTCCAGCATATGTTTTGATGTGTCATCTTGTTCAAAGATAGGAGATGCAAAATATTGTTTTGTGAATTGATGAATAAACATTTGGATCCTAAACTCAACATTAAATATCTGTTTTAAAGTGTAAAATATATATTTTTAGTAAAAGGCCAAGTCTAAAGCACTTATGGGATGAGACAGGCTTTACTAGACAGAAGTCCTTGTCAATATAAGTGTCACGTTATGCACAAGTGTGCCAGCGAGCTGGGAAGTGCCAGAGGGGCAGTTGGCCAAACTGACTGACCTGCATGGTAGCTGACAGTGGTCTTCAGGACTCTCCTTAGACTTATATATGGTCAACCCGAGCACAAAATGGAACCATCTGAATCCAACTGGACCACTCAGCAGCTGCCTTAGTCTGTTAGCCCAGAACCATGCCTTGAGATGGGAACCAGGCTTAAGGAAAACAAAAGAGAGAGAAGGAACCGGGAGAGAGTCCTTAGGGAAATACACTGTTTGTCACACATGATGAGAACACTGGCTCTTGACCTTGGCTGCACATCAGAATCTCCTGGGAGCTTTAAAAAATCCAGATGCCCAGGCTGTACCCAAGACCAATTAAATCAGGATTTGGGAGAGACAGGACTCAACATTAGGACTGTTTTGAAGCTCCCCAGGTGATCCCGGTCACTCTGAGCAAACTCTCCCTGAGCTATTGGCATTTAGGAAAGTCACCAAGAGAACAAGGAAAAGGAGACACATAATTTCCCCTAGTGAAACTGTGTGATTGTGGGTACACAATCTAATTCCTGACTGCCAGATTAAGATATTAAACCAATTATGCTCATTTTATTACATTGAAAAAATGGAGCTATCATTTTAGTTTAATTTGTCCAACTGCCAGAAGAATAACGTATTTTCCAGTGTCAATATGCCAAACCTAATACATTTCATATGAAAGGCATCTATTTATGAGTTTTAGCAAGATTGGAGAACTGCCAAAGCACGTTTTCCAGCAGATCTAGGAGGCTTAGCAGGTAGTAAGCTGAGCTGGCATGTAGGGCCTTGTGTTAATGAAAACGCAAGAACTCTGGTTTTCTAACTATTAGTAACTGGGAACTTAGAGTTAACGGTTCCAGAGGTTTTCCACACACCTCGTCTGGGCATAATGGAAAACTGACACCTAAGTACTGAAGCATCATGTGAACAGTGTGTAAATGCTGTACAGAGAGACACAGCTGCTCAACCAAATGGAGAACAAAAACACAGCAACACACAATGCACGAGTAAATAAAATCCCTATGAATCAATTCACTCAGGCATAATACCCTAAATCCTCAAAAAAAAAAGCAACAGGAATCCTTTTCCATAGAATACCCAAGGGTAACCGATGTAACAAAGTGGTTAATGACAATACAAGATTAAAATAAACACCAGAAACCGCTATGTCTGGATTCATATTACCTAGATGAGAAGTTAACATATTCTAGAAAAGCTCACTTAATTACACTGGTGATGAATTATCTTTTCTTCGGCTTAGCGGATAGGACTTGGGCCCAACTCTCCTGACCTTGTGAGTAAGGTGAGCCACATGTTCATCTGAAGATAACACAGAAGCTGCATCTTTACAGAAAAAGCTCCTTTTTAAAAAGTAAAGCAAAGAAAAACAAGAGAACAGAAGGAAGATGAATTGATCCTAATCCCACCACCTTCAGATACCAAAACACTTGTATCTGCATTAGCATCTCCTTTTTAGAATGAGAGGGTGGGGTTCCTCCAGATCTTTGGCCAGCAGATAGAAATAAGCTTTCACAGGGGCAAACTTCCTAAAGGCTTTCAGAAGTTGTTTCACTAATGCTCACCCTGCTGCCCAAATCAGAATCCCAGGCAAAGTCACTGTTCCCCGCCTCCTTCACCGCAAACTCACTCAAGTCTTCCCTTCCTAAATCCTCAATGCCCCTCAGAGAAATCCACTATTCTCCACCCTCACTAGCAGCACTTTGCAGGGATCATCAGAATACCTGGTGCAGCTTCCTTGCCCCCTGGTTTTCACTCCTCTTCAATTCTCCTAACACAGCCAGAGAATCTTTCCAAAATGCAAATCACGATGTAATCTCCTTCAGAAACTTCCCGAGGCGGTTAGGATGGGATGGCGTCATGATTCCACAGCTTGGTTCACAGGGCCACCACCTCCCTGTGCTCCCTGCAGGGCAGGGCTGCTCTGTCTCCACTCTCCACCTTGAACTCAATGTCTCAGCCATATTGTCTTTTCAAAGCTGGAATGAGGCCTCTGGGCCTTCAGACATGCTCTTCCCTGGGCCTGGAACACTTCTCCCCATGCCTCCCTCACCTTCACCTAGTTGTCTTTTAATTGTTTGCTTAAAAGTCACTTTCTCGAGAAAGCTTTTTCTGATCCCTAAAATCGATTAGGTCCCCTGGCTCTGGGCTCCCTTAGTACCTATGCATCCCAATTATAACACTCAGGCCTAGTGTGCACGGACTTGTTTAATAGCTTTGTGATCCTTCCTGCAGGCTATGAGAAGCCGTATGAGGGCAGAGGGTTGTCTATCTTATTCACGGTGTTGTGCACAGGGTCTAGCTAAGTGTCTGGTCTATAGTCGATTTCCAAGGTAATATTTTTTTGAACGAATAAATGAAACTTGTATATCCTTTTGTTGTACATTGTCTTCCTTATCAATAACTTTCTTATCAATATCAATATCTTATGGTTTTGCAACCATACCTCAGAATACGAGATGCCCAGGTAAAAATCTTGATGGACTAGATCTGTGATTTTAGACATGTTAATTAAGTTCTCTAAACTTCAGTTCCAATACTATAAGATGAAGACGGTAAACTGCCTTGTAGAACAGTTGTCAAGCTTTTAGAGATAAGGTATGTCTGGTGACACATAACAGGCCTCCCGTAAAATGGGGACCATGACCATCTCTGCCACCTCCCTGAAGAATTCCCAGGAAGAGCAATGGAAAAACTTTCTAAATACCAATACTATTTTAGACAATCACATACATCTATTCTCGTTACTGTAACTGTACCTCCCATTTTGCATTAATAAATACATATCCTTAAATATTATATTTTTTGTTATAGCTTTTTCAGTGTGGATTCATCCAGAAGTTGTGTACTGGCCTTCTTATATGTGCATGTTCCATAGTAGTAGCATTCCTTTAGATAAAACTGTATATTTTGGCATGCAGAGTCCCTATCGTCTCCTCTGAGTGGACCCAGAATATTCTCATGTCAAAAGCTTGAACAATCATCTGAATATTCCAGCCAGAGAACACAGCTACTGAAATCCCGATTGGAACAACATATTACTACCCCTCCTTTTCCATACACAAGCCTCTTCAGGGGGATACACAGAGAACCGTGGGCCAAGACAGGGACCCTCAAAGTTAATTAAAGGACCAGAGCCACAGGAATCTGTTCTTGCCTATAGATGGAGCACATATTCAAACTTCTGCGTACCCTGAGGACTTTCCATGGCTCACTCCCTTCTAGGCCCATTACCCTAACTGTGAGGACCTCAAAGGTGGCAATTTGCCATATACTCTTTCCTGGTGTCTGCCTCTGTGCCTAGAACAGTGGTCCCTGGCAGGAGAGATTAATAAAGGTGTGTAAAGTAATGAATTAATGAATTCACAGTTGAGAAATGATTGCTCCATCTTTTCACAGATTGTGACTAAATAACAGCAGGTGGACATGCGTACACAGAAGGTATGGTAGATACTTCCGGTGGCCTGCCTAGGGCTCCCAGCTGTTTCTGTTTCAGCTCCAACTGTGCTCCAACTGCCTGCCATATCTGCTTCTCTTTGCCTCAGGGCTTTCTCTGAAGCTTCAAAGACTACTGTGCCTATTTGCATGGCAGGCCAGACCAGCCAGGAAAAATCACATTTTCAAACCCAGTGGCATTCAGCCAAAACCTGATGAGAGTTGGTGTATAAATACCCCACTTCCCTCACCCTTTGGGCAGGATAACTCTGAGACAGTATTAAATCATTTCAAAGAATTCTCCTGAATGCATCCCCTTTGCTGTCTTATTTCTCACTCCCCTATCAATAATTTATGAACTTCCCAAATACATGACTTACATCTTGACATGGGGTCTGGTTCTGAGGGAAACCCAAATTAACATTAAAAAAAAGAACATACATGAAGAATACAAAAGCTAACATGTACTCTATCTAAGATAGTCCGAGAAAGTCAGTAAGGTATTTTGCTAGGCTGCCAAAATGTATACTTCCAAATAAAATTTCCATTAACTTCCATGTATTATAATTAACTAAACTGTATACTCTGATACAAATAACACAACACAGTGTACACATCCTTAACATGCAGTTTCAACATTAGACATGTATGAGCCACAGGAGCAATAAGTATTGCAGAAATAAACTAGTAAATTGGTCATGGGCAATTTATCCTTAATGAGAGCACCAGCTTCCTGCCACAAAATGTTTCTTTAAGCATGATTTCAAATGTGATATCACTCAAAAAAAAGTGCAGTTTCAAAATAAAATGCTCCAATAGTTCTATTTGCTTAGCCACAAGTTTATCAGTTAAGAATCCTACCATTAATTAGCACTCCCACGTCAAGGCTTCAAAGCAAGAAGATGAAAGGAAAAACTATAAATTGGCAGTTTAAAATTAAAAGATTCATGAAAAACTAAGTTGCCTTCTAACGATATTTTGGAAATCATATTGCTAAGTGGTAACCATTCAGTTACACACGTTCTTATAAAATGTCAGTATATATGATTTAAATGTTTATTTAGGTGAGTAGTTTTCTTTTTATTCCAAATAACTAGTAGTGCTGTATCTTTCACTTTGTATACTGTAATTATTTATTTATTTTTATTATTTTACACAACTCAAATGCAATTGTGTTTCATCAGAAGATAGATTTGAATGATGGTTTTAAGGCCAGCACCTCATATAATTTAATTCCATTACCCAATTTGTCCAGCTTTTTTGCCTGAATATAGTCAATAATGAAAAACACTTCAATCCTTGCTGAATCTTTGCTGAATCACATCATAATTCTCCATTCCTAACATGAGTACGAAAAAAAGAAATATTCAGATGCATCTTTAAAAATACAGTTTATATACATATAAGTATTATATACACATATAAATGGAAAAAAATGAAAGTGACTCTGTCATAGAAGAAGTGGGTCTTTTAAAAGTTAAAGAAATGTAATATATTTATACAGATGAAAAAATAGAGATATAAAGCAATTTGTAGAATACTAAGGAATACACAAATTTCTAAAAACTTTTGAAGGTTTCAGCAATTTAATTTTTTTACTTAGTACCTTTATAGATCTGGATTCTTGCTTTATATTGGGTATCCTAATTTAGTTCATCCCTAACATATTATGAACTATTGACTTCTTAAGCAACATTTTTTGCTGTTATAAAATCAAAAGGAAAAATGCAGATGTTTGGAAAACAGAGGAGATAAAGGGAGACTGGGACTATGGCTTTTTCTGGGTTCCATATCTGGGAACTTAAGCAGACATCCCCTCTTTCGTCTACATCTTAAATCCCTCACCTATTTATTTTTTCCCCTTTTGATAAATCCTCCTTCTATCCTTTTTCTCCACAAACCTACCATCTTATCTTTCCGTACATTCATTGACAAATTTCTGGAAGGAATAGTAAACCTAGGAGTTTACTGCTCCTTCCATTTTCTGTGCAACGTCTCTTAATGTGGGTTTTAAATCCATAAGAGTTAACACTTTTTATCTGCAAAGGACAGAAGATCAACTCACATGTTAGAGAGTAAATGAAAACATACTGGCTCCGCAACCAAGAAGTGGAGCAGACGGTCTGGGTTTAGGCACCATCAGATAAAGACCCTCCAACAAGGTCACCAAGAAATCTATCATTGTCTATTTCTTGGCTCTGTTTTCTTTATTCAGTTGATCACATGGACCAAGAGTGAGTGGAAGGTTGGTGCCCCAAAGAAAAATTGTGATAGGGGCAAACACCCAGTGGTTTATTAAAACTGATTATTTCAGAAGTCACCAACAATTGGGTGACTCTGTGGTTGCTTCTCTGCCTCTTTTCCTTCTCCTCATACTCACCATTGACATCCAGGACACCACTCAGTTCTTGAATCCCCCCCATGCCTTATTTCTTTGGCTGATCATTTTAGGTTTGTCTTTGGAGGTCTTCCCTTGACCAAGCTCTTATATACAGATATTACTCTCCATTCAGTCCTTGACTTTCTTCCTTCCTTGAACTCTTGCTGAGCAATCCCACTTCCCCATAGGTTTCTGCTACCATCTCTCTGTGGGAGAGTCTCAAGTATACAAGTCGAGCTGCAAGTTCCCTCCTGTTATGGGCTGAATTGTGTCCCTCCCAAGATTCACGTGTTGAAGCCCTAATTCCTAAGTGGATGGTATTTGGAGATGAGGTCTTTGCGAGGTAATTAGGTTTAGATGAGGTACTGAGGGTGTGGCCCTCATGATGAGATTATTGCCCTTAAGAAGAGACACCAGAGGGCTTGCTTCCTTCTCACTTCACATGTGAGAACACAAGAAGATGGACATCTGGAGACAGGAAGAAAGCCTGGGGAACTAAATTGGCCGGCACCTTGATCTCGGACTTGCCAGCCTCCCAGTATAGCAATCTGAGTAGACAAAGACACCTCCCAACTCTAAATCTTCACTTCCACTTGCTTGTTGAATGTCTTCCACACAATTGTCATCATAACTATTACCGCAAATTCAAGAGGATCAAAATGGTTGCTATCTTCCCTCAACAGACTATGGCCCACAGACCAAATCTGACCCAAAACTATTTTTGGAAATAAAGCTTATTAGAACCCAACCATGTCCATTCTTTTATGTACAGTTTATTGCTGCTTTAATGCTACAAAAGCAGAGTTAAATGGTTGCAACAAAAACCATATGGCCCGCAAACTTAACATATTTACTATCTGGACCTTTATTGAAAAGATTTTCTGAACTTTGCCTAGAACAATAATTGTTTTTCTTAGCTATTGATCAGAATCCCATGGGGAGCTTTTAATAATGCCATGCTCTAACCAGTTAAACCACAATCCAGGTCTACCCAGGCATCAGGATTTTTAAAGGCTCCCCGGGTGATCCCAATGTGCAGCGAAGATGAAGATTCACTGCTATAGAAAAAGTTTCTGCTCCTGAATTCCCAATCTTAGGTGTTAGTGTCACCATTCTCTCAGGGCAAAGTTGTTATCGGCTCCTTTTAGCCTGCCTACTCTGACAGCTTAACCCATACATTGTCAGGTTCTACTGTGTTTCGATCAGAAATTTTATTGATTTACTTTATACTCACGGCCTCATCATTTTTCACTCAGCTATTTCAATAACCTCCTGATGAATCTCTTTTTTTGCTCTGGTTAATCCTAGTGATGGTCCTCAGAGTTTTACACTAAAATAAAGGCTTAATCATGCCACTCTCACACCAAAATCGACCTTAACTTTGGACAACTTACTAAACTCTGTTATAAACTGTAATAGTTTTACTTAGATACAATTTTTATAGGTAGATAATGATCTAAATTAGTGATAATTTTGTCTTTCTGTGTGTGTGTACACATGCGTGTGTATAAAGTACGTATTATTACATTGGGTAAAGTATCTGGCATAATGTTGAACAGTAAATTAGTAGGCATGCTGGTCTTGTCTCTGTCTCCTGGCAATACTTCTTATTATTTTCCACTGCTATTATAAATGTATTCTTTTTTTTTTTTTTCTTGTGTCTTTTCAGTGGAATTTTAAGTGAGTTGTACTTTATCTACTATTTTGGTCCATTCTTTTAAGATGATATGTGAGGAAAAAATCAGATCTAAGATATATCTAATAATTACTACTAACATCTCAAATCCATCCACCTCATTTGAAAGTTATCTCTAAGAGAAGAATAAGTAAACAGATTGAAATCTCAACTGTTCTACTTGAAATAGAGATCTCTCTTTATCGATCAATAATACACCAAGAGGAAAAGCTGAGAATAAATATCATTTGAAACCTGCAGACTCCAGGTTTGATTCATAATGAGAATGACGTAATTAAGTTATCGGTTTCCTGAAACTCTTTCTTGAAAAAAAGATAGAGCGCAAACCATTTGGTATCCTGGAATCAGTAGATTTCCTAATGAAAAATTTTGGAACACTGAACAAGGAAACAATCTCTTGTTTCCCCTACAGCTAAGCTATTCCAGTGTATAGATAATCCCAAATTAAACATATTTACTTAAAATGATCTTTTTCTCAGACCTAGGTAAAAAGCCGGCCTCTGCTGCTCACTATATATACATGAATCTTGGGAAGTCATTTAGTTTCTTTTGAGCCTGGGTGTCCTCATACACAAAAGAGGATCAATCAGTACTATCTGCCCAACTCAACCCCTATGACATTAAGAGGATCAAACAAAATGGTAGATGTGGAGACCTTCTGTGTACTGAAACATGCACTACAAATGTTATGATATTCCTGCTTTAATTATGGCGAAAAGAAATCAACGGAAGCTTGAAATGGGAGAAAGGAAAATGTGGCCTTCAGGAAATCTGGATTGGGACTTGGTTAGGTCTTCTTATCTGGGCAAACAATTTCATCTCAGGGTACTTGCTCTGACCTACCTTCCTGAGAGCATTAAACTCAGATATGGCTTAGTATAAGCTCATATCCTAATAGATATGACGGTTTTAGCAAAGTTGGAAGTACTATAAAACCTGCAGTATCTTTATTATATATTCCCAATAAGGATATTTGTTCTAAAAATAAAATGAATTCTGGTTCTATTCATTGGCAAAGACATTTAAGACAACAGCATTAAAACAAGATTATATTCAAGTAAAACACTCTGGTTTAGAAGGGAGAAATGTAAGAATTAAAATCAAGGAAGGATAAGTTATGGGAATAGTGTCTGATTTAATTCAGGGCTATCTTCATGAACTCAAGAATCAGGGCAGAGCAACATTGCAACTAGTAGCAGAAAAATATGGATGGAAAGGAACATCTGGTTGTGCTAAGAAGAGCCTAGTTATTTGGAAGCAAAAACTACAGCTAAATGACCTACTTTAAGTACAAAAATTAGCCACAAAAGTCAAGTAGAACGTGAAAATGCCAGCTTTTAAGGAAAATGACCAATTCTACATTTGGCACTTTAAACAATGGTTTGAGATAGTTAATCATAAGGTTTATGTGAAATCATGTATGAAAAGAGTTGACAGTATCGTTTTGGCACATTGTAAACACTCAGTAAATGTTATGATGGGAGGTATTGTTAATGTTATCGTTACTGTGAATTTGTGATTGAATGCTACACTATACTAGAAAGGGAACCTTATTCAATGAAAAATAAGACTCCAATTTAGCTATAAATTCAGTAACTGAACAGCACCTCTAAGACTGACATACTGATTTTATATTTGAATTACAAGAGGGAATTTAGATGTTGAGAGATAAATACATGCACAAGCACACACATACATGATTTCAGGAAACAGAAATAGTGATATATTCTGTTACGGCAAATGTTTAATCTATGAAAATGTCAATGTCATTTAGAAACTTAGATATGAAAAACCTATTTATGGAAACATACGTGCAAATTTCTAAATAAAAAAAAATCTTCTTATGATTTTAAGGATTTTTCCCAAAGATTCACTGCTGGTTTTCTTTAAAGTGTACACCTCAGTTATATAATTTGAAATAAGATATCATATGCAGAAACTTGCTCTAGACACAACTTTCCCCAGCAAATTACTCCTCCCTGGGAAATAACGGCATGCAGCTTTCATTATTTAAAATACGTTACTCAATTTTTAGGGGGTGTAAGAGCCATAAGGATTCTGCAATATGGATTCTGTCCTGACTACTCCATTGAAACTTCCCTTTTATTTGCCAAATCCCAGGTTATCTTCTCAGGGCACAGCACCTATGATCACACCCATTTTTATGATACTATTCGTTCATTCATCCATACATTCTGTAAATATTCAATGCATGTACTTTCTTTTATGATTCTTCTCAGAGTCCTAAACCTGCTAACTCCCTCTTCTGTGCTCTCTCAGCATCCTTTTCCTACATTTATCATCATACTCATTGTCATGTCGTACAATTATTTCTTCGATTATCTGTCTACTTTAACCAGCACTTCAAGGGCAAGGATGACAATGATTTAGTCATCTTTGTTGCCCCAGCAAATAGACGTGTACCCGGAACATGGTATGTATTCACAGATGTTTGCTGAATGAATGATTATTACAGAAATAAATTTTCCTTTAGAAGATGCTACAGCTCAAAACTCTCCATTCTTTTAGGGCACCCATTTCTCTCTACTGATGGTTTTTATTTACATTACCAAACTTTAATTTTTTAGTGTCTGCCAAAAAATAATTTATTATGCATGCACACACCAGCTAGTAGAATATTTTATTACCAAGATATAATGTCTGCTAACTCTCCTACATAACTTATTTCTATGGTTATGATGTCGATTTTATTTTGAAAAAAAAAAAAAAAATGCAAGCATTTACAGTTACCAAGCATTGAAAAGCTATAAAGCTGCTAACTCGTTTTCCTCCTCATAGGTAGCTTCTGGCTGCTATCAAGGTTGAGAAATGGTAGTGGTGAGATGGCAAAGTCCTCAAATAAAACTTTAGATTATGCCATGTGAAGAAAGGTGTGAAAAAGTGCTGATTTGGAATACACTCTGTGTTGATGCTCTCTTTCTGGGCTCATCTTCTAACCACTCACTTTGTTATTTAAGGTGAGTTTACCCAAAGAGGTGCTGAGACATTGTTGAAGTTGGGGGGTGTGGAAAGAAAGATAAAGGAGGAGATATGTTATAGTCAGACCCAAATGCCATTCTGAATGAACCATTGTCATTTTCATGCTCAATTCTATCCAATGGCATACTAGATTCCCATGTATTTATTTATTTTTAGGTTAATTCCTCCAACTTTATTTTTCATTTTCAAAAATTTTAAAAATAGTTATTCTGGTTTCTTTGCTTTCTCATATAAATCTTATAATTGGTTTTTCTACATCTACCAAAATTCAGTAGGTATTTGGTTGACCGTGTTGTTCCGTTCTTCTGTGTCCTTGCTGATTTTCTGTCTGATGGGTCTATCAATTACTGTGAGAGGAGTGTCAAAGTCCCTGACTAAAATTGAAGATGTGTCTATTTCTTTTTTCAGTTCTGTTGTTTGGTGCATACACATTTCGGATTATATCTTCTTAGCGAATTGACCCTTTTATCATTATAATATCTCTTTGACACTGGTAATTTTCTTTGTCCTGAAGTCTATCTTGCCTTACATTAATATAACTACTCTGATGTTCTTTGATTAGTGTTTTCATGGTATATTTCTAAAGGAAACTTCAATTTTTTTAGAATAGTTTTAGATTTACAGAAAAATGGCAAAGATAATACAGGGCTTGCATATACCTCACACCTAGTTTCTCCTATTAACATTTTGTATTAGTATGGTACATATATCAGAACTAATAAACCAATATTGATATATTATTAATAACTAAACTCCATACTCTATTCAGATTGCCTTAGTTTTTACCTAATGTGTTTTTTTCTGTTTCAGTATCCCATCTAAGAGACCAAGTTACATTTAGTTGTCTCGTCTCCTTAGACTCCTCTTGGCTATGACAGTTTCTTGACTGTCCTTGTTTTTGATGACCATGACAGTTTTGAGGAGTGTTGGTCACCTATCTTGTAGAATGTCCCCCACTTGGGATTTGTCTGATGTTTTCCTCAAGATTAGATGGAGGTTATGGGATTTGGGGAGGAAGCCCACAGAGGTAAAGTGTCATTCTCTTCACATATCAGTGGCACATACTATCAACACGACTTATCACTAGTGACGTTGACCTTGATCTCCTGGCTGAGGTGGACTTCAGTCAGCTTTCTCCACTGCATAGTTTTTTTACTCCCTTTCCATACTATCCTCTTTGACAGTAAAACACTATGTACAGCTCACAGTTAAAAAGTGGGGAGTTTTGCTGCATCTCCTGAGGGCAAAGTACCTACATAAGTTATCTGAAACTCTTCTGTACAGAATACTTTCTATTATCCCTTATTGGATCATTTATTTAGTAGTTTGGATTCATGGATATTTACTTTAGACTTTTATACTTTATACTATAAACCAATACAACATTGTTTGTTTTCTTGGTCAAATTGCTCCAGCTTCAGCAACTGGAAGCTCTTTCATTTGGCTCATGTGCCCCCCCCCCTTTTTTTTTTTTAACATTTTCTTATTGTCTGTTTTAAATATTATTTGTGAGTAATACATTGAGAACTGCTTCAAACAATGTTATAATTTTTGCTTTCAAATGTAATTTTCAAAACCCAAGTGAAGAACAATATATTATATTCACCAAATATTAACCCTTTCTACTCCTCTTTTTCACTCCTGACATTTCTTGTTTCCTTCTGTAATCATTCCTCTTCTGTCTGAAGAACTTCCTTTAGAAATTTTCAGATTAGGTCTGCTGACAACAAATTCACTCAGTTTTCCTTCATCTGAGAATGTCTTTATTTCACTTTCATTCCTGCAGGATAGTCTCACTGGATACAGAATTCTGTTAACTTTGTGAAGTTATTTAAACTATCACAGCTTCACTGAATTTTTATAAAGGTTTAGTTAATGTGCATAAAGGTTTTAGCAAGTTGGTTGACGAGAAAGCAAGCACTCAACAGACAATATGATGATATGAACTGATGATTAATTACTGTTTCCACTAAACTGGCATCTACTGAAAAGATGGCAAGAGCTACCATCTAGTAGAGAGGGGAAGCAATACAGCACATGCCTATACTATGTTAAATGCGAGGATCCATTAAGTTATGGACTCTGAGTTTATCTTTTATATGGTCTTTTGCATCTCAAGTATGGTTCTGAAAATTATGTAATTCATATCTTATCATAAAAAGGTTATAAAATAGTACAATCATTCAAGGGACCAATATTTAATGTGAACAGAAGAGAGATTGCTCTTAATTATGGTGACCAGTTGATAGCCCATAGAACTGTCTCTTCCTAATCCTAAATACAAAACCTAGAAAAAATAGCGTTAAAAAAAGAAAAGAAGTGAAGCTGAAAATGATAACAGAGAGTTAAGCCGTTATCAGCATCTAGGAGGAATTTTCTTTGATTATAAGATTAGTTAAACCAGATTCTAAAGTAAAACCTTGGCCCATACATGCAATGACTGCCTGAATGTAGACAGAAAAACATTTTCCTTGAAGAAATAGAAAGTATCCAATAACAAGTATGGTGGGCAACCATTATTCCCCAGGAGGTGAAATTTTCTTAGGGACAGCTTTGTATATCTTTTTGAGAATCTGATAAAAAGTAATGGATCCTCCCTCCTGAAAAGGCGTATATGCATGCACACAAAATTGGGCTTAAAATTCCAAGGGGTTCCTGAACTCACTGAAGGTCATCTAAAGACTTATAGAGCTTCATAGGTATCAACCTAAGCACTAAGGTTTTCTGTGTAGGAGCCCATTTTCGAGTCACCAGAATTTATTTCCTTACTACTACACATCTTCAGCATTCACACACACACACACCTGTATACCTCCTCATCTCTCTTGTTACATCTTGTCAGAAACTGCAGCCCTAGAAAAAACTGGAAAGGAAGTTTAGGAAAAATTAGCATGAGCACAATCACTGGTGGCCAGGACAGAGCAGCTTTCCTGATGGTTCATACTAGTGATTGTGCTTTTCATAGACACCATCAGTTCAAAGCATCTGAATGGCGGGCATCTCTGTTCAGCAGAACAGTCTCAGAAGAAAGCCTCTAAAACTCTGGGGTTTTGCCAGGGTTCTCCTCTTCCCCAGGATGCTGGTCCTTTCCCTTAGCACTGCCGGGTTTTCCATGGACCTATGTTACTGCTGTTTCCTGTCTGCACAATTATGAATGAGAAAACCTCTAGATTCCCAGTTTAACATAGGCAGTTTGCATAGAGTGCCCTTGAACCCTGCATTCTATTTGTCTAGATACCGAGAAAATCATCTGCTCAGATCTTCTGCAACTTAAAGGCAGGTAAATATGCATAACTCCTGGCAAATCTCCTGTGAAAATAGAGTATCTTTTCAAAAATATAATCTAGATGAGGCATAAAAGCAAACAATTATACAATTATATAAAAACAATATCAAAAATAAAATAATATAAAGAGCCATCTATTCCTAGGGAAAAAAACCTGAAAATAAGTTTCCCCAAATAAATATAATTGATTTTGAATGGTGAGATTTAAAAATGAAAACTCATTGTCAGTCAATTGAATGAAATTTGAGTGAAATGGAAAACCATGTACATATTCTTGTTTTTACTAAATTTTACCATTATAATTTTGTTCTGTGATTTTTTTAAATCTATTGAACATCCAAGCGGCATTATTAATTATAAATGCTTAGAGAAGCAAATAAAAATAATACTGCCACTACTTACTCTAATAGAAATAATGACAATTATATAACTCAGATTAGAGGCCAGGGTATAACAGTATAAATGTTATAATAATTTAAAAATCAAAAGGAGGAAGGGAAGAAAGAGAGAGAGAGAGAGTGTGTGTGTGTGTGTGTGTGTGTGTTTATTGAGGAGGGAGAATTTGGTTGGACTGATCAGAGAATCACTGAATAAAAAATTCATGAATTTATCCATATCAGACATGCAAATATATTTAAATCTATATATCCATATCTCTATGTAATGTCTCCTTTGTAAAACTGAATTAAAATAATTAAAATAGTAAGGTTGAACTAAATCCCCTCTCTTACTGTCTCATTGAATTTCCTGATTTATAAATTATAAGCTACTTTGGGACATAATCCAAGGACTGGTGAATTGGACTTAAAAACAACGAAAATGACATAACTCCAGCAAAAGCACTGGCAAAGGAAAAAAGTACAAATAAGCTGGATGCTTTGCTGCTATGAAGATTTTTTATTTTGCTAAATAATTATCTACAAAAACACTAATGTTTACAATTTATGGTATGAAGTGGTAAATATTCATAAATCCCCCTCTAAAAAAGTGCCACTTGGCCTTCTTTGAACATATTGGAGAGGGAAAAAGTCACTTTTCTATTTAAAGAATAGTATTATAGGTAATTTGATCCTGTCATTATTTAACCACTTACCTATCCAAGTAATACTAAGAGTCATATATTAAAATATGCTAACTTCAAATTAGGAAAGAACTAAATATACTAGAAAATATTTCTATGACATTCTCAGCAAAGCTTGACAATTTATTAACAGTCATCTTAACCTAAGCATATAAGAGTTCCAAAAAGCAAGAACAGCTGGGAAAGACTGGGTGATTCATCAATTAGTTCCCTGCTGTGTCCTCTTTTTTGAAATGCCAATAGATTTCACTCTAGGAAACTCTGTATTTTGCTTCAATTCTGTGCTGCTAATAATTAATTCATTTTGCTTACACTGCATCCAGCTTCAAATCATGGTCTCCATTTCTCAGTAATAGATTCTGCCACAGGCAATATGCCGTGGCATAACCTCAATTACAACTTACAAAGGAGAAGACTGCACTTATTTTCTGCTGGAACCGCTATTTTGTCTTAAATGAAATTGTATATGGGTGATGGGGAGCGCTGTTGCAGTGACAGCTAGCGGGCCCACAACCATACCGAGCGTACTCAAAATCCATTTTAACTCAGAGCTAAGAACGAAAGCTCTGTTGACATCAAGCAACTGGCAAAGGATGACTAATAAACAAATTTTCAATTATAATAGGAAAACCAGTGGTAGATACAACTCTAATATTATCATTAAAAGTGAAAAATTCTAACCAAACAAATCTTTATGCAGATACTAACAAACTATAAAACCAGTTATTTATTTTGAAGACACAAGGTATGTGTGTCTATGTACGTGTAGAAAGAGAGATAAAAACACAGACAGAAACAGAGATACAGAGACAGACAATACAGAGATATTTATTTGTAATTCAAATTTAAAAGGATATCAGATGGGATGATTATTATCTTGTCTCATCATTGTTTACTTTATTAGAGATATAACTATTATACATATTTTTTGATTTTTAAAATATCATTGTTAAAATTTTCATTTATATTAACATTCAGAATGTATAAATAGAGATGAGTCCAAATTAGAAGGTGTAATTATGCATATGCATGTGTAAATGTGCAAGTACATGGACTAATGGTGTGTGCTAGTGAGAGCAATGGTTTTAATAGCATTTTCTGCTTCTTAATTTCCCTCTGAAATTTTATAGCAGAAGTGGCTATTTAACAATGACTACAAGGTATCTCAGATCTTTAAGTCTTCCTTTAATAAAAGTGTTTATTAATGGGAAAATCAATTACTGTACAAATGTCTGTAAGCAGGTTAAAACCATATCCAAGTCTTTTTGATCCAATTTCCACCTCAGAATTCTCCCACCATGAACTAGATTCCTATCTTCTCTGGTCAGAAACACTGTGCACAGCAATAGCGAGTGCTGATATGATTATCTACTAAAAGGAAAGTCAGGGCCATGTTGTCTCAGGCTCCTTCTACAGGAACACCACTCAGTTCAGGGTATGTGACATCATGGTTGATGATGGGCTGAGACGCCCTTGTGAACACACAGGCTCTGTAATTTGGTAGAGATGTATATAATTAATTCTGCTTTGTTCCTGATGTTTCTAGAACTTAATTATGTTGAAGTCCTGGAAGTCACTGCTATTGACCCACTGTGTCTTTGGTGCGTGAAAGATTTCATCTTTTGGAAAGCAAAAGGAAAACAATCAGAAAAAATAGGCCTGGGAGCTGTAAAATGAAAGCTCGGTGATGCCCTGTGTTAACTAATCATCTGTGTTTCTAGTTCTGCCTTTTACTTTCTTTTCTCATCGAATAGTCAAAATGCCCGGTTGGAATGGCTGTGGCTCATCAAGTTCAATCACTTTAATATCATGGATGAGGCCTCAGAAAGGCCAAATGACTTCATCAGGGTCACACAGCTTCTCAGGGGCCAGGACCGGAAGCCAGGTATCCTGGCGTCCAGTCAGGTCATCTGTCCACTCCACACTATGCTGCGCTAACTGCTAACTTGCAGCACAAGGAAGTAATGTGTCTTTCACAGAAATCACGTTTTGAGGAACAATAAGAAAAAGGGAGAAAGAAAGAGAGAGAGAAGAGGGCAGAAAAGAGAAGAGAGGAGAAGGAAAGAAAAGGAAAGGGAAAGGAAGAAGAAAAGGAAAAGAAAAAAAGAAAGAAAGAAAAGAAAATGTCAGCCCTTCTTTAACAGTACATGTGTATAGGTAGATCTGGGCCTATACCTGGGTCACATCTAACTCATTGCCAGGTTGACCTGTCAAAATATCATATACCTGAGGGACTGAAGAGCCTCCTGTGAGGAAATCTGTCCGAGGCAAGCACTATAAACAGCGGTGCACCAAAGGGAATGAGTGGTGGGAGTGGTTTGCCCTAGGCAGGAAGGAGTATACATATATTTTTTCTTCTGATATTGTTTAGAATCAATAGCACTAGGTGATACTAAAAAGCAGACCAATTTTGTTATAGTTCTAAATACTTTACAGACAAGGCACCCATTATTTTCTGTACCCAGAGGGGACTAATCTCACTGCTCTCACAGTACCCTCTCTGCTCCCTCTACCCACCCTCTCACCCCTGTCCCTGCTCCTGCCCCCTATAAGTGTCTGACATAGTGGGATAAACTCTGGACCCTCCCCTCCAACAGAACCTAAGAGACAGTGGTGAGAGAGGCCAAGTCCCTCTTTGTTTGCCAAAGACTATTGGTAAATGTGGCATCCGAGTATCAATGGTGCCAGTGGGCCTGCCAGAAACGAGGGACCAAGAAGACTTGACTCAATCATGCATATTGAAAAGGACCCAAAGCAAGAGAAGAGGGAAGCAGTAGGCAGCACATAGCAGCAGTCTGCACAGCTGACTGCGTTATTGGTGAGCGTATGTGAAATTTCCCCTGGGAACACTAATATGCTTAGTTTTTCTGATGGGAGATTTTTTTAGAAATATGCCTTAGCAGATGGTCAATATACATTATCACTGTAGCTATTACTGTGTGAGTAACTCCTGGTGTGAGGATATGTAAAATAAACAGATTACAGAAAGGGGTCTTTAAAAAAAATCCCTTGGGGATAAACATTAATCTTGTAATTTTTAATAAGTTCATGAATATCCAAAGTCTGCACGAACACTTTGGCTACTAGAGATGTTAAATGGACAAACTGGCCTAAGGATTAAGTCTGTGGGACTAACGGGACTGAGGCCGTGGGTCATGTTGCACAGACACAGAGCAAGTTCTCAGTGTTAGAGGTCACAGGAAAGGTGACATATCGCAACCATCAGCAATGCTGGCTAACCTATTATAAAGCATGATCTCAACTAATTCTGAAAGAAAAAAACTATCTCAATTGTTGAAAAGTTTTCCACCAGCTTCTTCATTTTTAAATTATTTTAAACAGAGGTGTGATTACATTTCCCCCTTCTATTATTTTGAAGTTGGAATTTCAGGAGCATTAGAAAATCAGGTGCTACAAATTCTCTTTCTATCAACATCAAGTAAAGAGAAAACTCACATGTGTGTTGTCCAGCTAAATTATGGGTGAGAAGGAGGACCATAACCATATGCAACCATATGCATTGACCGTGTGGCAGATTTAATTAGTAAAATTAGTCAAACCCACCAGCCAAACTGCCCACATCAAACCAGCACAACCTATGTTTGTTGGCAGAGTATTGCAGTTAAACAGGCTGAGATTATTTCAGTGTAAGACAACCCTGGCTTACTGACTATACCCATGACTATGACTAACCTTCAAATAAAATTAAAAAGGTATTTTGGCCTTCAGTGAGAAAGGAATAGACAAGTTTCTTAAAGTGCTCAACAATGCATCCTAAAAGGACTTATTTTAATTAATCTGGAAAATCCTCTAATTGGTTGAATTTCTGGGGGAAATTCCCCAGTGGAACTCTTACATATAAGAAGAGAAGTCCTTCCAGTGACTCTTAAATTGCATTAGGCCACCTAATTTCATCCGATATATTACGTTGGAACAGTTTAGGCTATGAAATACATTGTTTTCAAGGGAAAATCACAGACATAACCTTAGCTAGGCAATGACTTCCACCTATAAAATCTAGGCAAATTAATTCCATCTATCATCCCACCCTATAACCATCAACAGTTTTAATCAGAACTTCTTAGGCACAAGAGTATTTATTTCCCCTCTTTGTACACTGTTGAAAATACTTGGAAATTGGGGAACACCAATCTGAGTGGTTGGATTCTCTCTTTATGATACAGAATTCCTTTTAGAGTTAACAGAAGTATTTTGGTTCTTTCCTTTACAGGTTTATGAAATTTCCTTGACTTCTTGTGCAAGATGACTAATTTGCCTAAAATGGAACAAGAAAAAAAAAAATCTTAAGACTCAGAAATCAAGAAATCATTAGGGTGGCTTCCTCCTAGTTTTCGTTAGTAGTGCCATTCAGTGACCTCAGCAAAGGTGGTCATGATAGAATGCCTGTCTGAACTGTCAGCTTGACTAAGTACATTTCTAAAGCTTTCCATATTGGCATTTAATCTTTTATTTAGTCACGGAAACATGAAGTCACCATTTTTAAAACTGCCAAGAGAAATTGGGGGAGAAAAGTGTTATCTTTCTTCAGCTCCCAGCAAACCACTGCAAGATAATAGGAAGACAAGAATATTTCTTCCATTAACCCCTTGACCCTGCAAGTTAATGGCTTTTTGTTGCAAATACATCAACAAACAGGGCCCCATGTGAGATTCTAACCTAAGGAGTAAGGTCTCTGCAATTACATGGAATAGTGTCCAGGTGCTCCATTCTGACACCTAATACACTTAATGTAAGGGCCAGGCTGCCCAGAAACTGGCCAGGAAGCAAAACAGCCATCTTCTCAGAGTGACTTCTAAGGAAAAACACACAGACACTTAAATTATTATTTTGAACTTAAATACACCAGAAGGGCCGCCACATCCATTTTTTGCCTTAATCTAAAGGTATTATCCTATTGCATAATGAAGGTGACATTTCAATTATCCATGGAGGACTCAAAATCTATGGTAAGATGAAAATGAGTGCCAAAAACTTGGAAACACAATTTTAGAGCAATTTCCTAAAAGAAAACACATTACGATTTGCATAAACTATCCAATTAGTATGTCTTAGCTACAGTTTAAAAGGATGAAAATGACAATAAAAATTACTATCACTTCCTATTATTTTAATACTAAGATTGTGCTGGGATTTCCCAAATTAAAATGTTAATAAGTAAGGGCTTCATCAAGTTGATTTGGGATGCAAGAAAAAAAAATGACTTAATTTCTTCAAAATCAAAATCTCATCAGAAATGCACTTATACAGAGAGGGCAGAGAGCAGAAGCAAGAAGAACCACAATCCTGCAGCCTGTGGAACATAAACCACATTCACAGAAAGATAGACAAGATGAAAAGGCAGAGGGCTATGTACCAGATGAAAGAACAAGATAAAACCCCAGAAAAACAACTAAATGAAGTGGAGATAGGCAATCTTCCAGAAAAAGAATTCAGAATAATGATAGTGAAGATGATGCAGGACCGCGGAAAAGAATGGAGGCAAAGATTGAGAAGATGCAAGAAATGTTTAACAAAGATCTAGAAGAATTAAAGAACAAACAAACAGAGATGAACAATACAATTACTGAAATGAAAACTACATGAGAAGGAATCAATAGTAGAATAACTGAGACAGAAGAACGGATAAGTGACCTGGAAGACAGAAAGGTGGAATTCACTGCTGCAGAACAGAATAAAGAAAAAAGAATGAAAAGAAATGAAGACAGCCGAAGAGACCACTGGGACAATATTAAACGCAATAACATTCGCATTATAGCAGTCCCAGAAGGAGAAGAGAGAGAAAAAGGACGAGAGAAAATATTTGAAGAGACTATGGTCAAAAACTACATAGGAAAGGAAATAGCCACTCAAGTCCAGGAACTGCAGAGAGTACCATACAGGATAAACCCAAGGAGAAACATACTGAGACACATAGTAATCAAATTGGAAAAAATTAAAGAAAAATAAAAATTATTAAAAGCAGCAAGGGAAAAATGACAAATAACATACAAGGGAACTCCCATAAGGTTAACAGCTGATATCTCAGAAGAAACTCTACAAGCCAGAAGGGAGTGGAATGATATACTTAAAGTAATGAAAGGGAAGAACCTACAACCAAGATTACTCTACCCAGCAAGGATCTCATTCAGATTCAATGGAGAAATAAAAAGCTTTACAGACAAGCAAAAGCTAAGAGAATTCAGCACTACCAATCCAGCTCTACAACAAATGAAAAAGGAACTTCTCTAAGTGGGAAACACAAGAGAAGGAAAGGACCTACAAAAACAAACCCAAAGCAATTAAGAAACTGGTAATAGGAACATACATATTGATAATTACCCTAAATGTGAATGGATTAAATGCTCCAACCAAAAGACACAGGCTTGCTGAATGGATACAAAAACAAGACCCATATATAATGCTGTCTACAAGAGACCCACTTCAGACCTAGGGACACATACAGACTGAAAGTGAGGGGAAGGAAAAAGATATTCCATGCAAATGGAAATCAAAAGAAAGCTGGAGTAGCAATACTCATATCAGATAAAATAGACTTTAAAATAAAGAATGTTACAAGAGACAAGGAAGGACACTACATAATGATCAAGGGATCAATCCATGAAGAATATATAACAATTATAAATATATATGCACCCAACATAGGAGTACCTCAATACATAAGGCAACTGCTAACAGCTATAAAAGAGGAAATTGACAGTAATAGTGGGGAACTTTAACACCTCACCTAACACCAATGGACAGATCATCCAAAATGAAAATAAATAAGGAAACAGAAGCTTTAAATGACACAATAGACCAGATAGATTTAATTGATATTTATAGGACATTCCATCCAAAAACAGCAGATTACACTTTCTTCTCAAATGCACATGGAACATTCTCTAGGACAGATCACATCTTGGGTCACAAATCAAGCCTCAGTAAATTTAAGAAAATTGAAATCATATCAGGCATCTTTTCTGACCACAACACTATGAGATTAGAAAGAAATTACAGGGGAAAAAACACAAACACATGGAGGCTAAACAGTACGTTACTAAATAACCAAGAGATCACTGAAGAAATCAAAGAGGAAATCAAACAATACCTAGAGACAAATAAAAATGAAAACACGATGATCCAAAACCTATGGGATGCGGCGAAAACAGTTCTAAAAGGGAAGTTTATAGCTATACAAGCCTACCTCAAGAAACAAGAAAAATCTCAAATAAACAATCTAACCTTACACATAAAGGAACTAGAGAAAGAAGAGCAAACAAAAGCAAAAGTTACCCAAAGGAAAGAAATCATAAAGATCAGAGCAGAAATCAATGAAATACAAACAAAGAAAACAACACCAAAGATCAATAAAACTAAAAGCTGCTTCTTTGAGAAGATAACCAATATTGGTAAACCATTAGCCAGACTCATCAAGAAAATGAGGGAGAGGACTCAAATTAATAAAATTAGAAATGAAAAAGAAGTTACAACAGACACCGAAGAAATACAAAGCATCCTAAGAGACTACTACAAGCAGCTCTATGCCAATACAATGGACAACCTGGAAGAAAGGGACAATTTGTAGAAAGTTATAACGTTCCAAGACTGAACCAGGAAAAAATAGAAAATATGAACAGACCAATCACAAGTAATGAAATTGAAACTGTGATTAAAAATCTTCCAACAAACAAAAGCCCAGGACCAGATGGCTTCACAGGTGAATTCTATCAAACATTTAAAGAAGAGCTAACACCCATCCTTCTTAAACTCTTCCAAAAAATTGCAGAGGAAGAAATACTCCCATACTCATTCTATGAGGCCACCATCACCCTGATACCAAAACCAGACAAAGATACTACAAAAAAAAGAAAATTACAGACCAATATCACTCATGAATATAGATGCAAAAGTCCTCAACAAAATTCTAGCAAACAGAATCCAGCACCACATTAAAAGGATCATGCACCATGACCAAGTGGGATTTATCCCAGGGATGCAAGGATTCTTCAATATACACAAATCAATGTGATACACCATATTAACAAATTGAAGGAGGAAAAACATATGATCATCTCAATAGATGCAGAAAAAGCTTTTGACAAAATTCAACACCCATTTAGGATAAAACCTCTCCAGAAAGTGGGCACAGAGGGAACCTAGCTGAACATAATAAAGGTCATATATGACAAACCCACAGCAAATATCATTCTCAATGGTGAAAAACTGAAAGCATTTCCTCTAAGATCAGGAACAAGACAAGGATGTCCACTCTCACCACTATTATTCAACATAGTTTTGGAAGTCCTAGCCATGGCAATCAGAGAAGAAAAGAAATACAAATTGGAAAAGAAGAAGTAAAACTGTCACTGTTTGCAGAAGACATGATACTATACATAGAGAACCCTAAATTTGCAGAAGACATGATACTATACATAGAGAACCCTAAAGATGCCACCAGAAAACTACTAAGAGGTAATCAATGAATTTGGTAAAGTTGCAAGATACAAAATTAACGCACAGAAATCTCTTGCATTCCTATACACTAATGATGAAAAATCTGAAAGAGAAATGAAGGAAACACTCCCATTTACCACTGCAACAAAAAGAATAAAATACCTAGGAATAAACCTACCTAGGGAGAGCAACGACCTGTATGCAGTAAACTATAAGACACTGATGAAAGAAATTAAAGATGATACCAACAGATGGAGAGATATACC
This sequence comes from Grampus griseus, assembly GCF_964374135.1. Classification (NCBI taxonomy): domain Eukaryota; kingdom Metazoa; phylum Chordata; class Mammalia; order Artiodactyla; family Delphinidae; genus Grampus; species Grampus griseus. The sequence goes on from NC_139008.1 coordinate 47,084,808, forward strand.
ATGTTCTTGGACTGGAAGAATAAATATTGTGAAAATGACTATACTACCCAAAGCAGTGTACAGATTCAATGCAATCCCTATCAAATTACCAATGGCATTTTTTACAGAACTAGTAAAAAAAAAATCTTAAAATTTGTATGGAGACACAAAAGACCCCGAATAGCCAAAGCAGTCTTGAGGGAAAGAAATGGAGCTGGAGGAAAGAGACTCCCTGACTTCAGACTATACTACAAAGCTACAGTAATCAAGACAATATGGTACTGACACAAAAACAGAAACATAGATCAATGGAACAAGATACAAAGCCCAGAGATAAACCGATGTACCTATGGTCAATGCATCTATGACAAAAGAGGCAAGGATATACAATGGAGAAAAGACAGTCTCTTCAATAAGTGGTGCTGGGAAAACTGGAGAGGCACATGTAAAAGAACGAAATTAGAACACTCCTTAACACCATACACAAAAATAAACTCAAAATGGATTTGAGACCTAAATGTAAGACCAGGCACTATAAAACTCCTAGAGGAAAACATAGGAAGAACACTCTTTGACATAAATCACAGCAAAATCTTTTTTGATCCACCTCCTAGAGTAATGGAAATAAAAACAAAAATAAACAAATGGGACGTAATGAAACTTCAAAGCTTTTGCACAACACAGGAAACCATAAACAAGATGAAAAGACAACCCTCAGAATGGGAGAAAATATTTGCAAACAAATCAACAGACAAAGGATTAATCTCCAAAATATATAAACAGCTCATCGAGCTCAATATTAAAAGAACAAACAACCCAATCCAAAAATGGGCAGAAGACCTAAATAGACATTTCTCCAAAGAAGACATGCAGATGGCCAAGAAGCACATAAAATGCTGCTCAACATCACTAATTATTTGAGAAATGCAAATCAAAACTACAATGAGGTATCACCTCACACCAGTTAGAATGGGCATCAACAGAAAATCTACAAACAACAAATGCTGGAGAGGGTGTGGAGAAAAGGGAACTCTCTTGCACTGTTGGCGGGAATGTAAATTGATATAGCCACTATGGAGAACAGTATGGAGGTTCTTTGAAAAACTAAAAATAGAATTACCATATGATCCAGCAATCGCACTACTGGGCATATACCCAGAGAAAACCATAATTCAAAAAGGCACATGCATCCCAATGTTCATTGCAGCACTATTTACAATAGCCAGGTCATGGAAGCAACCTAAATGCCTATCAACAGATGAACGGATAAAGAAGATGTGGTAAACATATACAATGGAATATTACTCAGCCATAAAAAGGAACGAAATTGGGTCATTTGTTGAGATGTGGATGGATATAGCGACCCTCACACACAGTGAAATTAAGTCAGAAAGAGAAAAACAAATATCGTATATTAATGTATATATGTGGAACCTAGAAAAATGGTACAGATGAACTGGTTTGCAGGGAAGAAACTGAGACACAGATGTAGAGAACAAACGTACGGACACCAAGCGGGGAAAGCCACAGGGAGGCGGGGGTGGGGGGGATGAATTTGGCGATTGGGACTGACATGTATACACTGATGTGTATAAAGCTGATAACTAATTATAACCTGCTGTATAAAAAAATAAATAAAATTAAATTAAAAAATTAAAAAAAAAGAAATGTACTTATACAAATGAGAAAACTTTAAGGGATAAAATAGCATTAAATTATTATATATTTTCATAACTTTTTCCTAATTGTAAAAGTGCCCCTTCTCTAACAGTTTCCTTTAGGTAACTTTCTAAAGAGGAAATATTATGTTAGAGAACACATTGAAAGATCTCAATACACTGTTAAATCAAACAGTTCTACTCTAGAAAAGCTGTCCCAATGTGTGTGTTATTACATTTTTGGGTAATAAAAAGTCTGAAAATCATAGTTATTAGAATTATTTAATTCAAACCACCATTAAAAAATTAATTTGGAGTAAAAACTCAGACTTATAAATGTCTCATTATTTCTAAGCTATTAAAAGATAAGATTACAGCAATATCATTCCTCATTTATGTGGCTATAACCATACATCAAACTAAAGTAAATAATACTTTAAGAAATGATAGGAGTTATCAGAAAGACAAAGAGGTAAATTTACTTTCTAAATTATAAGTTGCACTTGGATTAGCATCATCAATTAATATTTATTATACACCATAATATAGTAGGTGCCATTGAAATATGACTAGAAGCTACTATGAAACTAATACAACTCTACTCTTAAAGTTTGACTTATAAAATCTAGTAACGAGAAAAAAAGTCACACAGTTGTGTGACTGCCAGTCAGGCACGTAACACGAAAAATGAATACTCCTTTGGGGAAGAAACTACAGATACAAGTACATAGTGCTGCAAATTATCAACATAAATACGAGTTGACTAAATGTAGAATAACTGAAAGCTAAAGAACATGGGGAAAAGATTAAACTTCAGTCAGTGTACTTACAGTAAAGTTTCCCCTAAATCTATACCTAAGTCACTGTTTCCAATGACATTTTATGCTTAATTCATTTAAAGTAAATGAAATAATGTTTACAAGTGGGTTTTCCCAGCTGCTAATGCTAGTTATTACAATTATGAACAGTAACAGTAATAAATGCTATAGAACATATCTGAAAATAATTACTTTTCCAATAGAGTCCACTAGTCTGACATTATTAATTACACATCAATCTAGATATAGTAAGTTAATAAAAAGTCTACCTTAATATCAAAATGTACTGACCTTTATATACAAGGAAGGTCCTATTAACTTAGTAGGATATGAACTTTAAGTTGTTTTTCCAATTCTGGTAATAAAATACACTGAGTCAGCCTCATATATATATATTTACATCTTTATTGGAGTATAATTGCTTTACGAAGGTGTGTTACTTTCTGCTTTATAACAAAGCGAATCAGTTATACATATACATATGTTCCCGTATCTATTCCCTCTTGCGTCTCCCTCCCTCCCACCCCTCTAGGTGGTCACAAAGCACCGAGCTGATCTCCCTGTGCTATGCGGCTGCTTCCCACAAGCTATCTATTTTACGTTTGGTAGTGTATATATGTCCATGCCACTCTCTTGCTTTGTCACAGCTTACCCTTAGCCCTCCCCATATCCTCAAGTCCATTCTCTAGTAGGTCTGTGTCTTTATTCCTGTCTTACCCCTAGGTTCTTCATGACATTTTTTTTTTCTTAAATTCCATATATATGTGTTAGCATACGGTATTTGTCTTTCTCTTTCTGACTTACTTCACTCTGTATGACGGACTCTAGGTCCACCCACCTCATTGCAAACGGCTCAATTTTGTTTCTTTTTATGGCTGAGTTATATTCCATTGAGTTTGAGAAAGATGTGTATTAGCTCTTCTCTAAATATTTGATAGAATTCGGCTGTGAAGCCATCTGGTCCTAGGCTTTTGTTTGTTGCAAGATTTTTTATTTTTTATTATTATTATTTTTTTTTTGGCGGTACGCGGGCCTCTCACTGTTGTGGCTTCTCCCGTTGCAGAGCACAGGCTCCAGACACGCAGGCTCAGTGGCCATGGCTCACAGGCCCAGCCGCTCCGCAGCATGTGGGATCTTCCCGGACCGGGGCACGAACCCGTGTCCCCTGCATCAGCAGGCGGGCTCTCAACCACTGTGCCACCAGGGAAGCCCTGTTGCAAGATTTTTAATCACAGTTTCAATTTCAGTGTTTGTGATTGGTCTGTTCATATTTTCTATGTCTTCCTGATTAAGTCTTGGCAGGTTGTGCTTTTCTAAGAATTTGTCCATTTCTTCCAGGTTGTCCCTTTTATTGGCATAGAGTTGCTTGTAGTAATCTCTCATGATCTTTTGTATTTCTGCAGTGTCAGTTGTTACTTCTCCTTTTTCATTTCTAATTCTATTGATTTGAGTCTTCTCTCTTTTTTTATTGATGAGTCTGGCTAATGGTTTATCAATTTTGTTTATCTTCTCTAAGAACAGCTTTTAGTTTTATTGATCTTTGCTATCATTTCCTTCATTTCTTTTTCCTTTATTTCTGATCTGATTTTTATGATTTCTTTCCTTCTGCTAACTTTGGGTTTTTTTTGTTCTTCTTGCTCTAATTGCTTTAGGTGCAAGGTTAGGTTGTTTATTCAAGATGTTTCCTGTTTCTTAAGGTAGGACTGTATTGCTATAAACTTCCCTCTTAGAACTGCTTTTGTTGCATCCTATAGATTTTGGATTGTCGTGTCTCCATTGTCATTTGTTTCTAGGTATTTTTTTATCTCCTCTTTGATTTCTTCAGTGATCACTTCGTTATTAAGTAGTGTATTGTGTGGCCTCCATGTGTTTGTATTTTTCACAGATTTTTTCCTGTAATTGAGATTTAGTCTCATAGCGTTGTGGTCGGAAAAGATACTTGATACAATTTCAATTCTCTTAAATTTACCAAGGCTTGATTTGGGACCCAAGATATGATCTATCCTGGAGAATGTTTCATGAGCACTTGAGAAAAACGTGTATTCTGTTGTTTTTGGATGGAATGTCCTATAAACATCAATTAAGTCCATCTTCTTTAATGCATCATTTAAAGCTTGTGTTTCCTTATTTATTTTCATTTTGGATGATCTGTCCATTGGTGAAAGTGGGGTGTTAAAGTCCCCTATTATTATTATTGTGTTACTGTCGATTTCCCGTTTTATGGCTGTTAGTATTTGCCTTATGTATTGAGGTGCTCCTATGCTGGGTGCATAAATATTTATAATTGTTATATCTTCTTCCTGGATCGATCCCTTGATCATTATGTAGTGTCCTTCTTTGTCTCTTCTAATAGTCGTTATTTTAAAGTCTATTTTGTCTGATATGAGAATTGCTACTCCAGCTTTCTTTTGGTTTCCATTTGCATGGAATATCGTTTTCCATCCCCTTACTTTCAGTCTGTATGTGTCTCTAGGTCTGAAGTGGGTCTCTTGTAGACAGCATATATATGGGTCTTGTTGTTGTATCCATTCAGCCAATCTGTGTCTTTTGGTGGGAGCATTTAGTCCATTTACATTTAAGGTAATTATCGATATGTATGTTCCTATTCCCATTTTCTTAATTGTTTGGGGTTCATTATTGTAAGTCTTTTTCTTCTCTTGTGCTTCTTGCCTAGAGAAGTTCCTTTAGCATTTGTTGTAAAGCTGGTTTGTTGAAGCTGAACTCTCTCAGCTTTTCCTTGTCTGTAAAGGTTTTAATTTCTCCATCAAATCTGAATGAGATCCTTGCTGGGTAGAGTAATCTTGGTTGCAGTTTTTTCTCCTTCATCACTTTAAATATGTCCTGCCAGTCCCTTCTGGCTTGCAGAGTTTCTGCTGAAAGATCAGCTGTTAACCTTATGGGGATTCCCTTGTGTGTTATTTGTTGTTTTTCTCTTGCTGCTTTTAATATGTTTTCTTTGTATTTAATTTTTGACAGTTTGATTAATATGTGTCTTGGCGTATTTCTCCTTGGATTTATCCTGTATGGGACTCTCTGTGCTTCCTGGGCTTGATTAACTATTTCCTTTCCCATATTAGAGAAGTTTTCAACTATAATCTCTTCAAACATCTTCTCAGTCCCCTTCTTTTTCTCTTCTTCTTCTGGAACCCCTAAAATTCGAATGTTGTTGTGTTTAATGTTGTCCCAGAGGTCTCTAAGACTGTCCTGAGTTCTTTTCATTCTTTTCACTTTATTCTTCCCTGCAGTAGTTATTTCCACTATTTTATCTTCCAGGTCACTTATCCTTTCTTCTGCCTCAGTTATTCTGCTATTGATCCCATCTAGAGTATTTTTAATTTCATTTATTGTGCTGTTCATCTTTGCTTGTTTCATCTTTAGTTCTTCCCAGTCCTTGTTAAATGTTTCTTGCATTTTGTCTATTCTATTTCCAAGATTTTGGATCATCTTTAGTATCATTATTCTGAATTCTTTTTCAGGTAGACTGCCTATCTCCTCTTCATTTGTTAGGTCTGGTGGGGTTTTATCTTGCTCCTTCATCTGCTCTGTGTTTTTCTGTCTTCTCATTCTGCTTATCTTACTGTGTTTGGGGGTCTCCTTTTTGCAGGCTGCAGGTTCGTAGTTCCCGTTGTTTTTGGTGGCTTTCCCCAGTGGCTAAAGTTGGTTCAGTGGGTTGTGTAGGCTTCCTGGTGGAGGGGACTAGTGCCTGTGTTGTGGTGGATGAGGCTGGATCTTGTTTTTCTGGTGGGCAGGTCCACGTCTGGTGGTGTGTTTTGGGGTGTCTATGGACTTATGATTTTAGGCAGCCTCTCTGCTAATGGGTGGGTTTGTGTTCCTGTCTTGCTAGTTGTTTGGCATAGGGTGTCCAGCACTGTAGCTTGCTGGTCGTTGAGTGAAGCTGGGTGCTGGTGTTGAGATCTCTGGCAAATTCTCACCATTTGATATTATGTGGAGCTGGGAGGTCTCTTGTGGACCAGTGTCCTTAAGTTGGTTCTCCCACCTCAGAGGCACAGCACTGATTCCTGGCTGCAGGACCAAGAGCCTTTCAACCACACGGCTCAGAATAAAAGTGAGAAAAGGGGAAGGAAGGAAGGAAGGGAGGGAGGGAGGGAGGGAGGGAGGAAGGAAGGAAGGAAGGAAGGAAGGAAGGAGGGAAGGAAGGAGGGAAGGAAGGAAGGAAGGAGGGAAGGAAGGAAAGAAGGAGGGAAGGAAGGAAAGAAGGAAGGAAAAAAGGAAGGAAAGAAAGAAAGAAGATAAAGTAAGATAAAATAAAGTTATTAAAATAAAAAATAATTATTAAGAAAAAATTGTTTTTTAAAAGAGAAAAAAAAAAAAAAAACGGACAGATAGAACCCTAGGACAAATGGTGGAAGCAAAGCTATACAAACAAAATCTCACACAGAAGCATACACTTACACACTCACAAAAAGCGGAAAAGGGGAAAAAATAATAAATCTTGCTCTCAAAGTCCACCTCATCAATTTGGGATGATTCATTGTCTATTCATGTATTCCACAGATGCAGGATACATCAAGTTGATTGTGGAGCTTTAATCCGCTGCTTCTGAGGCTGCTGGGAGAGATTTCCCTTTCTCTTCTTTGTTCACACAGCTCCCAGGGCTCAGCTTTGGATTTGGCCCTGCCTCTGCATGTAGGTCGGCGGAGGGCATCTGTTCTTTGCTCAGACGGGACAGGGTTAAAGGAGCAGCTGCTTCGGGGGCTCTGGCTCACTCAGGCCACGGGGAGGCAGGGGCACGGAGTGCGGGGCGAGCCTGTGGTGTCAAGAGGCCGGATTGACGTTGCACCAGCCTGAGGCGTGACGTGCGTTCTGCCGGGGGAGTTGTCCCTGGACCCCGGGACCCTGGCAGTGGCAGGCTGCACAGGCTCCCCGGAAGGGAGGTGTGGAGAGTGACCTGTGCTCGCACACAGGCTTCTTGGTGGCGGCAGCAGCAGCCTTAGCGTCTCATGCCCGTCTCTGGGGTCCGCGCTTTTAGCGGCTCGCGCCCATCTCTGGAGCTCCTTTGAGCAGCGCTCTTAATCCCCTTTCCTCGCGCACCAAGAAACAAAGAGAGAAGAAAAGGTCTCTTGCCTCTTCAGCAGGTCCAGACTTTTCCCGGACTCCCTCCCGGCTAGCCGTGGTGCACTAACCCCCTGCAGGATGTGTTCACGCCGCCAACCCCAGTCCTCTCCCCACACTCCGACCGAAGCCCGAGCGGGTGAGCTGTCAAGCCTCTCGAGCTGGTGAGTGCCGGTCGGCGCCGATCCTCTGTTCGGGAATCTCTCCGCTTTGCCCTCCGCACCGCTGTTGCTGTGCTCTCCTCCGCGGCTCCGAAGATTCCCCCCTCCACCACCCGCAGTGTCCGCCGGCGAAGGGGCTTCCTAGTGTGTGGAAACCTTTCCTCCTTCACAGCTCCCTCCCGCTGGTGCCGGTCCCATCCCTATCCTTTTGTCTCTGTTTTTTCTTTTTTCTTTTGCCCTACCCAGGTACGTGGGGACTTTCTTGCCTTTTGGGAGGTCTGAGGTCTTCTGCCAGCATTCAGTAGGTGTTCTGTAGGAGTTGTTCCACGTGTAGATGTATTTCTGATGTATCTGTGTGGAGGAAGGTGACCTCCGCGTCTTACTCTTCTGCCATCTTCCCCTCTTCTCAGCCTTACATTTTATGCAGTCCTTTCAAGACCATTCAGTCATTCATTCGTTCATTCATCAGCAAATGCCTACTGCATTCTCTTATGCTACTGGCACTGAACAAAAGCAGTTATGATCCAGGTCCTCATAGACTCTGTAGTCTAGAGTTAGAAATAGGTATTAATCAAAACCCTTCATGGCACTTACCATACACATGGATAAAAATCTCTAGTTATGGTAAGTGCTGTGAAGGAACAGTAGCCAGTGCTGCAAGGAGACTGAATCTGGGGGTTGGGGAAGGCTTCCTGAGGAACTGCCGTTTGAGTAGGAATCATAAGCACAAGCAAGCATTAGCTAAGTGAGAAAGAAGGGGGAGGGAGAGGATCCTTAGCAGAGGGGACAGCAGGCACAAAGAAAGAAGGGAAGAAACACAGAGTGTGTGGGGCAGACTGCTACAGAGTGAAATAGGAGAACAAATCATGCAAACTCGGTAGACAGGGATGGTTTGGGTCACTATCCCAAGAAAACTGTCAGACACTGAAGGGTTTAAGCAGAGGAATGACATGGTCAGATCTGGCTTTTGAAAACAGCGTTCTGCTTGCACACTGGAAGGTGTGTTGAAGTAAATGTCTGGAGACCATTTAGAAGGATATTGCAATAGTGCAGGTGAGCGGTGATGATAGTTTGGGCTGGGAAGGTGACAAGACAGTGAATATACACAGAAGTAGATGCAAAAGCAAGATGTTTACAAGGTAAAATGGGCAGGTCATGTTGATGGATTGGACATGGTAGTAAGGAAGAGTGAGGGATCAAGATTTTGGCCTGACATCCTCAATAATACCATGTACTGTGATGAAGAACAAAGCACAAGGAGGAGCCCTAATGGAGGAAAATCGGGAGTTTGCTCTAGACAGCTTGGACCTGAGATGTCTGAGAGAAGACGGCGAGAAAAGCATGGCCTGTATGTAACTTGAGACATAAATTTGTATGGCATCAGCCTGGGGTTTGTTGAGGTAAGGCGACAATAGGATGTCCCTTTAAAAATTAAAGCTGAATTTAGAATAAATAAAAGTTTACAAATGTAGTAAAGCTTTTACACAAAAATGTATATTACAGATAAGGGCATATACCAGGGCTCCCTATAGTGAAGCAAAATTATATCTGTGTGAATGTGAAGGGTATGTTTTTGCACTTCTGAATCAGCATGCCCAGTGTGCAGTAGGACGGCAATGCCTTTTTGCCATCAAAGAGAAAAAAAAAAAAAATTAGTACACAGTTCAGAAAAGACAAACTAAAATAACAGCAAATTCAGCTTGCCCTCCAATAAGGAGGTAATTCAATAACATCCACAGATATTAGATTTTCTGTTATAGAGTATCCCTGAATAAGTAAACGTATTTCACTTTTTAGTTCAAGTAATTTATATGGACATTGAGGATGAAACTTTATTCATATAAAAACATTAACATTCTGAAAATAATCTGGTTATTCAGATGAAACAGCTCTTCGTTTTTCCCCACATTGGTTACTACTCGTTTTCCCAGCCCAGTTGCACTAAAACAATTCTTGGTCATCATTTTCAGTGAGCGTCCTACAGAGAAAAAGCCTAAGAGATTAAACAGGGGGATAGCATTCTTGTTATCACACTGGATCAATTTCCAGTTATAGATTCCAATCACAGAAGAGGCAGAAAACCTTTCAGAACCACTTATATCAAACATTATCCCCTAACTGAAAATGCGGTAAGTCAGCAGACAATTCTTCCTCAGACTTGACAAATTTCGTGATGATTATTATACCTTCCTACCAACCACCTGAGGCTCTTAAAAATCTGAATATATAGAGGCTCATAAAACTTCATATAATATGAAACTGTTCATGTCAAGGTCAATGTATACCTCCCTGTGGCCAAATACAATGGACCCTCTCTCTCTCTCCATCTACTTGGACTTCTCTGCTCCTGGCTTCTGCAAGATACACTTGGCTCCTTGATTCAGGCAACACCGTTCTCTCTTGGATTTCATAAGGCTCAACTCCTCCTTTTCTTACTACCTTCCAGGCTGTCTTCACTTGTTCCTCATTCTATCCCAGTCTTTGAAATGCTAGATCTTCTCTTTACTATGCACAATATCTCCCTACATGACCACATCCAGACACATGACTACACATTCCACATAATGATTTCAAAAACATAAACAAAAACACATAAGCTACTAATTTCTATCACTGGCCTTGATTTCTGCTGTAATTTCCAAAACTGAATATTCAGCTGCCCGTTTGATATCTACATTTGAATATCTTGTAGGTGTCTCACACATCCTATGGGTCTAAAATGGGATCCACTTTTGTTCTACTCTTACCAGTATTCATCCCTCTCTGTGCTTCCACCAGATCCATGACATCAATATCCACTCAGTTGTTTAATCCAATTCATAGGAAGTGTTCTTGATCCCTCTCCCCATTTGCCTCCCCCCATCACCCCTCATATTCAATTTATCAGCTAGTCCTTCAGGGTCCATCTCCAAAGCATATCTCAAATCTTCATCATCATCATCATCACCTCTTGTCTAGATTCCAGCTTTCTTCTCTATTAATACTGACACCTCTAGAATCCATTCTCCACAGTCACCAGTGACCTTTAAAACTATAAATTAGCTTGCATGACTCCCACGTTTGATACATTCTATAGCTTCCCATTTTTGTAGGAATAAAATCCAAACTGTGCCCTACTAAGTCCTTCCTGGTCTGGCCTCTCCTACTGCTCCAAACTCAACTCTAGTCTCTTCTCGCTGTGCATTACCTATAGTGGCTTCTATGGTTGTACTTTGAAAACACCAAGCTCTTTCCTACAAATCAAGCTATGACGTCACTCTGTTAATACAGACCTGTGCCTAGCAGTAGCTTCTTGTCTCTCAGCCCCGAACCCATCCTTCTAATCCTTTGCTTTGTGATGCTGGAGCTGGGACTGTTAAAGGTACATATCTTCTTTAGCAGCTGGCTTCCTGTTAGGTTCCACCAACAGGGTCAGTAGAAGGAAACTGGCAAGCAGAAGAGGAGAAAAGACCAGCTCCTTCCTTTTTCACTCATCATAGAGGATAAAATGGAGTAACAGTGTATTTTATAACTAAGTTGGAGGTTTTTTTTTTTTTAATATTAGGCATTTCATAAATTATAGCAACAAAATATAAACTCCTTTGAGGACAAAGACTGGGTCTTATTGATACTACCATGATGCTGGGAACCATTACTTATTCTGTCAATACGCTTTTGTTGAGTACTATATGAGGTGCATAAAATGTTTAATTTTCAATACACACTATAACCTAACGTAATAGGTATTTTTTCTATTTTACATGCACGCGCGCACGCACACACACACACACACACACACACACCCATGTAAAGAGAAGATAGGAAAGGTAAAACCAAAGGTCATACAGCTAATAAATGCTTAAGTGAAAATTTCAACTCATTTCTTTAGGACTCCAGTGCTCCTATTCTCTATTAGACCAGGCTGCTCTTACTTATTTACTGTTATATTCCTTGCCACAAACAAGGTAGAACCCTGTACAAAATAGATGCTCATTAAATGTTTGTTGAGTAGATGACAGAACAAACAAATAAACACTTAAAAAAAAACTAAAATAACTTTGATTTGTTGGCATGGGTAAATAAATCTGATAGCATTTCTGTTCCAAAGGTAAGATAGCTTTGTGGCTACAATTCAGTGATCGCACCATTCTAATAAATAAGGGACCCATGTGCTGACCAGGACAATGATGAGGAGGGAAAAGAAACTGAATCAACTTGGTTAATGGAATTTCCAATATGGTGATAAATCTAGGATGTTAATCTAACTCGAAAGATGGGAATATGAGTGTTCAAAGTGACAGCCCAGATTCTCATCGAAGTGTTTCAAGGTGCAGATGCTTTGCCCTAATGACTCCACAGAGCTGTGATATTAGTTCAGAAAATCTGCTTTACGTGTCGGATTCCGTCTTTTGACAGAAAAGTTTCGCTTGTGAATGAGAACGTTTTGGCAGATCACCAAATGATCATTCATACCCAGATAAACAGCTTTAATCTTCGAAGGCTATTCCTAACCAGTACTCAGCCCCAACTAATGAATGCAATTAAACTCTTAAAGAACAAAAATAACTTGGCACTGAACTGTAGAAGTACATTGATTATGACTGAATAGGAGAAAGAAGTGTATGTAGGGAGAAAATAATATGTTCTGTATTAAAATATGTGGGTGTATCCACAATTAATACAGAACAATTCAGAGCTAATCCAATAGTCTTATGTCCATAATTACTACAAAACAAGTCAGTGCTAATCTAATATTCTCATGGATTGTATGCAGAGAGAAGCGGTGACTGTCATTCCATAATAAAAAATTCCCTAAATTAAATCCCACAGTACTTGATATGATACAAGCTTTATAATGCATTTTTAACAACAACAAAAAATACCCATAAATGTTATAAGATAGAAATATCAATTCTAAATACTTTTTAATTGTAGGATAAAGAAATATGCTTAATGTTGGGTTTTTCTTAAGAATGTTAAGATTTTGCAAAAATTTTAATGACATCAACAGACTACTATAAATGGATTGCCACTAAGATTTCAAAATTAGAGAATATTCTAATTTGAAATACTCACCAAGTAAAAAAATAACAATATAAATGCATGTATTTAAACAAAATATAAATGAATTCATATTTATACATTATTTATATGCTTTTTGAAGGGTTCTGATTATTATATCAATTTTTGTCTATAGTCATATATATTATATACTGAATTTATGGATGCTAAAGAGGGTTTGTTGGAATCTGAAAGGATGATGGAAATAGTGACAAGATTCACAAGTCTTTGATTCGTGTCCCAGCTCATCAGTTGAAAATGTTCAAAAATTTACAGTCATTTGGTCAATTCCTTTGTGTTCCACATGAGGAAACTGAGGCGCAGAGAGCAATTACATATCCAGACAAGACCGATGCAAAACTAGAAGCAGCAACCAGGTCTCCTGATATCAGTATCTGTGTTTTTATCCCCCTATTCAATTCTGGGTCTTAGTTTTCTCAACTGGAAAACTTGAATAATAACTCCTCTGTAAACCTTACATCTTTTGTAAGGATCCAAAGATGACATGCTCATGGAAGCACCTCCCAAACCATGAAGTGCTCTATTAAACACACGGATTGTTAGAGCACAGATGTGGCACATGCCTTTAGTCTGTACACATACAGGCTGAAAATGTTAGCCCAAATATCTGCATGCAGAATTCAACGTACTGTATTTAAACAGGAACGGCTTCTCTCATTTATTAAATTGACTTATTTGTACAAAGTAGGAATAATTAGTTTTTATCATAATCTGGGCCAAAAGAAAAAAAAAACAATTGCATGTAAGCCGTATCGAAGTTTACAGTGCTTTTTCTAAAAGGGAAAACTCTGTCTGCAGCAGACACTGTTGATGCCTTGCCTCATAGCCCGCTGGGTCAGCTGAGTAAACCTGCAGCTGAGAACACTTCCTGGTGGCTGGCAATTTCCCACCTCAAGTAGGACTCTCTTCTCTGCCCTTTTCTGGCAGCCCTAGGGTTTGCACAGAGGTGCAACCGGGAAATCCAGTGAGGAAATGCATGGAAGAGACTTAACACCCGGGGCAACTCAACGAGTGTGTGTATTTTGGGAGATGGAACATTACTTTGAGTGTCTGTGATAGAAATTCCACTTGCAAATTCATTCTGAAAACTGAAGGATCTCTGCAAAACTCTAAGGAGCAATTAGTTAATAGTGGCTGCTTTAAATTTGGGTCTTCAGGGTCTCCTTTTAGTGATGTGAGCAAGGTAAAGTGATGCATACTGGCAAACACATACAACACTGACCGTTTCAATTAGGTCTGGCCTTCTAGACCTAAATTTCTGGCTACTCAAAGAAATTTAATTAATCCCCTAAGTGCTACAATGCAATGTGTCTCAGCCTTGGTGAAGGTCATTTGACCATTCCTACTGCGTGAACTGTGTTTCTTTTTCAAACAAAACAGCTTCAGTTGTGGTTCATAAAGCCAGCTTGGTTATAATCCCTTTTACGGGAGTACTTCTGAAACATTATATATGATCCTTCTCAACAACTCTTTCCAACCTACATCTACCCAGAAAACACACTACCTGTACTCTGCCCTGGGCCTTGGAATGGCCTTTGGCCCAAAGCAATAAAATCTTTATTTTATTGAGAAATGTTTACTTTTTTCTGACCCAAATTATCAACTTGATATTTATTAAGTACACTGACAGCTATGGCATATTCACAGTCTAGAAGACCAGTAAAACAATTTTACATGCAGGTTTTATGTCTAAACAAATAACAAACTTATATGTAAAATACCCACTTAAAGAGAAAAACGTTGTCTATTGAAATAAATGTTGAAATGCTGTTTTTTTTAATTTACATATTTGACATGTTGTTTAGGTTTGTTTAAATATATGTAGAAATGGATAAAAACACATTTAGCATCTTTAGTGATCATTTGAATATTTCATTTTCTTCTAATAAAAAATAAAATCTAAATTTCATTTTTAAGTATCAATTTTTTTCCTCTCAATTTTGAGCACTTTAATTTTTACTTCTCATCATCATATTTAGGCAATGTCAGGAAAGCAAATACAGTTATATTCCTAATGGAAATGAGGATGGATGGTTTATAAGCTTGCATTAGTGTTTGCAGCATCTGAGTAATCTGCAAGATAAAGAGAGATTTCTTTCAAGGTCTTATTTTTGGTCTTTTTGGGAAGCTGTTCTGGTTTCAAGGAGAAGCTGCAAAATTATATGACTTCTTTCTCGTCCAACCCTCAGAACACCTATATTTAATTAATGAAAATTAGGGATGTTTTATCACAATTCAGTTTAGGCACATCATATAAAGATGGCAAAGTTTAATTGCATTTAATTTTTTTCTTTTTCTTTTTTTGTGATTAATTATATGAGAACTTCATGCCATAGAGCTTTTGATGCAAACCTCAATTTTTAATGGATGAACTGAAACACTTTATATAAATTTTAAAACAGCATCCTTAATAAAAAGAATAAAATGTATCAGGAATACCTTTAAAAAATAATATTGATTTGAGGTATTTTTTAAATACAGAAAAGTATAAAGAAGAAAATGACCTAATATTTTACCATTCAGATAAACTCGGTTAATTTTTTTTTTTTAATCAAACAGTGCTTAAAAGTAGATAATCAGAATCTTCTCTTCCCCAACAGTCCTTCTTTATAAAGAAAACCACTATTTAAAATTCTTTCAAACACCATTTATCCTCCGGTGTTATAGCAACTCACCCAAATGTGTCATCTATTTATTTATGTGCCTACCTATACTTTAAAAAGAGGGATAACACTATAAATGTTATGCAACCTAATTCATTCCTTAGTGCTTAATAAATCCTGAAATATTTTCCACATCAGTACAAATTTGCCTTTTTTATAGGTTGCATAGTATTTCAATACATAGAAAACACATGCTTTTTGATTTTTAGACTTGACTATCAGAGAATGGGCTAAATTAAATGAAATGCTCTTCTAGGTAAATATTTTATAGAGTGGAAAAGCCAAGATTTAGTAACGAGATTTTGCAAACTTGCTCTGTTGTTCCCTGTCAAGTGCCTGCATTCACGTGGTCCACGAATGCCACAGAATAGACTCTGCAGTATTTCTTCGGGAAATATTAAATATTATCTGAAAAAGAGCAGCCCCTAAATCCTAAATGCTCTCAAAGCACAGTAGAATAATACTTTTGCTCTCCCATAAACCATGTTCTAGAAAAGAATAGGAAGTCCCTGCAAGGTTGTCTGAACAGGGGAGTGTGGCCTCCCCAACATGAAAGGGAAAATGGGGTGTGGTATTATGTCTACAGGGCACATTCTACAAACAGCATCAGTTACTACCTTAAATCTCTTGGATGCTTAGGAAGATAAGCAGAACAAGGATTCTGTTTCAGGTGAGATCATGGAACAGATGATAGGGGGCAAGTCTCCTTGGTAAACCTTATCCTGCTTGTCCTATCAACCCACTTTTGCTTTGACTTCGTATCACATCTCTTCAATTGAACTCACCGTCAACTTTGAACTTTCCCCAGGCAGGGAAAAAAGGCTACATGCTCCTTAACAATGACAGGTGTACTTTTTTATGACCTCTGAGGATAAGTCAGAATTTAGTACAAACATTTACTTTTATTTCTTCACTCTTTAAAATATATTGAATGATCTCATTTTTGAAAGGCTTTCAGAAATGATCATTTAAAATGTAAAAGGTAATGAGAGAAGATTGATAATGCTTCAAATTAATTATTAAAATTTAAGGACTGGCCATCTCTTTAACAGACATTTAATATGGAATCAAATGGTCCAACCCATTTAGATCATATTAGATATGGCAGATCAACTATGAAGATCAATAAGTATCTGGGAGTTATGATTACCATCACGTGTGTAGCTTATGGCTAAGGAAGGTATCAGAGAGAGATGATCCATGTATGACTTAAACTTGCAACCTCTACCTCCTTAGAAATTGCCTGCAGTCAACTGACCTTCCCAGTGGTGGCCATACTGAGGGTCCTACAGGTGCATTACTTTTCCCATATTTCAGTTATAGCATTGCCCCATTGCCTCTTTTTTAAGGCATATTTGGGGAGTCGAGAGGACAAAGTGCAGAATGAGAAACCTGAGAGCACAGTACCCAACTCTCTGTTCTTATTGAGAAGTGGCAATGGGAAATTCCAGATTTGAAATTCTAAAGAGGGAGGTGACCATTTCAACAAAAAGCTGTGGGCATTCTTCTCTAACAGATGCTCTGGATTCTGGTGGCCTGAGCCTACTGCACCCCAGGATGCACTCTAGTTTTTGCCTTTAAAAGCACAGAGTTCAACCCTCGGCCTCCTCCTCTCCATTCCCAAGAAAGTCCACTCAAGTCTCTTTTTTCTTCTTCTAATAATGAATCCCTAAGAATTTAAAAATAGATTCAACTCAACCTCCTCTGAAAGCTGAGAATGAACAAAGACACAAATTTGGCCAGTAAAGAGAATAGGGATAGTTATTTCCTTCCAGGCCAACCTCTCCCCAAGGAAAGAAATAGTCAAGACTATTAAAAGGTGAGGATTTAAATCATGCTAGTAAAGAACTGGAGCTGTCAATGCCTCAGAGTCTGGCAAAACCATCCGGTGCTCAGCATTTCAGATGCTGAAAACTGCAAGCTATCTCAAAAAAAGATTTCAGTACTTCGGAAAATTTCAAGCCTCTTCCTTAGCTTTCTCTCTCTGTCTCTGTCTCTCTGACTCCGAGTGAGCCAAACAGTATCAACAAGAGAACTGGGAATTCAAAGACTTTTCATGCACTTAAAGCATGCTTATCACTACCTTTCTGCCATCCCATCTACGTAAGCATCTAAGGGAAGGAATTCTGTTTCTTAAGAAAGGAAACGCAAACAAGGAGCACAGACACTAAAGTGCATTTCCTACTCTCCCTTTCAGACAAAGGTGGCCATTGACATGTAAGCGAAAGTCTGGTGCGGTTTCCAGGATGGCTCTTCAGAGGATGCTGATCAACTGAGGGAACATCATTTCTGATCTTTCTGATCTTCACTCTCCTTCCCTTTCTCCTCCTTCTTCCTGCCTGGAACCCAGAGGTGACTAATAGAACTCCAGCGAGTTATCTAGGACCACGAGGTAAGACTTAAGATGGAAAACAGACATTGACAGAGAAAGGTGATAAAAGGAGGCAAAGTTCCTAATGATGGTGGAGCTCCCATATCACCCTTGGCCTGCCTCCTTCTCAGCTTCTTTTGCTTGAGATTTTTTTTATTTTTTCAAATAAAAAAATAAATTAAAAAATACAACAAGGGCTTCCCTGGTGGCGCAGAGGTTGAGAGTCCACCTGCCGATGCAGGGGACACAGGTTCGTGCCCCGGTCCGTGGCTGAGCCCGTAAGCCATGGCCACTGAGCCTGCACATCTGGAGCCTGTGCTCCGCAACGGGAGAGGCCACAACAGTGAGAGGCCTGCGTACTGCAAAAAAACAAAACAAAACAAAAACAAAAACAAAAAAACAGTGGGCCAGTTCTTCTTGTTCATATCTCATTAAAAGCTGTTTTCTCTGCTCATTTAAATTAGATTTAGCTTACCGAAGTATGCAGAAGGCTTAAATATGTGTGTGTGTGTGTGTGTGTGTGTGTGTGTGTGTGTGTGTGTGTGGTGAGAGGGCGCAGAATGGAGATGGTGTATGTTTCAAATAAAGCTAAGTGATTTTTCCCAGTCTAGGTCCTTCAGTCCTGGACCAGCGGCCAAGGTCAGCCCAGACTCCTAAAATGATCTCGCTCAGAATCATGAGCATACACACAGCCCTGTGTATTCGGGGGAGAAAAACAATGTTTCATTTAGCGTGTTGCCACAGAGAAGTTAACTGAAATTATTAAAGGGTAACTAAATGGGCACTATCTTTTCTTTTTTTCAGGAGAAAATGCTTTTTACAGAAACTTACTGTCATTCTATTGAGTTTTCTTTCTTTTCAGAAAAGTACGTTTACAGAGCATCCCTGCCTCCAGGCCCTGTTTTCTCATTCGTGATGATACACTATATGTAAAGTTATATTACTAGCACTTGCAATTTCCCAACTGCTTGATGCCTAATGTCACAAAATTATAACTAAGAGAGGCTGTTACCTTCACTGCTCCAAGGCATGGCACAGTATTATTTTGGCAACAATGAAAGCATATAATAAGAGACTTTAATTTTAATGACAGCTTGAGTACAAGCTGTTAGAAAAATCGAGTGCATGTTTTCCCTATCCAGGTAACCGAATCAGGTGGTCCCCTCAAAACAGCATCCTTTTCCAACTGACTCTGGATTATGCAATTTAATTCAACAAGCATTTATCAAATACCCATTACATGTGAAGCACTGCAGTGGGTGCTGCAGTAACCAAACAGCAACACCTGCCCTTCAGGAGTTTGCAATCTAGTGGGAAAGAGAGGTCCCTATTAACATAACTTTAATACAGAGCAGATGGTAGGGAGCGCTAAAATGAACTGTCACAGACTACAGCATAGGCATGTGTGAAGCATCTTGCAGAAGGGGGCTTTGGATAAGGACTTCAAAAGGAATGTAATATATACACGGCAGCAAAGAAAGCCAACCTAAATAAAGGCTCAGAGATGAGAACTCCTGGGGTTTGTTAAGGGACAGGATATAGGGAATATGTGACCAGAAGACAGTAAAAATAGGAAAACACACACACACACACACACACACACAAAAAGGAGAGGGTTTGGAGCTAGCAGGAAGGCAAGTTGGTAGAAACATGGTGAGCGTTTAGATGTAGGGGTGAGGAGGAAACAGCCAGCCTACATGATGTGATTGCAGTCTCCCTGATTTCTCTGCATTAGTCTGTGTTGCTGATGTCACAGGGCCCCACTCACAACCCCCTACCCTGACTGCCAGCACCTGTATTTTATGTATTTATTTTCCCAAAGGGTTTTCTTTGGCTTCCAGAGCCTGCTTTGCTTCAGCACATGGGAGGTGGGAAGTGCCGAGGAATTCACATCCAAGGTGAGCTGTTTCTGAGAGATAACGGATGGGAGTTGGTATGTTAACAGCCAAGCTCTTTTGCCCTTGGGTGGGTAAGGGTGGGCTACCAGAGTCTCTCTTCCCCATCTCACTCTCCTACTCCCCTACCTTGAGCCACCTTGCCAATATACTACCTACCCTCAAGTCCTTAAAATCTGTCTGGGGGCTTCCCTGGTGGCGCAGTGCTTGAGACTCTGCCTGCCGATGCAGGGGACACGGGTTCGTGCCCCAGTCCGGGAAGATCCCACATGCCACGGAGCGGCTGGGCCCATGAGCCATGGCCGCTGAGCCTGCGCGTCCGGAGCCTGTGCTCCACAACGGGAGAGGCCAGAACAGTGAGAGGTCCTCGTACCGCAAAAAAAAAAAAAAAAAGTCTCACTGTCTGCTTCTGGGGAAAACCAACTTGAGGACAACAGTATAGGTGATGATAATTTGCTGTTGAACTTCATTGAAGCACTGTTATCAGGAATCTCCAAGGCTTTCTTTTAAAACTGCGTATCCGTGTAAGGAGAGAAAAAAGCAGAACTGTGAGGAGAATAAGTTCCGCTGAGTAGAGATGGCAAAATATGAGACACAATAGAACGAGATGTTTACAACCTGTATTTAGGCCCAAAGCATCATTTAGTCACGTGGTGGCACAGTAGCCTCTTGAACGTGGAAAGCTCCATGATGATCCTGAGAAAAAGGGCAGCAACTGAACAGGGTTCTCCTGTAATAAATACACTGCCTTCTGCTTGCCTTATTGCTACTTATATGGTATCCATACAGGTCATTAAGATTTAGAGATAGACTTCAGAAAGACAACAGTGTAAGAATATTATCCCTCAAATTGTTATGCACTGTTATGAACAGACCTGCATGGAAAAGTAGTAGTGTGGAATTGTTCACATTCTGAGACAGGTGCTTTGGGTGCAAGAAGGCAACATTGAGGAGAAGTTTCCTCTGAGAAGCCTTCCTTGGCTAACTGGGTGCTTAGCAACCTCCTTGCTTCTGAGATGCAAAAGCATTCAGAATCTCAATGGTTCATTTGTTCCTCAGCCTAGTATGTACGGCTGTGTCCTGTCCTTTAAACTAGACTGTAGTCCTCCTTGATCACAAGTCTTTGTGGCTTGCACAAAGTGACCCTTACTCTGGCATGTTGTCTTCCGGGCGAGCAGACTTTGGGATGGAGCCTGGAGTGCAGGAAATTTATTACAGAGTGTTCTTGAAATTAGCAACTATGGTAGAAGCAAAGGAAGCAGGGCTGGGCAGGGAGAAAGGTTGGGCTGTGCTGCTGTCACCAAATGCCTCAGCCGATTCCACGGGAAACTCTGTAAGTGGGATACCCTTTAGAGTTGTCACAAATTGGGGCAAAGGAGCTGGCCTTTTATACCTTTGCATTGGATGTGGGCATCCACTAAAATGGTAGATGATATCTTTTGGCTGATCTGAGTGACGTCAGTGTCCTTGTAAGCACCTGGGGAAACCTCAATAATATATTTTAGTTTTGAAATTAAGGAACTGTGTTGAGAATGTTCTATGATGAATACGAATTCAGTAATGACAGCATACACTAGCTGTATGAGTTTTGTCTTCTAGCAAAATGGTTAAGGCTCTAGGTAGCAAACCTCTTTATTTCACTCTTTGATTCATAGCATTTTTTTTTTTTTTTTTTTTGCGGTACGCGGGCCTCTCACTGTTGTGGCCTCTCCCATTGCGGAGCACAGGCTCCGGACGCGCAGGCTCAGCGGCCATGGCTCACGGGCCCAGCCGCTCCGCGGCATGTGGGATCTTCCCGGACCGGGGCACGAACCCGTGTCCCCTGCATCGGCAGGCGGACTCTCAACCACTGTGCCACCAGGGAAGCCCTCATAGCATTTTTAACATAATAATTGCCCAATTGCTGTATCAATTACTGATGATGATTATGATTTTATTGGAAGCAATATTAAGAATTAAGTTCACCATATCACAGTACTAAACATCAGAATTTATTTGTAAAGATATATAACATTCCTACGAGCCATTCTTTTAGGATTCAAGATAAAGAAACACACTTATATATTATGATATATAATGTATCTATGATAACAAAAGTTTTGACTAAGTCTGCCTTTTTGGTTTGGCTGCCAAAAAGCTCCTTCATGTTAGTTCTTCTATATTTCCAGTCCTGACATTTTTTTATCATGATATATATTTACCATTATTTTATTGCATGTACAACATATATATGTGTTGAACAAAGTAGTGTGTAAATAAATAAATCAGCATTTCAAAATTGTAAAACTTCTCTGCTGCCCAAAAAAGCCAAAGCTGGAGTTCCATTTGCTCTCTAAGGCCTCCCCTAAGAATACCAATGGCTCCGTACGCAGATTTTGTGCGATGCTGGGCTATGTGGTTTCGCAGTTCATAGCAGACTAGTAGGAGGAGAGGGAACCGAGGGAAGAACAGAGTGGGTTCAAACACAAGAAAAATAACATCTAGGGAGAGGAGAACTGAAAACAAATAAAAGCAGACACAGAGGTATTCTACTGCATAGTAAAATTCTGGATTTTTCAAGTGATGCCCTTGGGTCATCCATTTAAATATACGAGAATGTCTATAGATTATTTTAGAAAGACTTCCATTAAAAGCTACCTTTTTTTAAAGTTTTGGTGTGGGATCGGGAGGATGGGAGGGAGGCTCCAGAGGGAGGGGATATGGGGATATATGTATGCATATGGCTGATTCACTTTGGTGTACAACAGAAACTAACACAGTACTGTGAAGCAATTATACTCCAATAAAGATCTATTTAAAAAAAATTAAAAAAATCAGTTATTTTTAAAAAGTATTTTATTGGTATGCTAGATTTTATGAAAATAGGCAATTGCTACCACCTGAGTAGTTTTTGAGTGACTAATACCACCCTCATGTTTCTCTGTGTACTCATGTCTGTTTCATCGCTATCAATTCACTGGCAATCACATTATCAATCAGGGTTTTAAAATTTTCCTTTTTGTCCCCTTGTAGATAAAATGGTCCATGTCATTTAATATGTCATAAAAAGGAAAGGTCACCCACTTCAAAGGCAGAATAATGTGCTCTCACTCTTAAAGCACCTCAATGTCAGAAGGTCCTGATCGTGCATCCTAATTTAGCAACTTTCCTATGTGTGACGATGACTCATTCCCTGTGAGCCTCAGCTTCCTCATCTGTAAACTGGACAATGATACTTATCTCACAGGATTAAGGTCAGGACTAAATAAGATAATCTAACTGCTCAACACAGGACCTGGCTCACAGCAAACAATCAAAATACATATGCTATTACATTACTGTGTTTGTTAAAATATGAGAAATGAACCTAAATGCAGGACATAATGATCAGATAAATATTGACTGGTAATTATTTAAGATATAATAAAGTTTTAAAATAAAAGGTTTAGAGTAGATAAAAATATAGAGCATATGAAGAATACAGAGAATATAAAGAAGTTATATTTAAAAACCTAATATTTGTCAACCTATTAAACATTCTATCTGTTAAGGAGAATTTGGTGAATAGAATTTTATTTTTACCATATTGTTTATCAGTATAAACCTATAATACATGAGAACACTAGGTTATGGAATATGATACAATGTAAAGTTCCAAATTAAATTCTATTTTGAATAACAGAGAGCTATAAGGCCATTGTGATCTGCTGACTAAATGCCTTATGCTGTCAGCTTGCTGTGAATTAGGGGCTAGAGGAGGACACAGAGATCATGACAAAAATCTAAAGACTCTTTCACAGGTTCTCAGCAGAAATCAGAAAAATGCAAATGTGATCTTGTCACATGAGTGTGTAATCACATGAAGGCTGACACAGTCATTAAAATTACCTTTGGAAGATAAAAGGTGAAGTGTGTCTATAAAGGGAAAAAAATATATCAGAATTTTCACACACAGGGAAAGCAGGAGGTGGTTTTGAGAATGGGAAACTGGACGATCACAATCCTAAGTTAGAAAGATAAATGAACTTCATGGACATGCTGCGAGCAGCAGATTGTTTTGTACCCTCAGCTTGGAACAAAGACATCCGATGATGACTTTCGGTAGAACAAGTCTGACAGTTTTTTCCCCCACCCATAATCTTGTCCAGTCCAAAGTTGACTCTTAACGCATTGCTAGTCGATGCTAGAAATGAAGCCGGTCCTGAGTGATTTAATCAGCTAGCTTCATTTTGCTTAATTTCACTCATCGGCAAGATTACAATAACAAACCTGAAAAAATTACATGAGGTAGCGGAAAAAGAACTATACTGTGAATCAGGAGATTTTCATTCTAGCCCTAACTCCTCCTTTGCTTGGCATTCTTGAATTTGACCTTTTTGAGCTTCAATCATCAGATAAGGTGCTTGGATTGCATAATCATGAAGGCACTTTCTATCATACAACAACTCTGTCCTTCAAGCACCAATTCTAGATATTGCAAGGTACTGAAACACTTTCCTCACCTGGTCTATCCATTCATATCTATCTTAAAACATAATAAAGCTCTCTAAGTGAGACAGCCAAGAGAATACCCCCGCCCCCCAGGTCAATTTAGCTGTATCGTGAGAAGCAACATAGTTTGATGGCTCTGATGTGATTCCGACAAGGCTTAGTAAGACCTGTCAGCATTAGTATCACTCCCCCAAATGACCATGAATTCCATACTTTGCCACCCTGTCTGAATGCCCTCTGAATTCATTCTGAACCAGGCTGAGTAGGTTGTCTTAGTGAAGAGCTATGGACAGCTTAATGACCCATTTTATAGATAAGGCCACTAGATGGAAGGGAAAGAATTAGAAATTTAAAACATCAGGCAACAGAGATAGATACAGACAGAAAGGTAGGAGGACAACAAGGACAGATGTCCAGGCTTGGCTGGCTTTTCTAAGACAGTGGAAGGTCAAAGAGCCAGCTGGTGTCCAGTTCCTCCTACCAGAGAGAATGCAATGATAGAGATTTAAAGAGCATTTGTAAAGTCTATCAGAGAATATTTCTTCTTTTTTTTTTTTGCAGTTTGCCTTCTATTTACTGCCAAAATGTACAACTATTTCCCTTTTTATGTCTCTTTGGCAACGTGAGGCAGTAAAGAGTCAGATAAACCTGGACTGGAAAATGGCTCTGTCATTGGCAAACTCTGGGAATTTGGACAAGTTGCTTAGCATTTCTGGGACTGATCTGTGGGAAGAAGGATGGGGAAAAATACAAAATCGGCTGGGTTGGAGGATTAAAATGGAAAGCAGTGTGTAAAGACCGCAAGCTCAGTAGATGCTCAATCCATTAATGAAATTTTACTTGTTCCTGCTGGCTTGAGGTTTTAGCATGACTTTCCCCAAAATACAGAGGCTTGTGAATGGTTTTAATTAACACAAGATATCATATTTATAACCCATTTTTCTCCTCATTGGTAAAATTGGAAGGCACCTGATAAGTCCAAATTGCTCTTGGTACGGGAGGATGTCAGTGTGAAAACTCACACATTCCTTACGTGAGCTGTCAGACGCTTCTACAATTTCAAACAAGTTTTTCTTCTTAACCTTTTATGTTTAAACAGCATATTACTAAATTTCATGCCTGGATCTACTAGTTACCTAATAAGTAAGGTTTTTCTTTTCTGTTCCCTGGCGCCACTCTAGCCCATATTTGTGTTATCTAATATGCCTCTTCTTACTTGTGTGGTCTATATGAATCAGGCTGCTTTCAAACTCGTTTCAGTTTCCAAGAAAACATTAGAGAAAGAAATCCACAGCTGTTAAGGACTGCCATCAAATATATCAAGCCGTAAAGCAGAAGCAGAAATGCGCCGTTCTGCTAGCTCTCCAGCCTCTGACACATATCATAGGGTATGGCCTTCTCTCAGCTATTTAATGGAATCTAGTGCCCACAAGGACCAGCCTTTAGTATAGCTGCTTTCAGCTTAGCTGGATGCTTTACAATTAATCACAATGCAGGGAGAATAATTCTTATTAAGCAAAAGTCATTCAAAACAACCCAGTTCGCTGCTGGTGGGAATGAATATTGATATATGAACTTTGGAAAGATGCTAAGCGTGTGCACACCGTATGACCTGGCAATCTCAAACTTAAGTAAACATCCAGCACTGAAAGGCACACACAAGAATGTAAAATCTCTAGGCAGAATATCTCCAAACTGGAAACTACCCAAATGTCCATCCATAGGAAAATGGATAAATTGTGGTATGTTCACACAATAAAATATTAAATAGAAATTTGTAAAAAGAGCAAAGTATTGCTACATGCAGAATATGGACGCAACTCATGAACTTAACGTTGGCTGAAAGAAATGGGACGTAAGTGTGTATGAACTATATGGCTCTATTTTTATACATTGCAAAAACATGCAGAACTAATCGATTAGAGCTCAGGATACACTCCCTTGGCGGGTGTCTGTGTGTGTGTCTGTGTGTGTGTGTGTGTGTGTGTGTGTGTGTGTGTTTAGTGACTGGAGGAAATGTTCTGTTTCTCAGTTGGGTGCTGGTTACAAAACTAGCATTCAGTTGGTAAATCATCAAGTTCTGTGCCTGATATATACACCTTCTCATAGATGTATTATACTGAATCAAAAGCTTTTTTAAATTAGAAGTGACTATAAAAATGCATGCTCATCTCTAAAACAATCTTGGAAAAGGCAAGGAAAAAATGTCCAAATGGTAGGAAGGGATCTAATGGTCCACCATGCCAGCACGATCACAAGTTCAAGCAGAAATTCTACTACAGACTGAATGTTTGTTTCCCCTACAGAATTCATATGTTGAAACCTAATCCCCAATGTTCTGATATTTGAAGATGGGGTCTTTGGAAGGTGATGAGGTCATGAGGGTAGAACCCTCATAAGTGAGATTAGTGGCCTTACTAAAGAGACCCCAGAGAGCTCCCTTGCCCCTCCCACCATATAAGGACACAGCGAGAAAATAGCTGTCCATGATCCAGGAAGCAGGCCCTTGCCAGGCACCAACTTTGTCAGCACCTTGATCCTGGACTTATCTGCCTTGTTAACTGTGAAAAATAAGTTTCTGTAGTTTGAAAGCCACCCAGTCTATGGTATTTTTGTTATAACAGCCCAAACTGACTAAGGCAGACTCCAGTGACAAATCAGACAAGTATGTTTGAGGACCACTGGGCCAATAGCCCTGTCAAATATGGCTGCAAAGGGCATTACTACTACTAATAATACTACAACTACTACCACCACTGCTACTACTATTATCTCTGTTATGGGCCAGGCACTGCATTGAAGCTCCTTTCATAAGTATGATCTCATTCATCCTCACCAACAGCCCCATGAGAAAATACTACGATTTCCATTTTGCAGGTGTGGAAACTGAACCTCAAACATGTTCAACTACTCACCTCACGCTGTTAGAAGACCTAAGATGTGGGTGATCATTTACACTGGTGACCGTGAGCCCCTTGAGTCCAGACTGTGGGCTTACCCGACCCCACTCTTTGGCTCCAGGAAATTCCCTCCCCATTGCTGTGTGAGATGACAGCAGCCTGTTCCTCTGGCATTCATTTTTTCCTCTACGGGTTCAGGTTCGTTCAGCCTGTGTTCTTTGTCAGTCTGTGAAATGCTGACAGTGGAGCAGCCGTGCCGTACCCAGCTCTCCTCTCCCACATATGTGGTTCAGTTCCACGGAGCCCCACATGAAGGCTGCCAGCCTCACTGGATTCCAGGGACTCACTGTGACTACAGTGTGCCCACTGGCATTATCAATGTGATCACAGAAGTTACCCAATCGCCTGCTTGCATTTAGAATTTTCAAAGGTTGATATGAGGGTAGATGTCTTCTGAATTCCCAGAGAAGTGCAGTTGTCTTTTTTTTTTTTTTTCCTTATGGACCCATATCAAATTATTTGTACTCAACATGAGCAAATCTGTGGAGACATTTTGTAGTGAAGGGTAAGAATTTGGTCACTTTGTGCTTGCATTAATGGTCTTTACAGTTAGACAGACCTCTGCTCAAATCCCAGTTAAGCTACTTACTAAGTCCCAGTTTCTTTATCTAATAAATGAGGAAAATACCTTCACCAGGGAATTATTATAAAGATAAATAAAATAATGTGTGAAAGTACTTAGTTCAATCTCTGCCGCATGTTATACTTTTTCATAAGTGGTAAACACACGCGCAGAATTTATTTCGTGTGTCACAGAGTGACATCATGGATTATATACCCACACGTGTACATGCACACACTCACAGCATCAGACTCGGGAGTCCTAGTCTTCTAACAGACAACAGCAAGCCCTGTTTTTTGAGAGAGTTTGGTCATGTGGTACTTCTCTAAAATAGCTGAGAATTACAGAAAAAAATATAACCATGACCAGTAGCATAATAAATAACGTGTAAACCAGCAAAACAGGTTTTAAAGAAATCCGAGTGTCTAAATTCTGAGGATTTCAGAAGTGTGAAATCTGTTCAACACTATGTATTCCTGAACCACTTGCTCAAATGGCAACTTGGCCATATGTGTAGCTTGACTTGCATGCTACGTTAGTCATTTCTAGAACACTATGATACTTTGAGGCTAATAAACTCTTAACTGTTAACAGTCTGTAAGTCTACATGTAATAATGGCCTTTTAATCCATTGTCTTCCCTTCTCTTTAAAGACTACAAGAGTTCTGCCATCTTCCTTTATGTTTTATATGACCTCTCAAAAAACCAAGAGGGGAACGTTCAAACAGAAATTAGCCACAGCCACAGCGATGCTTCGGAAGCTAATTCAGAGCATAACTCAAGAAGACTGTTCCCTTACTCACTGGTGTTTCATGATTGTACTTCCTCATTATAGTCCTCTTGCCCCAGTACAGAGAAAATAATTAGACCTTGAATGTGGCAATTAAAAAGCAGATATCCTGAGCTCCGACACTGCCAGCAGACCAGCAGACTGCTAAGGAGATACTTAATGTCACCCTGGTGGCAATTTTCTGAAAGGTTATAGAGCACCACTGAGAAAAAAAAAAAATCATTCTTTAGCAAGTATGACGTAAGAGTTTAGATGTTCTAAGTTCAGGATCCTAAAAGCATACACACATCAGAGCTGACGCTTTTTAATGCTGCCAGATTTCCTTTAAGTCGTGCACTATACTGTATCTCCACGCTCTGTAAAGGTTATTCTTCCATGATAGTGCTAATTATAACAAACAAAACTATAACTTCAGGTTAAGAACGCCAGCAATCAAGTAACTTTATGTTGTGAAGATAACACATACAGTCTATAAAAATGTTGTTTATGAGACCCAATGAGATTCATTTGGAAAAGAAACTAAATATTCTCCTTCATCAGCTGGTGTTTCTTTGATTTGTCACTGATGCCCATTAAGAAAAGACCCTAGGATGATTGGCACAGAAACAAGTGTAGCCACATCACATAAGCACCCTTCAATCAGCGTACACATTAATACGGGTGAGACAATAAATGTTGTTTAAGCCACCTACTTCATGGTATTTTATTACGGCGACCCTAGCAAATTAAGACAAGTACCAAACTTAATTTCAGACTTTCTGCACACGAACTCAAGTATTAGAGGTGTTAGGGGGCTTCCCTGGTGGCGCAGTGGTTGAGAGTCCGCCTGCCGATGCAGGGGACACAGGTTCGTGCCCCAGTCTGGGAGGATCCCACATGCCGCGGAGCGGCTGGGCCCGTGAGCCATGGCCACTGAGCCTGCGCGTCCAGAGCCTGTACTCCGCAATGGGAGAGGCCACAGCAGTGAGAGGCCCACGTACCAAAAAAAAAAAAAAAAAAAAAAAGATATATAGAGGTGTTACAACCTGAGCCTAACACTTCGGTGAGTTGCTCTACAAAACCACATTCCTTTGAGGCACATCGTAACAAAAGATATATTTCTGTTTGAATCAAAACTTTCCTGTGGGACAGTTTATTGTTTACTAACCGTCTCTGCAGCTGATGGGGAGGTCCATGTGGTAAGAACCTGGAGTCTCCTGCTAACAATGAGTGAGTGAGCCGTCGTGGAAGAGATTCCCCAGCCCCACAGCCCAGGCTTCAGAACGTGCAGCTCCTGCTGACATCCTGACTGCAACACAGGAGAGACCCTGGACCGGAGCCACCCAGCGAAGTCACTCCTGAATTCCAGATCCACAGAAACTGTGAGAGAGTAGATGTTTGCTATTTCAAACCACTAGGGTTTGGAATAATTTATTGCACAGAAATATATAACTAATACATCAACCTTCAGTGGTTAAAACACACTTGCCAGCTCTGTGTGAATACAATTGTCCCTCTAAGCACAAGGGTGGCAATGAACTGTAAACAGACATTTACAGAGGAGGTCTAAGGATGTTTTGCTGTCTTGATAAATATGGTTTATTTCATCCTACCTTGAATGTCGGTGTGACAGTTGGAGCTGCAACAACCACCTTACCACGAGGAAAGGTGAAAGGAATCATATTGACCTTGGCCCTGATATCACTGAGTTGCCGAAGTGACACCAGAAATTGCCTGCCTTTAAACTTGTTATAAGAAGGAAAAAAAAAAATTATTTAAGTAATTTTAGTCAGTTTTTCTGTTACCAGTAACTGGAACATAATCTTTCCTGATAAAAGCTTCTTCTCTATTTTATGTCATTTTGGGAGTTCTGGCATAGCTTCTCTGTTTTTATTCTTAGAAAATATAATCCATTAACTGCCATGAAAAGTCTTATTAATTTGTTTTTAAAAACCTTTAGAACCAGATATTTTGCACTTATTATCTCCATCCATGTTACCAGTATGAATAAAAAGGAACTATTAGAAGGAGAAAATGGAAGGAAAATAAGTAAAATTTATAAAATAAGAGGAAAAGAAAGAAGAGAAAGAAAGGGTAAAAGAAAGTGACCAAGATAAAAAATGTATAGAAATGGAAAAGAGAAAATGATAAAGGGGAAAAATACATTTTTAAGCCTCTGGAAAGAAACTGGTATGAAGATCGTTAGAAGAATTTAAACATTAAAGTGTAAAACCATTTGTTGACTCCTTCTAGGATGTCAAGTAGTTTGTAAATATCATGTATAATGAGATTTTTGTAATCATTCAATTTCTTTTCCTAGTGTTTAAACTTTGGCATTAAGCAATGGAATGCTAAACTTGAGAAGCTTTTGATAACTGCCTTTCCTAAAAACAAGATGTGAGGCGGTAATGAATTGAACCTTTGAAAACATAGAGTGAGTTTGCAGGTTCTGGTTATTTTATGGGTTACAAACCAAAGGGGGAAAAAAGCAAGTACTTACTCTACACAGATAAAAGAGAGACGGGATAAACGGTCCAAAGTAAACAAATATTGAATTAATTGGTGGTACAAAAAAAGTTTTGTTTTCTATATTCACACAAAATGTGTCACACACGTATTATCAAAAAGATAAATTTCTTTTTGATAAAGATCGAATTTCTAAAGCTCTTTATAAGTCATTTGTGAAAATAAAACCTTTTTGGAATTTTTTTTATTCTTCTATTAAAAATGATTACCTACTTTATACTTCCAGGTCTAAGAGATTGATATGGTATCTGAAGTTTCATTTCATTTTAAATGAGTGTTTTTCTTAATCCCATCTTTAGTAAATATTAAATTACAGTGTAGCATATTTCACAAATATCTGCATGACTCTGGAGTCAACATGTTCGCCTTTAATCCCAGATCCATGACAAGGTTATATCACTTCCAACAGAGACTTACCTTCCCTGGGCTTAAAATGGGGGAGATGACAATACCTACCTACCTTATAGGGCATTGTGAAAATTAGGTAAATAAATCCATGTGAAGTATTTAGACTAGGCCTAGAACACGGTCAGCAACCACTGTATTTAACGATTATTTGGGGAATAAAGACTTAATGAAATGTCTAGAAGTGAACATCACCTATAATTGTTTGACAAGTACATGGAACAATTAGAGTTGAAATGTAGGAATTTGTCAAAAAGTGTGAATCTACAAGAGATATTTGAACCTCAGGATAAATACATGAAGAACAACCACAGTTTTTAGACATATTTTAGGGTTTAAGCTTTTTTTTTGACAAAGCTGAAACGAGAAATCCTAAAATGAGGATAAACCAACCACAGTCAATTTCCACCACCTCCCTCTCCTTCAGCCCCTTATTTGAAGATGTGTATATGATTTTAAATATTTTTTCTCACTTTTTATAATACAAATAAAACATGTTTGCTCTGGACTAATACAAAATAGCAGTGAAGAGACAGAAAGAAAAAATAACTGCCTACATTTCCACTCTCAGAGATAAACACTATCACTTTGGTGTATGTTCTTTCAGACCATTTTCTATGTTTTTTTAACAATCTAAATAAATAATGTGTATTTTACACCATTGCATCACACTATTCATCACGTTTATAATCTGATTCTTTTATTTAGAATTATATGAGATGATTTTCATGCTAATAAGCATAATTTTTACAGCCTAATTTTCAATGGCTAGTTCTTATAAATTTTTCAAAATTCCTTGTACTTTACGTTGGACATGTAATTAGTTTCTGGGTTTTCTCTATTACAGGCACACCTCATTTTACTGTGTTTGGCTTCATTGTGCTTCACAGACACTGTTTTTACAAACTGAAGGTTTGTCGCAACCCTGCATCAAGCAAGTCTATCGGCACCATTTTTCCAACAGCATTTGCTGACTTCATCTTTCTGTGTCACATTTTGGTGATTCTCCCAATATTTCAAACCCTTCACCAGTAAAAGTGATTACAACTCGATGAAGGCTCAGATGATGGTTAGTGTTTTTTAGCAATAAAGTATTTTTAATTAATGTATATACATTTTTAAGACATAATGCTATTGCACACTTAGTAGACTGCAGTATAGTGTAAACATAACTTTTATATGCACAGGGGAACCAAAAAACATGTATGACTCGCTTTATTGCGATATTTGATTCATTGCTGTGGTCTGGAACAGAAACCACAGTATCTCCAAGGTATGCTTGTATAAACAGTGCTGATTGTTTCTTGTAGCTAACAGTTTTGCTTATGCTTGAGATTAATTGCTAGAAATGAAAGACTTTTAGGCTTTTGACATATGGCACAGCTACACTCCAAAAATGCTGTTCTGTGTACTGTTTCTTTGGTGCTCCTAATGGTCTCTATAAGCATTAAGAAAGTGACCTCAAACCAGGTGTCGGGGTTAGACTGTTCCAAAATGGTGAGAAGTCAAACAGAACTCAGAAGCACTTTGAGCATTTTGACTCCGATGCAAACCCAATAACTTGATCTTGTGTAGTACAGAACCAGGAACCAAAAGGGTTAAAACCGAAAGTTTGTCTGACAGATATTTAAAGAACGATGCATCATTGTTCAGATTTAAAGCAAGAAAACTGTATGAATTATTCATCCCTCCCCCCTCCACACACACACCAAAAATGTTTTTACACTCTCAAATCGGTGTTAAAATAGGAATTGTTTTGCCAGAAGTAAATAAGGGAAGTGTAAATTTCTCTTCCTGCTGAGACGGAAAAGGTTCTACATCACATCTGGGTAAGGAAATAAGATGCACCACCAGAAAATATTCTATAGGAATGACTGCTCTGCACTAAGGGACTCAAAGGAAACCCTGACCGGAAACCAACCAGTTCCAGTGAATATTTATGTTACGTGAAGGGTGACCACCCTGGGTGGGTTTTTCACTTTTCTAACTGGACTGAGAGGGAAACTTTCTAATGGGGGAAACATATTGCTTTTGGTAAACTCATCAGTGATTAGGTCTTAAGGGTCCCACTTCATATTCTAAAAGGAGGCCATTTCTAAAATGAGGTCTAAGGCCTTATTATTAATAATTTAAGAACTAGCTTAAATACTGTCTCCTAATCCCAATCAAACTCAAACATCCCTTTATTATTTTCTTGAATTTCAAAACCTAAAGGGAACGGACTCCCTCACTTTCTCTTTTTTGAGAAATAAGTTCAGGGTAAGTACTCTTTAGGGGATGTTGTTTAAAAAGTTACTGTCACTGGCATTCTCTATTCTGGATGGTTATTCACTCAGTAAGATATGCAATTAAATGCTCTCTTAAAAGTGAAAAGGCCCATATCTAGCTAAGACTTTAGGGTTCCGTATGGTCCATCTGAGAACAGGGAAATCAAGCTATTATGAATTCCTAAGTTCACAGGAAATATTTGCACACATTATCCCACTGGGTACTCACAGCAACCTAGGAGGTAAGTCAGGCAGGTATGGTTACCCCAATTTAAACAAAGAGGAAACTGAGGTGCAGTAAGACTGAGCTGATTCTGAAGGGCACAGCAATAAATGATGGAATCAGGAGTCAAACCCACTCCTCCTATTTCATTTATATATATATATATATAATATATATATTATATATATAATATATATATATATTTCATTAAGGGAAATTGACACTTAGTATCTTTCATCCACCAGCATTTCAGCATTTCTAACTGAAGGGCGTTACTTCTTCACCTGTGCTTCCGAAGTTCCTCTCAATATTTCATTACCTCCAACTTATATGCAATTGGCTCCAGCTAGTGTTTTTCCTTAAAAAAATACCAACCCTTTTATAATAAGTCTGATTCTGGATAATTCTTGACCATGACTATTGTATTTGTTACAGAGTTAGTGGATATAACCAAGACTTAGTGGGAAACATTTAAGTGTCATTTACAGCCCAGTTAAGTTGATATGATCAGTATTATTTAAGTCCATGCTTGTAATAGAGCTGAAAATTGTTTTCAGTATATGACAACACAAAAGGAAAAAAGATCTTGCTTTCCTTTGCACTGATTACTATCTCCTTTTCTGGACTGATATATGAATACACCATTTAGTTTGAAGAACAAGTTTCTTGAGATGGTAGAACTAATCTATCCCATGTGGGGTCCTTGGAATACAGTATCATGAATATGTCTTCTCAGTATCAAACATAAGCAATCATTTTTCTTTTCTCTCAAAATCTGCTGAAGTTGAGATATGCTTTAGCAATATTTTTTTTTGTTTTCTCCAGCTATCGTCCATACAATTCATGGCCAATCCTCCCAGGCTGCAGTGCAGTTTACAATATCCCTTATGTCACAGCAATTCAACGAGTCTCTCATTACTTTCTGAAGTTCTCCTCCCTCCCCCTCCTTTTCCTTTCTGGAGCTTCCTTAAAATTTGCCTTTTACTACCCATTGTTCCCTTTATCAGTATTCCTGGGACTAGCACTTAGATTCTTGCTTTCAGCTAGTACTAGTCAAAACTGTACAGGAAAGCAGGAACAATGACACGGAAGGATCATGGCAGAGTAAATAAATCGGTTAGGGGAGCCCTTCCAAATGAGAAGAGTACAACGTGAAGGATGGGTAAATGGATACTCATCAGTGGAGAGTGTAGGCTGGCCCTCCCTCTGCAGAAGTGGCTGACTGCCCATGAAAAAAACCCATAGCCAGTATACTCTGCAATGTACACACGTACACACACACACACACACACACACACACACACAAGTGTAAAAATATTTTCTGAGATAAACAGCTCTGTAGGAAATGAGTAGTGTAGGGGCAGTGGTGAGTGAGTTGGCAGGTTATGTGGTCTCTTGAACCTAATGTAGATTTGATAAGTCAATGTGGAAGAAGGCCAAGTACTGTGGATTGAGAGGCAGTTTCCTAGATCCAGGAGTCTCTCCAACTAGACAGGTCATTTAACTTCTGTGACACAGTAGATTGAAGGTTTTCATACTGGGCTTCATGAGGCACCTGGGGTTCCCAGGAGTCCACACAACGGTGACAATGGGAGAAGCCCTGCCGTCCTCAGGCGGACTCAAACTTCTAACTCCATTCAGAACAAGACCTGTTTCATATTTAAGATTTTGTTCAAATAAAGTTTTTTAATGTAAAAGAATTAAACAAAACTATCTTTAGGGTCTCTTCTAATTCTAAGATTTTATTCTCTTATTCCCCTGGAAGAGGAGAGGTGAATGGCTCCATTCTCACCATCACAAACAATCCTATCTGCCAACCTCTGATGAATTACTGACTTGGTTACATTTACGGATGGCATGTTATGAACACGGTCATACAAGGTCAGTGACCTCCAAGTCATCCGATGGTTCATTTTTCAACAAAAAGTCAGGAAGAAAAGAGTTTATTGATAAGTTTTGTCGGTAGGAAAAATTAGGCAGGAAGGAGACTAACACTCAAGAGATAGGGAAGGGAGTCTTTAACCTTCTCCTCATACTAGACCTATTTCTGCCAACTCCTGTGTCTTATCAGACGGAGGGAGAAAGACAGAGAGAGAGGGAATGAGAAACAGAGAAAGAAATTAGTAATCTGGTTAGAGTTTGAGCTACTGATTGGTCATATTTTCTAATAAGTGGGGCCACAGTTTCTTAAATTGTACAAACCCACACTCTTACTTGACCTGTATTCTCAAATTTGAAGACAGTAGGAGTCACTGCTTAAGTCTTGAACTGAAGCTCTCACTGGACCACTAGGTACTAAAGCAGCACTCATTCACTGCCAGGCTTAGATGGAGTTCTCTTGGGAGCTCTGTCAAGAAGTACAGTTTTAGCTGGACAAGGCTGAGACATTCCTGGGCTCTTCGGCTATCAAAAATTCCACCCTGCTTGCCACTGAAAATGTTGAGAAAAAAACAAATACCCAAAATACAACTAGAATGTTCAGGTTAGATCAAAGCTATCAGTATAACATTATGTTGTTGGACATACTCATATATAGATGGCAGATTCTGAAGTCTCCTACTTCCCTTCTCTTCTAAGCTCAGCAATATTCAAGGCCACCCCTAGGAATCTGGGACAATACTTCCTGGATACAGCTTCACCTGGGATGTGTATCAAAGATAACATCTGGTCCCCAGACCCTAGAAACCGTTTAAGAGTAAACCTAACTAAGGTACTTGACAGTCGTCACAGGGCACAGTTCCCAGGCCACACTTGTGGGTGAGGTCAACCATTTCTGTGATTGTCTGAGTTTTCTTCTCCCACAAATACATATGAGAGTATCAAAAAAAGACACATGGACCTTGTATTAGTCAGGAATCTGGCAAGAAACTATCAGATGGCACAGGGACGCAGAGCAAGAGCAGGAGGTACTTCTCACGCCAGAACTGAAAGCACAGGGAAGAAATGGTGTTACTGGAGTCTTGTGAGTGATGGCTCCCTGAAGGACAGCCCTCTGGACAGGAGCTGTATTCCCGGAGCAATACAGCCTCTTCCAGAAATGGGGTCCTATGCCGGGGTGGGGGGGTGGGGGGTGGGCACTAGCCCAACCTTTATCCCCACCATTCCTCTCATTTCCTGTCAGTGCCTCCCAATAGCTAAGCCACTGTCAAACCACATAAGTCAAATGGCAAGGGAGTCCAGGGAATGCATCCAAACTATTCATCTCCTGGGGGCATAGATTAGGGCAGAGAATGAATCTGGGAATATGCACGTACAGTGGGACAACTGGAAATATTCAGCACAGATCCCCAGCCTAGGAAAATACAGACATGCAAATATGAGGTTTGTGAAGCCCTGAAGCCTATTCATGGATACCAGTTAAGAAACTGAATACTTTCATGACTTCCAAATCTACATCTACAGGCTATACCTTTATCTCTCCTTTAAGTACAGGTTTTATATATACAGCCACCTTCTAGACATCTTCTCTCAGATATCTAATAGGCATCTCAGATTCAGCCTGCTCAAAGCAGAGGTAGTTATCTTCTTCTTCCCTTTAGATAGCTGTTCCTTCTCACAGATCCCCTTTTCTACTAACTTGAATCAACCTGGCCAGGTAAATCCTAATCTTTCACTCCTTTTCCCCTTCACTCTCTAAATCCCATCAGTGACTAAGTCCTGTTAATGCCACCTTCTAGGTGTCTCAGGTACTTATCCTCTTACTGTCTACTGCA
The DNA here is from genome assembly GCF_964374135.1 of Grampus griseus. NCBI lineage: Eukaryota > Metazoa > Chordata > Mammalia > Artiodactyla > Delphinidae > Grampus > Grampus griseus. Next base: position 47,122,382 of record NC_139008.1, read on the forward strand.
TCACTACCTCCTTGATACAGGCCTCCACCACCTCCGCCCTGGACCGCTGCCCCTTCACACCCTTTCTCTACCTCTTACTCCACCCCATCAGTCTATTCTCCACAAAGTCAGCGAGGTATTTTTCTAGAAAGAAAATCCCATTATACCATTCCTTTAATTAAAACCCTTCAACCTCTCCCGTTTGGTTACAGAAACCCAAACCCATCCAGATTCACCTGCATACACAGGAGCTTTGTCTCCACTGCTCCCTCACGACCCTTGAACTCTTGCAACACAAAGGAGTGGCAGGGTTTCTTTTTGCATATGTTTTTGAATGCCTTTCTCCCAGCTTCACCATCATTTGCCTGGTAAGTTTTTGTTAACTTTTTATTTAGGACTAATGTTTAAATTACAAAAAAGTTGTAACAGAGAGATCTATATATCCTTTCCCCGCACTTCTGTACATTCCTTTATATCCATTTCCAGGAACGATTTCTCTGATCCTAACCCCATCTTGAAGAGCTCATTTCTGCCGTTCTCTGTGCTCTGTTTTTGTTGTTGTTGTTTCATTTTTTTCTGTTCTCTATTGTAACTACACTTTCTATACTGTTCTGTGCTGAGCTGACCTGTCTGCATGGCACTTAATAGGCCATGTTCCATAATCATATGGGCACTGCATTACCAGGGACAACTGCAGAGTGCTGGGAATTATATGAGGAATTTGCTACTCTTTTACCTCAGAAATAGATATCATGACTCAACTGTTAATGATATATAGCAATGGCAAAGTTTCAATAGATTGCATCCCAAAAGAAAGTCAAACACTTATTGGGAATTGACTCACCGAGTGGTTTTCACAGTCAACTAAGACAATTTCCTGTTTTCAAGAACCCTGTTGTCAGAATCCAGGGCCGAGATCTTAACAATACCTGAATAGCTATAAATACTATAAATCAAAGAAGAAAACAGGCTTTCCAATAGAGACAAAACAAAATGGTCTGGGGGTGGAGGAGGGGTGGCACGGGCAGCTGGTACAATCAGGAACATCCCTGGAGAAAGAAACATCTGAGATGGAACTTGAAAGTGTAGGATTTCAATAACCTGAGTTATTAGATGCAGAGGTGGCAAGGAAACGATGAAAAAGTTCCAACAAGAGTGCAGTTAACAATCTACCCTGCAAAAGAATTTCAGAGACTAAGAACAGAGAAAGGGCAAAACATAAAAGGCGTGTGTATGTTCTTTTGGGAGAAGGGTCAGAAGAGAACTCAGAATGATGTAAGGGAACAAGGATAAGGAGAGTAAACAGACCTGGAGTATGGAGCATGTGAGGGAATGAGGTCCTGGGTGGAACTGAGGCAGAGGTTAAGACTAAGGGTACCTCTCTGTACTTAGTTTTAACATGTGAGAATTATAAGAATTATGTTATTCGTAAACAGTGACTGTAAAGAATTTCCACTGACGATTGTATTTAATGCCAGAACATAATAAGAACCAACATTAATTAATTTTTTATTGTGCACCTGGCCTCAGGCTCAGTACTTTACACTTGAAATACAGTTCTGAATCATTTCTGTATACTCACAGTACCATACACCCCCCAGAGGACTTTAGAGCTAAGATTGTAAAAGTACAAGTACTTCCAAGATTGTAAACACCCAACTTGCCAGCACCTTGAAATGAAGAAATTACCATCTGCTCAGCATCCCTCTCTGCCCCCTCTCTACCCCGTCCCCAACTCTACTGGCAACATGGGATCTGACTGATCCAATATCCCTTCATCAGCAGTTCTTATTTTCCCCTTCAGAGCTCTGTGTGATACATGAACCCTCAGCCCCACTCAGGACTTCAGGACTTCATGGCTCATTCGGCACCACCTCAGAAATCCTCCCTCATGTCCACAAACTTTCCCTTTGTCAGGTGCTTTCTTCTGTCTCAGCTCTTGCCCAGTTACCTCCGGAAGCTCAACCCACTTATTCTATCTTTTGCTCTTACTCTTTTCCGTTACTCATTCTATTTTTAAGTCAAAAGGGAACTTAATCATGTTGACAAATGGAAGAGCATCTACCACTAATGCTATTTTGAAAAAAAGAAAGCTCATATATTGTGAAGTAAAATTGCACAGTAAAATAAACCCTACTCCACCTTTAAGTACATCCAGAATTCCTCTCTAAAATCTACATGAACATGTATACCCTGATTTTCTAAGTATATCATACTTGTCTTATGCTTCAGAACTGAAATATGGTAATTCTTCATCTTTTTTTTTCCTATTTTAAGAAGTAAAATAGTATTTCCTGAAACTCCTCACTGTAAATTAATATTATTTCTTCTACACTAGGGGTGAAACAAATTTTATAGGCTAACCTAAGATCCTAACCCATTTAGAAAATTGATTGTTCATGAAAATGAACTCTGCACTCTAAACTAATTTATAAATATACCTTTTTAATACAATCTCTTTGTATGCTGGAAACTGTCTGAATATGAAGATAAAGCATATTATGATATTGTCATGCAAATGATGACATGAAGTATCTAACTAAACATTAGTGATGCCTTTTCCAAGACCATTAATTAATCTTTGTACTAGATCAGTTATGCCATCAAATACTCTTATTTTACCCTTAACATTTCTCATCAGTTTTCTATGCACTTGAAATGTTTAAGAAAATTAATTCAAATATAAGATGTAAAACATATTAAGAGTTGAAGACCTTCCCAAAGTCTAGTTTTGATATATCTAACAGCATATCAAAAGAGCTTTATAAATTCTCCTGTTGCTTTTATGACTTGAAAATTACGAGCCAGGCAAGCAATCTGTATAGTAAATAATGAATTAATAACCTACCTAATTTCAAAAAGGGATTCAAGTCAGCTTAACTGAAAGCATATAATTAAGCAAGATACAATGAATTAAACATGAGCAAGAAAAAGAAAAAAAGGAAAGTGAGATGGAAAAAACAGGTAGATTTATATACAGACACATGTCATGAAATATTGGGACTATGAGGGGGTCCCCAGATCTGGTTCTTAGAGTTTTAGAAGCCAAAGTAAAGAGAAAAAAATTACCAATTGCAAGATTCACAGTGTTCACAAAGTAAAAACTGACCTAATGGTGCTTAACTAAGGATGAGGACAGCTGTTACTGATACTGAAATCCTAAAGGGATCCTCAGCATCTTCAATGGTATCCTTAGAGTAATCTGAAAGATGGGATCCGTATTCTCCACATAAGTAGACAGAAGCACACCAAAGCCTAGCTGGATAAAACCAGCTCCATGGGAGGCTATCCAAGTGTTGACCAGGGAATGGGTCCCCCATGGACGGAGCTATGAACAGCTTTAGATCATCTATAATAATATATGGACTAATTATCTTTCAGTCAAGCTTACATAAATATTCATTCCTAGCCCATGTTTTGAAATTTGTCAAATTCACATGCCTTGATCCAGCTACTTAGTGTGGCTAGGGAAATATATAGTAACTGCATGCTTTAATAAACAGTGAAGGGCTTCCCTGGTGGCGCAGTGGTAGGGAGTCCGCCTGCCGATGCAGGGGACACGCGTTCGTGCCCCGGTCCGGGAAGATCTCACATACCGCGGCGTGGCTGGGCCCATGAGCCATGGCCACTGGGCCTGCACGTCCGGAGCCTGTGCTCCACATTGGGAGAGGCTACAACAGTGAGAGGCCCGCGTATCGCAAAAAACAAACAAAAAAAAACAAAAAAAACCAAGGCACTAGAAAACTGAAATTTCTATGCTTATTTTTCTCCTTTAATAAATATGAAATCAGTGAAGTTTATATACAGACTTTTAAAAAAGAGCCATGTTGGATCTATTTTTTTTAATAAGCTGTCTACCCAAGAAAATAACATTATTGTCCAAACTGGTACGTTAATTTCTTGAAACTAAATGAAGTTTACTCTTTTCAATTCCCTCGACACATTTCAGAGTGTTATAGCTTTGATCCTCAAATTTATCTAACAGTGCTTTTTTCACTTTGTTTTGTTTTTCAACTTGCTACACAAAAGTGAAATATAATAAATTAAGATTTTAATGTACTCTTGTCAATGAAGAAAGTGATTTCCTTTTTTTTTTTTTTTTTTTTTTTTTGGTGGTACGCGGGCCTCTCACTGTTGTGGCCTCTCCCATTGTGGAGCACAGGCTCCGGACATGCAGGCTCAGCGGCCATGGCTCACAGGCCCAGCCGCTCCACAGCATGTGGGATCTTTCCGGACCGGGGCACGAACCCGCGTCCCCTGCATCGGCAGGTGGACTCTCAACCACTGCGCCACCAGGGAAGCCCGAAAGTGATTTCCTTTTAAAAGCCTGACTGTATTAGTCATTTGCTAAGCTGTCCTAAACTTAGCATTACTTCTTTCAGATATTTAGTTCAAAAATGACATCTTTGCAATAAGTTTATAAATTAGTATAAATAAATATGACTCAAATTTTAAACAATGTCTTTTTGTTCTTGTTACATTTGTTAGAAATGTTTTCACAGGGATAAGGGCATGTGGGCTAATGCCTCATCAGATCAAGATGGGGGATACAGGTCAGTAATTAACTATGAAGGGGCATGGCAAGCTTCTGATTTATACTTGAAATTAATCCATCATAATCTTGGTGATCACCTACTATGTGCCAAGCAAATTATGAGTAACAGGGATGTAAATAATAAACAGGAGATAAGGTTCATACTGCCATGAAGCTCACAATCTAATGGAAAGGTCAACACATTTTTAAAAGCCATAGACTAAAAGTGATACAGACATTAAATAGAATCTGTGAGAAGAGTAACAGGGGATGTCACTGGATAGGTGGTCAGACAAGGCCACTCTGAGGAGGGGCTATGCTTAAGATCCACCCGAAGGAGAAGGAGTCAAGTAGGCAAAGAGTAACCTAGGAAGAAAGAACAGAAAGTTGGAAGATCCTGAAGTAGGAAAAAGCTTGAGACGTTTTAGGAACTGATGGAAACCAAGGTAGCTGGAGTTCAGTGAACAATGGATGAGCAGGAGATGAATTGGGTAGAGGCCAAATCATGCAGGGTCATGAAAGTTTCAGCAAGAGCCTTGATTTTATTCTAAGGAAATGGAAAAACCCTAAAGGACTGTGAAGACTGGCAAGGATAAGGGCAATGCATTTAGAAAAAAGAACACATTAACAAAATTAAACTTTCCATAATGATTCAAGATGCTAAAAAGTCTTAAGAGATCATTTTTAAAAGATGTAGAAATGTCAGTTAAACAAAATCAAACTGAGTATAGCATCTAACAAATGTTACATCTGGAATATGGACAATCTTGGTGGTGTTTTCTGTTTGTTTGTCTGAGGCTCTTCCTTTTGACGGAATATTTATTTCCTCTTAATTTCATACATGCTGACCCAGAAAGAAGCCTCTAAGATTCTTAGAATTATGTTTCCCTCCAAAGAAAAAAAGACATAGAAAAGTACAAAGGATAATATAATGAACACTTGTGTTCTCAAACTATTAAAAGTTTTAATTTTTTTCAGATTTAGCCACTAGAGCAATTATGTTAATATAACACACATTGTACTAAATTGACCCTCTCAAAAGCAATCTAAGTAATCCTCTTAAAAATTACGTCCTATTTTCCTGGTAGATAAGACAATAAATCCACTGGATTTACTAGACTTTGCCAGTCAAATTTCAATGTAGCCACTGTTCACGACGGGTGCAATTCTCAGGTAATTTTACTTACAACCAAAAAACAATGTATAAGAAGCTGTTAGGCACTCGCGTCTGATTTAAACAGCATATACAACATTCTGAAAAGTACATGAGGCAAGAAATGTTCCTGGTGGGGTGACCTCATCCAAAATGCCTCTAAGGAGGAATGGTGAGAACATAGCTGAGGTGACCTCATCAGAAATGACCCAAAGCTGGAGTGGTGAGAACACGGCTGAGGTGACCTCATCTGAAGTGGCCCAGGGCCCTCATGGTCAGAGCATCAGGAGAGAGTGGGCACCCCTGCTCTGATGAAGTCTCCAGCACACATCACTCTGATTCCTCCATGTGTCCTAATTCTAAGGATGATCTCAGAGACAGAGACTGGAAGATGAATCCTGACCTAGAGTCGTCACCCATCAAGGCAGAACCTATGCCGTGATTGCTGAGCCATTGTCAGCTGACAAGAAAGAAGCCAAGCTCCTCTCAGGACGCACATGGTATACCCTTGCCTACTGTAAGGTCCCATAGAGTCATGAGACCTTAAAAACAACATGATTCTTTTACCAGCAAACAAATAAATAAACAAAACCCAGGAAGTTTCTTCCATTGTGTCCTTGGCTCAACAGAAACTATGATCTTTTAAATTCATGTTCGTCCACCATCCCCTTGGCATCTCTCACAAAAATCAATTTTATCTAAAAATGTCTCACATGCAGGAGTTTCTGGATCCTGGGATGACAGATATCTTCTGATTTCAAATGTACAAACCAAAAACATATTTTTCACAATGCTTTCTATATGGGGCAGAGTGTTCTTGGGGAAACTATTTTAGGGACCCAAAGTCTTCAGTTCGTGGGTTTACATGCCACTTTCAGTTCACAGCCCTGTGCATAACTGTGACAACTCACAGATGAACAGAAACACTCTAAGCCCACTAGACACTCAATATCCTATTCTCTGTATTCCCCAAATGAGAGAAACTGAATGTAAGCAACCACTAACTGACAGCAGCCGCTAACTGACACAGATACAGCTACTTTCATAACCTATTTGCTATCTTCATAATCCTTTCACCACTGTTTATCTCTTGGTAGCTGAGGTTTGAGACAAAATTAGAAGCATACTGCTCTGGATTCTCTTCCATGAATTTAAAAAAAAAAAAAGAGGTTCAGCATATGATGGATGTTTTTAGAGAAAATATTTGCATTTTTAATAATATAACGCCAACTATATCATAATCTCTACAGAGGTGAAGACTATGTCTATCCTATTTGCCAAGGGTGCCATATTACCTTCACATGGTAAGTACTCAATCAGTATTTGTTGAATTAATGCTGGATGATCTGAAGTGTAACATGATAAGTAGAAACATAGAAAATATGTATTGAATGTGGCTTGCTTACTATTGGTAGCTTACTTTTAAAGAAGTATTTTATTAAAAATAATTGATGTAGATTTCCACCTGCCTCTCCGTTCCCGTTTTGTTTGTTATTATCTTGTATCAGCCTGAAGCCAGATGAAAACTGATTTACTTTCACAACATGTTTCTTTCTGCTATAAAATCACAGTTCCCAGTTTAAATAAAAATGTAGATTTGGACATGATATTTTAGTGGACACACACACACACACACACACACACACTTGTTAGTACCCAAGTCCTCAGAATGCCCAGCATTCCCAAATGGGATGCTCTTCTCTACTGATTAATGCAGGATTGCAGAGGGCTGTGTTCTAGGATTTGGTTATCCCCCTTTTAACTCAAAACCTCTGTCTTGTTAAAGAAACTGCATAGTGATAATTTCTTTAGAAACGTATGAACAACACTGTAAGTTATCAGATCAATCAAGATGCTGTAACATAAGACTTATATTTTCTGTTTTTCTCAATATGCCTTCACTTAAACAGAATTCTTCTGGTATAATCTGACTATGTAAGTACAAGAAGAAAGCAATACATAAAAATAGAACAAGATATTTGAATTAGAAATGACAATTTTTTATATTAATAGTGATCTATTTATGCCCTGACAATTCAAAGTTTCTCTTTATAAATACACATGCACGTATACCCACACCTACACTTATACATTCATTGTAAATATATAGAACATATTTTACGTACCAAGTCCTGGGTTTGATGCTGGTAAGACAGTGATGATCAAAAGCAGACTTGAAAAAAAAAAAAAAAAAAAAAAAGCAGACTTGATCCCAGGTCTTCTCAAACTTCCAGTTCAGTGGGCAAAATGTTCTTAATGAAATAATCCCATGGCAAAATGCAAACTCACCACTGTGGCCAGCAGTGGAGATCTATGTGGAATGGTTAGAGCATATATTAGAGGTATGTGGTTTTGTTGGGAGGGATGGACGGAGCTGTTTCATTCAGGGGCAGGGACTTTCTAGCACAGGAGTGAAGCGGGATCTGAAAGATGAGGAGGAAGTAAGCAGGCAGAGATGGGGAGGATTGTGAAGTCTGACTCTGAAATTCAGGGGAGCTAAATACACATGGATGTAACCCTCAAACAATGGGGAGCCAGTGGGTACACACAACTAGCTGCCCATTCTGCAGGCATATCATTATAGGTCCTATTCTTCATCCTCCCGAGGTCCTGCAGAATCAAGCAACCATTGCCTATAGCAGCAGCCTCAGGAAAGCACTCTTATAATGGCTTTTCCTTCTTTTCTTGTTCACTCTCACCACTCCTTCACTGGTAGTTCCTGGTTCTACCTTCCAAATAAAAGCCCTATAAGACTCTTATCTCACCTTATGCTTTTTGAAGAACTGCAAACCAAGACACTAAGCATGACATGGGATGAGAGAAGGACAAACATGTATAGGTCTGTTAGGCATTTTATCTCTATCCATTCAGGGAGTGTTTCAGCCACTGAAGTGTGTTTGAAAGGATGGAAATAATTAGACTTCTTTGCCAACAAGACCTTTCTGGATTCACTGCAGAGAAGAGATCAGATGAGGAAAAGAGGGGATGAGGTTCAGAAGTTATTACCCTGGTCCAGGTGAGAAAGGATGGTGGGTTACACTAGGGAGGAACCACAGTGACAGAAAGGAGAAGATGGATTCCAGAGTTACTTAGGCAACAAAAGGAAGAGCATTTGATGATAAAAGAATAGTATCAAGGATGGCTCCTAGTCTTTTGGCACATACAACTCAGTGGATGTGGCACCATTCACTGAGCTAGGAAGCACTGAAGAAGTTTCGGGTATAATGGGGGAAATATTAGGAATGCTTTAAATCTAGGCTGAATCTGAGTTATCTTTAAGGTATCTCAGAAGAACCATAAAATAAGCATATATATATATATATATATATATATATATATATATATATATATATATATATATAAAAATTCTAGAACCCACAGGAGAAATTTAAGCATTTCTAATTTCATCTTTATTTCTGTGGATTCATGAACAATAGGAAAAAATAAATAAATAAGAAGAGGGTGCAGTATCAGGTCTTGAGTATTTTCAGCTGAGTATTTATGAAGCTGGACTGGCAAAGGAGACTGAATAGGGTGGGCCAGAGGGATGGGATGAAAATCAAGGGACTGTTTCATCACAGAGGCCAGAGGAAGAGGGTATTTCAAAAGGAAGGCAAAGGTGTATAGTACCCTTACTACTGCATAGGTAAGAGGTAGGTAGGTAAGATTACTATGATAGACTGTACTTTAGCACCAATTCTTCACCTGACTATGCATCCACATTCTTTATACAGTCACTCTGCATTTTCACCTACTAAAAGAGATGGAGTATATTTTTCCCATCTGTATTTATTAGCCAAGTAACTTGCTTTGGCCCAAAGAAAAAGGTAGAACTGAAGGCATGCAGCTACTGAGCACTTCTACTTGCCTTCTTGCACTTCTGCTATCCTCATGAGAAGGACTTGCCTGGTCTAGCTAGTGAGTCCCAGGAGAAAGAAAGACAGTAGAACAGAGCTCAGTGGTCCAACAGATGCACAGATGTAAGAACGAAATAAGTGCCTAGGGTTGTTTGTCCCAAACTTTTGTCACTGTTTATTACGCAGCATTGTCTTGACAACAGAAAACTAACACACTAACTAAAACCTATCTGCCAGATTAAGGATGGAGGTCATTAATTGGCGTAGATTAGTTTTGCTATGAGGAGAAGGACATAGATAGGGTGGTGGGAGAAGCACATGGATTTGAGAGAAGTTGCGTGTGCACGCGCCTATATGTCTTAAATGGCTGAAGCCTAAGCATGAAAAAATGTTAATGGAAATGGAAAGATTCCCAAGAAGAGGGAAAAACTGAATCACCAAGATAAAGAAAGAACATATGATAGATGCCATTTGAGAGATTAGGTAACGTGTGATGGGGGTTCACATTTGACGTAGGTCAAAGGTGAGGCTGGGAAGCCTTCTAAAGGAAACAGAGGGCTGGATTCATGGGTGCTACTCCCAGGCAGTGGTGTAAGTTTTTCTTTATTTTGTACTCATTTCCACAAAAATGAAACTCAAGCACACTGCAGTTAAAGTTTAGTAGCATATACTCTTAAATGTCATTTACAATGATATAAAATCTTGCCATTCTTTAATCAAAGGCCTCACTATTGAAAAAAAAAAAGAATGAAACTTCTGTAACTTGTACATGAGGTCTAGTATAGAATGCTAAAAACACTAAAATATTAAAATGAAAAGAATTAAGTAAAAGAAATGTATCTGTCATAAACCAGATTAATTATTTGCCATTTAGTTCATTTACAAAATATTTTTTTAAAGATAACATTATCAGTTTTCATATTAAGTATATTTTATTATATTTTCATTATTTTATTAATTATAAAAATTGATTAGAACACTTCAAATTCTGATAACAATAGATAAAACGTTTACTATTCTAGTAAAAGTAAATTCTAGAAGATGGGTATTTTTATAAAACATGACTTAATATTCAGATGAACTTACTAACTTTTAAAAAGCCAGTGTAAATTCTCTATAATTTTTTACTATTTTCTAAATCATTTTTTAAATCCCAAATAGGTTTATATACTATTACAAAACATACTTAGTAGTTTTAAATTTTATGTTATTTTATTTTTTTATTTATTTTTGCCACACCGTGTGGCTTGTGGAATCTTAGTTCTCCAACCAGGGATTGAACCTGGGGCCATGGCAGTGAAAGGACCGAGTCCTAACCAGTAGACTGCCAGCGAAGTCCCAGCAGTTTTAATTTTAAACTTAGACTCTCATAGGATATAAAATTAAGAGATAAATAATAAAGGATAATTTCCAAAACCAAGAGAATATTCTGATTTCTTATAAAAATTTCATATTTTCAAATTCTATTATGTTTTAATAATAAAATTTACCCCAAGATACCACGTTCTATTGGAAAATGAATGTTTATTCCTGATCAGAATTAATGCTAAAAATCTATCTTTGCAGGCCTATGTAAGATTAAATAAAACCGTCTCATATTACTGAAATGAAATCAGTATCTGATAAAAGAATAAAGAAAATAATTAGAATTCTTGTTTTTAATGAAATTTTCTGAATTATTGGGTTGGCGCAAAAGTTCGTTCGGGTTTTTCTGTAAGACATTACTGAAAAACCCTAACAAACTTTTGGGCCAACCCAGTATATATTTAGTTACAAGTTCTTACTTTTTAATTTTGACCAAAAATCTGCACAGTACTCTATTAATTATTCACATTTTATATTTGTGGGGTTTTTTTTGAAGTTCTAAGCAACACCATATAGTAGATTAATCTTAGAAGTTTTCTATGGTTAAAACATAATATTCTCTTTAGAGAGATGATGACATGTACCTGAAGGACACTTCCTTTATTCCCTTCCTCCCTTCCTTCCTTCCTGCCTTCCTTCCTGCCTTCCTGTCTCCCTGCCTTCCTAAACTATTAGAAAATCTAAACGGTACAATTCATATCAAACCATCACTCTTGCACTGAGAAAGTCTGAATGCATTGCCACGACAGCACTTGTTCAATCTCTGATGGCAGACAGAAGCAGGTGGAGGGCTAGGCACATTTTCATTGCAATAGTGTGTGATATAAAGTTACACAAATAGTAGCAGTCTTTAATTTTCATGTGGCATGGGCTATAATTCACTTTCTCCCCAAGCAAAATGAAGAAGCCTTGAGAAAACACTGAAATATAGTAGCGTTCGGGTCACCACATCAATTGTTGCTCACATGAGACAAGACCCAAAGAGGCAAAGTTGAACTCATGGAATCGTAAGAGATTTGCTAGCTAACATAGTTCCTTTGTGAAGAGTATGAATTCTTATAAATTAATGACTTGGGCTGGAATCAAAACCAAGATCTATACTGTCCCATTATTAATGTCTACACTCCAGGTTTCTATGGATATATCCAGTCTTTCTCAGTTGCTCCATAGGGCATGGAGGACAGAGAAACTGTTTCTAACAGCTTTTGTTACTGCCTAAGAACCATGGCCCGCTCAACACAGCAAGCTAGGGGCAAATCCGTCGCCCTTGCAATTCTGAAGGCAATTCAAGTTGAAATAGCATTAACTAGTTTGGAAACTGGGCAGCAACTGGTACAATGTTAATCTAGAAGTAGATACACTTCTTGAGATAATATAAAGGCGATAATATAAAGGCTTTCTAGAGTCCATCCTTTTTATACTTAGCAACAAAATATTTAAGCCAATGCCTTTTAATTAATAGTTTTCTAAATCTCCTCTGTATCCGATTTAAGTTTTTTAATAGTCAAATGTATGTATTAAAGGTGACCCCACCACACACAGACATGTTAATATAAACTCTTTCTGCTTCTCGAGAGTTCATAACAAATATTTACTGAGCACCTGCTACATGTCAGCCACTGCACTAGGCACTATATTCAGGGGTTCATGAGTTATGTACTTACTGTGACAGTGGAAATAATAAAAAGCAACAGTAAAATATGCTAGAAGAGTAGTTCTGTCTCAGAGCCAGGCTCAGTCTGAATGGAGGAGATGCCCAGGAAAGGATTCCTTGAGCACATAACACATGCACATTAAGGGATGAGTAGGAACTAACCAGGTGAAGGGGACAGAGGAGAGCACTCAAGACCGAGGACAGCCTCACCGAGGCCCGTATATGAGAATCCTGTGTATCTGGTATACCTGTTACACAATCTCTTTTCTGAGATGACAATGATTTTCCTAGAAAGTCATCTGCTCTCCTCAAAAGAAACATTTGAGAGTCATCCCCCTTCCTCCTGAGACAATTCTCCCGAAAGTCTATCGGTGAAGTGAGACCCAGAAGGCCCAGATTGGTCTGATCTATGATTAACACGTGAATAATGCCCTGGTAGAAACACAGGAGTGATCCAGCTACTCATATTCCTCCTACTAGGAGTTAACTTTCGCTCCCGTTTAGTTCCTCAAACTCTCTTTCACATGTCCTTCAAAATCGACCCCATTATACTACAGAGATGGGAGATGAACCAAACCAAGGTTGAAGACCTTTTTGCCTCTGCCTGAGGACCTCGGTCACACCTTCTCAATCCCCGCCCCTGTTCTCCTGAGGTTCTCCCTTGGTCTCTCTCTCCTTCTAACTCAGCAAGGGTCTCAAAAGCAAAACGGGTAGCAGAAAAATGGGTTATTTCTTATAAAAGCTACAAGTAAATTAAATGCCTGCTTTTTACCAAGCAATCCTACCTAAGTGAACTTGAATCTGTACCTGATTTTGAACTTGTTTACAGAAGGGAGTGAAGGTTACAGAAGGCTTTAAACCTAATCCAGCTTTAGGTTTTCATCCACCCACTCACTTACCTGGCTCTCAGCCTTTCTCTCTACCCTTCATCCTCATGTCTCACCCTCTCCACTCACAATTAACTCTGACTCCTCCTTCTCTTCAGCCTCTATCTGGATGCTTCAGCCCTATCACACAACTCCCGGTCCCCAACCCTTGACCCAAACAATAAAGTCATTGCTGCAGGATTATCACTGGGCCATGTCCTAACTTCGTATCATTTTAGGTTGGAGGGATGAAGATAGGAAAGTCTTCACCCCTACTGACAGGCCTGCTATAGAAGAATGAGCTCCAGTTCTCCCAACCTGGATCTCCAAAAGCATGTTACACTTAAATGCACCGCTGCCTACTGATATCGTTTAGGCGGAGTAGCAGCATTGGGCATATGATGGGTTAAGTTGGCTTCTGTGGGCTATTCTGGGAACACACCCAACATTTGTAGCTTTTATTTTGCTACTGAAAAGTACATTGGAAGTTTCAAACAACCAACTCCCAAATGAGATTTTTGGAGGAGAATGGTTTGTAAGATGAGGGACTGACTGCAATTAGAATGAAGCAAAGTAGATTAGATGAAAATTCAATTGAATTAACCAAAAAGCAGAAAGATAAAGGCTATTCCACAGAAGCCAAGTAATTCCTCTAAGAAGATACCATTAGCCAGTAAACTAGACCCCTTTTGAAACCTACATTAACTCTTTCAGGACACAAGGGTAGCAGTACACTGAGGCCTTGGTGGTTTGAAAAGTATTCTCAAAAGGCCTCAAATTAGTTTCAGAACTGGGAAAAACTGATTTGTTATTTTACATGAGGCCATGGCAGATAACAGTTATCTAATCAAAAAACTAAGCATAAATGAAGCAGAATGAAATATATGAGGCAATATAGTTTCTATCATATCCTTACAAGTTGTAGACTGTACACAAAGACATCCAAACATACACACACACACACACAGACACACACACCTTCCCAATACAAACATCATGGTCCACAAAATGTAACTTCTTCAACTTTAACCCAAACAAGGATGTTTTTAAGATTCACTGGTTAACTCCCTTTTAGGTCAAACTACGTATTCAGCAAAAAAATCCCTTAACTAACAAGTGCTATTTTCTTTTACTAACAAATGCTATCGTCCCATTTTATTTTTAATTCTTATATATCAGCTTCTCTGAAGGAAAAAAATATGATTCTGCAAACATGGATGGTCACAGCAGAAGACAACTGCAGGAGTTCCTCGCTCAGACTGTAGAGACAAATTCCTGGAAGTGAACACCTGAAAGCAGCTGGGAAGCCTGAATGGTTATTTCAGTTGACTGAGTTTATGGCGAAGGTGACAGAGTCATTGTTTCCATCCCCAAGGGAGTCAGTTAACTTTGCTGTGTTCCATGGAAATAAATATCATCTTCCCAATATGGAAGGAGTAGCCATGATGTTATAATTCGAGAGCTGGAAGGGACTTCAGAGATCATCTAGCCAGGGCATCTTCAAACTGTGATCCCTTATAGCCCTAGAAATGAATATACAACTCTCCAAGAAACCAGGAGGGACTGCCCCATGGTCCTTATTTTTTCAGTAAGTTTCCTGGTAGTAAGTGTTCATGGGAACCAAATGGTCTCTGGTGTCCTTTTTTTTGGAAAGCTCTGATTTCAACCACCTGATTCAAGGGTCCAAATGAGGTAAGATATCTTAGTTAACCCCATCTCTGCCATACTCATACAGGTCTATAAAAATACAGAAGGTATTTAGCAATAAGTATGTTATTTTTTCAGAGTCTATTCAAAGGGTAAAAAGCTTTTACAAAAATATTGGTAATCTATTTTTAATTGGATGAATTTTGGAGGGTACGGATAAAAAATGGGGCTGAAAAGTCCAAGTCAAGGTACCTCACTTTCAGTTATTTCATTAGGATGCCCCCAAAATCCCTAATACAATTTCTAGCACAGCCTCCTAAAAATCACAGGCTACAAATGATTCAAAAGAAATTAGCATAGGATAGCTAAATGTTACCCCTCTATCATTGCTGGAGGAATAGTCATGTCTAAAATGTAATCTACAGCCTGAGAAAGTAAATGCACTATATTGGTTATCTATTGCTGAGAAACAAATCATCCCCAAACTTCATGGCGTAAAACACACACACACACACACACACACACACACACACACACACACACAATTATTACTTCTTATCATCCTGTTGATTGGGTGAGTAGTTCTTCCACTCTGGACCAGTTTGTCTGGGGCTTGGTGGTCTAAGATGGCAACATTCCCATTTTAGAAGCTTCTCTACAAGATCTCTCATTCCCCAGGAGGCTAGCCCAGGCCTCTTCATACTGCGAATCAAAATGTCCCAGCCACAAAAAAGAGCAAGTCCAATGCAAAAGCACTTTTTAAGCCTCTGTTTGAGCCACCTTTGATATTGTCCCATTGGCCAAAGTTAGTTACATGGTCAAATTCAAAGCCAGTATGGGAAGGGCCTGCTTAATGTGTGAAAATAGAAATACGAACTATGGGTGGTTATTTTGCAACAATCTACTACATTTTAAGTTTTTCCAATTGAAATTCGTTTAATACAGAAGTAAATAGGCTTTTCTCTGAAAATATAGCTTCTGTGATTTTACTAACCTAATTTTTATTCAATGGATCAAAAATCCATCCTATGCCTATGTACCTTCTCATATACATATGCCTCAATTTATATCTTAAATATACCTGTATTAGTTTATTATGGCTGCTGTAACAAATGTCCATAAGCTAAGTCACTTAAAACAACACAAATTCTCTTACAGTTCTGGAGATCAGAAGTTCAAAATCAGTTTCACTGGGTGAAAGTCAAGGTGTTGGCAGGCTGTTGCTTTCTGGAGACCCAGAAGAGAGGATCCATTCCCATGCTTTACCTGGCTTCTGGAGGTTGCCCATATCCCTGGACTTGTGGCCTCCTTCTTTCATCTTCAAAGCCGGCAATGTTGCATCTTTCTATGCTTTTCTTACATAATCACATCTCCCTCTGACTACAGAGGGAAAGGTTCTCTGTTTTTAAGGACTCCTATGATTAGATGGGGTCCACCCAAATAAACCAGAATAATCTCCCCACCTCTATGTTCTTAATCACACTTGCAAAATCTCTTTCACCATATAAAGTAATATTCACAGCTTCTAAAGATCAAAGTGTGGGCATCTTAGAAGGGCCATTATTCTGACTACCACAATATGTTATTGGAAAACTATCTAAATACAATTTCTGAATGTTAAATCATATTGAACTGCATTGAAGGAATTCGCTATACTTAAAAAAAAAAAAAACTTTTGGGTTTTATGATGGGCTTTCTTAATGCAAGTCAAGCTTTAAAAATAAAGTTTCCATTACTCTAGAACTTTAAGGTACAGTTTAAATATTTTAGAACTCTTTTTAATACTTTGCCTAGAATTAGAGTCCAGGGCTAAGCACTTTAGCATATGAAACCAATATATCTAGCCTGTGGTTCAGATTTCAACCATGATTTTAACCTTTCTAAAAAATAAAAGTAGAATTTTAATAGTACAACTGAATTGAGTAAAGCATACCTCAAAGTGAAATAACCATAGTTTATATTACATGCTATTCTCTCTGTCTCTCTGTATCTCAAAACTGTTAATAATCAAAGCTACATCTGATCCTGTTTGTATTTCTAGACTTTCAGTAGATGTCTATTTTCTATCTCACCAAAATACAACCTTGGAGAAATGGCTATACGTGACCATGACTTCATATTTTTGCTGTTTTCAAAGTTATTAAAACTTCTGTCAGCAGTCAGCTCCACTTCTCAGATTAGAAAATCATTTTCAGGGATTGTCTCCTTCTTTCTCAAACTATTGATATGTTTTTTCAAGGGATTCACACTCTGTTTTATATAAGCAGCTAAAAATGACCCAACTACAACCTTAGGTCAAAATTGGCTCTGATAAAAATCTACCAAAAAGCTGTTTTGTAAAAGGACCTAATAAATAATTTATTTAAATCAATGTGAACAAAGCTTGAACAAGGTTTTGGAGCAGAGACTTATGGTGGATTAATGGCACTTCTATGTCTATGTTTCCAAACACTCCTGTTATATTCTTGGCCTCCTGTCATTTTTCTCTTTTCACGACAGTAAAAATGTACAGTACATTGAACTTCTGTGAAAGCAGATGAAGATGAGGGCAATGACAGATTAATAATAAATCTTGAAAGTGCTTAATGCATTTTTTCTTATCTAAAAAATGTTCAAGTAACTGCTTTATTTTTCTTGATTTTTTTTTAATTCAATGGCCCATTTTTTTTAAAAACTGGGTATGAATTTATGACTCCTTGTGACTAGACTCAAATATTGCATTCTTGAAAAGAAAATGCTGCCTTGTCAGGTAATTCCCTTATAAGTGTCATACACCCCTTAGGACTAATAGAGAATTTAAAAAATGATGGACAATTTTTAAAGGTTTATTTTAGGTAATTTTGATTATTCCTACATTCTATCATTAGAGGAACTGTCTTTTTTTTTCTTCTTATATTTCGGTATTGTGTATGGTCGAATAAAGTCAGCAAACAGGTAAATTCATGATTTACACAGGAACACCCCATGACACAGTTTTTAGAGGATGACCACTGAGGTAACAACAAGCCAAGTATTATCTTCTCTGAGTCTCTGTGACTCAACACAATTAAAAAATATTTTTGCTTATGAAGTAAAACCAATTATTAAAAATATTTGGATGGTTATACACAATACATTGTCTAAAATAAAATCGAGTGGCTAAATCAAATTGTTACGTGCTACAATAATTTTACACATACAATATATATGTGAATATTGACATAAACAATTCAGAGTCTAAACTTCTCCTCAGTTGAAAATTAATAAAAGTAAAAGTTAGATTTCACTTTGTTAATGATGACAACATAACCATGATCAGAAATGAACACTGTCCCTTTGGTGGTGAAACTTGGAAATGAATAAGTCAGATTAATTATCTCTGAATGATTTGCTTTTTTCTTGCTGAAATCCAATATATTATTAAGATGCCTAGACATTCCTGATAATAGACCAAGGTGAGCCTTCTGTCAGCGCACACAAAGGAGCTGAAGCAGAGCTCACAACAGCACACGCACACCAGTATGTTTATTTGAACAAAGGAGCGGGCCTCACAAAGGGCCAAGATGGCAGAAAAATCTCAAAGGAGTGCTGCAATTCAGTAACAAGATTTTCTATGAGCTCATTAATATTTACCAAAGCCAAGAGAGCTGTTGTTTCTTTCATTTAGCTACAAATACCTCCTCAAAATTATTCCTATATTGAGACAGCATTAGAAAAATAAACTAGGCATATAAAAGAAGCCTCAAATGAAAGACAAGCAGCTTTGAAGATAAGCCTGCTTTCAGTGTGAGCATCTGCACCCAGAAGACCATTTACACAAATTAACATATTTTATCTACTGTAAAAAAAAACAAAAAACAACAAGCCAGGAAATAATTCACATGTGCAAGATTATTTAAATTACTATCAGGGAATGCTTGAGCATCGTCAGTACACCCCATAAAAACATAAGTTCCGAAAAACAAGGCAAAGATTTTCCACTTAAAAAGAAAACTGGTGGCAGAGATGTATTTTCCATGGCAAGCAGTATTTCCTCAAATTATTTAGCAGGGTGATCAAGAAATAAGTGTTGGATCAGACAGACCTGGGTTTGCATCTGACACTAGCTGTGCAGTATTAGGTAAAATACTCAATCTCTCTGAGCCTCAGATTTTCCATCTGTAAAATGGTTATCAATACCTATGGTTTTGAGAAACTTAAGAGACTGTTGTCACCAAATGCTTAATATACAGCATAGCCCATTCAAAGCCTTCAATAAATATGGAAGGTTTTTGTTTGCTTGTTTCTGTAAGTTTATTTTTTTTTTATTTATTAGAAATTTAGAGACTAAAGATAATAAAAAACTTACCTATCATCCCACTATCCAAAGAGAAACACAATCACCAGTTGGTGAATATCCTTCTAGTTCTTTATCTGTGTGAATAAGCTTGTATGCATGCTTTCCAACTTTTTATTTTATGGATATGGAATCCTACTTTGAATTACCTCACTTGCTTCTCCTATCCCCCCATTAACAACGTTCTGTGAATACATTTCCATATCTTTAGCTATTATTTTACAGCACCATTTTAATTGCTGATGGCATTTCATTGTGTGAATGTATCACAGTATTTGGGAGGCTTCCAATATCTAATCAGTGTAAAAGTGCAACATATGTATCGGGCAATAAATATTTGTATACATCCTTAATTATCTTTTAACTTAAATACCATTATGACAGACATCCCACAAACAAAAGCATGTATATGTTGTTTCCTTCAACTTGAAAACATGCATTTCTACACATCCCACTTTTTTCTATTTTTTTAATACTTAATTTTTGAGTAAAAAATACATCTGATTGTCTTGTAAGTTGTTGTTATATCACTATAATATAAATTAAAAGTAAACAGTAAAAATTCTTCTTCCCATGGTTGTGTCTTATTTACTTCATCTACCTCATAGGTAACCTTGTTATCAATGTATATAGTCTTTTAGATTTTATCTATGAATGTATAAGTAAATATGAACCTATGTATTTTATCCCTTTTTTCCATAAACGGTAGCATACAATGCACACCATGCTATATCTTCTTTTTCCACTTAATACAGTTTATATTTATTTCTATATCCGTACCTAAGAGATTGTTCATTCTTTTATTTATAGTTTCATAGTATTCCATTGTATGCTTGCAGTATAATTTACTTAACCAGTCCTCTACTGATTGGTATCTGGCTTTATTCCAATGTTTTGCTCTTGATAAAAAGTTGCTGCAGGACTTCCCTGGTGGCGCAGTGGTTGGGAGTCCGCCTGCCGATGCAGGGGACGCGGGTTCGTGCCCCGGTCCAGGAAGATCCCACATGCCGCGGAGCGGCTGGGCCCGTGGGCCATGGCCACTGAGCCTGCGCGTCCGGAGCCTGTGCTCCGCAATGGGAGAGGCCACAGCGGTGAGAGGCCCGCGTACCGCCAAAAAAAAAAAAAAAAAGTTGCTGCAGTGATTCATATTCAAAGTTTGAATATTCATATTCAAACTACATTATTTCACATTTATTTCACAAATATATCTTTAGTTTAGATTGATATTCAAAATATACTTATAGGCTACACTAATGTTTATCATCTGATTATCAAGTCTGTCAGTTAAATTTCCAGAAATAGAATTGATCACCTCAGTTCCATATACCTTTTAAAAGAAACAAAAAAGAGGATATAACTTTGTATTTCTACCATCATGAGCTCCTTTTTGTACTCATTGGATTCTTCCCTAAATTCACCCCCTGCAGTTCATGTTTGATCTCAGCTACTTTCAGCAGCTGTTCTACACGTTATGGAGTTTGTGGATTTTATCTGTCTCCTAATTTCACTGATATATCTACTGTATCATTTCTCCACAGAATTGAATATTATGATTTAAAGGTTTTATAAATTTTATAGGTTAAAAAATGTTATCTGCTATTGATTCCATTTGCATATTTTAATAGTGAGGTGGATCTTTTAATATATTTATTAACTATTTTTATTTCATATTTAGCAAAATAGCTTTCTATTGTAGTTTTAGGGTTTTCCCTTTAGTTTTCCAACAGTAGGCTCCAAATTAAGGTTGTGATTTTATTTTTGTATTTCATTATATCCCTTTTAATTTTTATTTGGAAATTGTTTGAATATAGTTATTTAAAGTAACTCAATTTTTGCAGAAATAACAGACTCAAGAAACAAGACACAGATTCATTTATTCACTTATTCATTCATTCAAAGTCTATCAAATCCCTCCATGTACCAACTATTTTTCTGGGCACTGATGACACAGAGGGGAATAAGTTCCAGTCCTCTTGCCACTTGTATTTCAACGAGGAAAAAAATTAAGGAGGGAAGGGACCAGAGACTAATAGGTAAAATGGATTTTGTTTTGTTTTTAGATAGGGTAGGAGGAATCAAAGTTGCCCATTTTAAAAAAGGATTGATTAGACCACCTTGAAGCTTAAAGGAGTTACCAAATACAAGCAGCTTTTTCTCTGACCAAAGTTATTCTTACGATCAGAAAGAAGTGTTTTAGTACCCTATAAGTAATCTTTAGACTTATTCCACCTTGGTTAAAGTTTCTGAAATTATTCTGCCTTAATTCTATTTTATCTTTTATAAATGGTTTGACTAAACAGCTTTCAGAAAACTGATTTTTAAAATACTCTCCTTAATACCAAAAAGCAACCATATTTATTACTAAATTTCAACCTTGATTCAACAGATGGAAGATAATGCTTGATAAGGACAAAAATAAATATAGAGGTGTGGTGAGAAAAGCACAGTAGTTTGCAAATAACTGAAAAACATATACAGGAACTATTATCAGAACTGGAGGTAAAATGATCACAAATGCTTAGAGAGACAATAAAATAAACAACTCCTAGCATGTATTGCTGTTCTGTTAACATCAAGCATAGGCCAGGAGATCTCGGCTCTTCCAAAGAATTTTTTTTTTTTAGCTACAAAAAGCTGTAACAACACAACAGTGATACAGATTCTGCTGCATAATTTTCCCAACATCTTCTAATCAGCAATGAGGCCAAAGTACTATGTGTTTGGTCTCATTTTCTGTGCAGAGATAAAACAATGTCCTGGTTAAGAGCTTTGGTTCTGGAAATAGACCAACTGGAATCAAATCCCTTACTGACCACTTACTAAGTATGTGACCTCATGCAAGTCGCTTTAACATCCTATAGCTCAGTTTCCTCGTATTAAAAGAGAGAGGAAGAGTACGCATTTCATCCAGCTGTCATCGTAATTAAATGAACAAATCCATGCAAAACACTTAGAACAGTACCTTGAGCATAGTGAGTGCTCTGTTATTACCTAGGATTCTCACTAATATTAACTATTATTTTCACTGTTGTTCAGGCAGTATCTCATGTAGAAAACACAAAGCATGATTGGTTTGGTTACTGCCTGAAAAATTTGCAAAACTTTTCATTATTTGTTTTTCACCATTTTAACCATCTTAGTGTACAATTTGGTGGCAATTAGTTCATTCACAATATTGTGTGACCATCACCACTATCTAGTTCTAGAACATTTTCATCGCCCCAAAAGGACATCCCTTCCCCATTAAGCAGTCACTCCTCATTCTCCCCTCTTCCCCAGCCCCAGACACCCACTAATTTGCTTTCTGTCTCTATGGATTTTCTTATTCTGGATATTTCACATAGATGAAATAATATGTGTTTTTTTGTATCTGGCTTCTTTCATTTAGTGTATGTTTTCACAGTTCATTCATGTTGTAGCAAGTATCAGTACTTCACTCCTTTTTATGGCTGAATATTATTCCATTATATAGATATAATGCATTCTGTTTATCCATTCATCAATTGATGGATATTTGAGTTATTTCCACCTTTTGCTGATTGTGAATAGTGTTCCTAAGAACATTTGTATACAAGTTTTTGTCTGAACATCCGTTTTCAATTCTTTGGAGTATATACCTAGGAGTGGAAATGCTGTGTCATATGTTAATTCTATATTTAACTTATTGAGGAACCACAAAACTGTTTTCCACAGTGGTTAGAACACTTTACACGTCCACCAGCTATATATGAGGGTTTTTACTTCTCCACATCCTCCTTAACAGTATTATTTTCCCTTTTTAAAATTTATTATACCATTCTTGTATGTGTGTAGAGGTATCTCACTGTGGTTTTCATTTGCATTTCCCTAATGACTAATGGTGTTGAATATCTTTTCATGTACTCATTGGCCATTTGCATATCTTCTTCAGAGAAATGTCTATTCAAGCCCTTTACTCAATTTTTAAGTGTTGTTTAATTGTTGTTTCTCTTTTTGTTGTTGACTTGTAAGACATATATATATGTGTTCTGGATAGTATACTCTTTCAGATCTACAACTCACAAATATTTCCTCCCATTCTTTGGGTTGTCTTTCCACTTTCTTGATAGTGTCCTTTGAGGTACAAAAGTTTTGCATTTTGATGATGTCCAAATTATTTATTTTTTTTCTTTTGTTGCTCGTGCTTTTTGTATCATATCTAAGAATCCATTGCAAAACCCAAGGTCATGAAGATTCACCATTCTGTGTGTGTGTGTGTTTAAGTTTTGTAGTTTTAGCTTTTATTTTTATGATCCATTTTGAGTTACTCTTTGTATGTGGTGTGAGAGAAGGGTCCAACATCACCCGTTTACATGTGGATATCCAGTTGCACAAGTATCATTTGTTGAAGAGACTATTCTTTCCCCATTCAATGGTCTTGGCAATGGGCATTGTAGGACAATGGACAATGGAATCTTTGTTGAAAATCAGTTGACCGTAGATGTATGGGCTTATTTCTGGACTCTCAATTTTATCCCATTGATCTATATGTCTATCCTATGTCAGTTCCTCACTGTTTTGAATATTTCAGCTTTGTAAGAAAGTTTTGAAATTGGGAAATGTGAGCCGGCCAACTTTGGTCTTCTTTTCTAAGACTGTTTTGTCTATTTGGAGTCAAACCACTTCATTTTTTAAAAAGTTATTATTGACAAAAAAAAAAAAAGAGTTGGATTATAGGTGAAGATATAACAAGATCCTAGTAGCTAGTACCTTAGTGTGAATTTTAATATAAAATATTTACCAGTCTCATCTAGAAAAAAAATTTATAAATGTTTTCAGAGTCTGTGACAGTTTTTAAGATGTGCCAGAATAGGAGAAATTGAAGGACAAGGCAGTTTAAGGATATTAGTAATAATAACTATTCAAAATCAGTAATATTAGATTGTTTATGAAAGTACCTGCACATACATTATCTGATATTTTCTCACAAAACTTCTATGAAGCAGTCAGGACAAGCATGATTATCCTCAATATGCAAATGGGGAAACTGAGGCCCTGAGAGGTTAAGCAATGAGCCCAAGGTTGCACATCAAATAAGTGTTAGAGGCAAAACACAATACCCTGTCTTCTGATTGCCAGGCCAGTTACTTCAGGTTGACAGATGAACATCAGCCTTGGATAAATTTGGCCTTATTGATAATTTTACTTCAATTTGGGGAAAACAATCTATTTTATTACTGAGAGCTTTTATAATTGCTTTTGCAAATCACTTTCATATTCCAAGTTCTCAGAGAAATAAAAGTAAAACAGAGATAACAAAACAAAGATTTTAGGCCTCCTGAGAGTTACTTGTGTGTAGATATACCTTCTTTGGGTTGATTCTCTTTACACTCTAAGCTGTGGTATGATTCTTCTCCACATACTGTTATGTTCCCAATTTCTTATTCCTCTCCCCTGCACAAAGTTTTTCTTTGACATTTAAATTATTTTTAACTATCAAACATGTTCATTATTCACTTAAGCAACACAGATTTTCCTGCATAATCTGTGATGAAAAACCCATGCAAGCCAAAGGGTTGCCTGAGGGAAATGGCCTGAACCACCTTTTATGTATCCATCCACTAGCCCCATCGAAGTATCACAGGAATATTAGAAAGTATTAAAAGATACAATCTGGAGAAGTATTATACTTATTGGCCATTGGAGGACTCATTTAACGCCAAGGAAAGAAAAATACTGGTGGATTTTGCAGGTCAATAGGATGTGTCTAAAACTCCAAAGTCAAGCAAGAAGGACCACTCAGCCCATGTTCTTTCAAAGCAGTGAGTTAAACGGTCTTGTTATCAATATACAGCAGGACAAAAAATGTGCTCACTTTCATAAGAAAATAGACTTAAAATTTTCCCCGAAAGTTTAAGCCACTGTGGTGTAATACAAACTGAAATTCAATTTCAATTATTCTCAAGTGCAGCTATGCTGTGTCATTTATTCTGCTATTTGTGAAATAACAATCTTGATAATTGAATATTAATTTTCACCTAAAAAAGCATTACAAACTCTTCTTCAAAGAGGGAGTTAAGCTTATTAATTCATTCCTTAACAAGAGGACAAAGTGCATGACTTGCTGCATAAGGAATAAGAACTCCTAGGGGCCAAGAAGATTTAATCAAGGATTGAAGGGGAAGGAAAAGCGAATAAGCCAGAAGGCAGAAGAATGTGAGGTCACCTGACTTTAGAGGAAAAAAATTTTTTTTGTCCAGAGCTCAGCCAAAGTGAAGTAACAAAGCAAAGTAATCAGAAGTACAAATTCCTCTTGAGATACAAACTAAAACATTGACTTTCCTTTATAATGCCACTTTAATTTCTGGTAAAATTCCAAAGCAAAGGTTTATATTTCATGATACTGTCAACTTTGCATAAGACTCTTGTGCTACTCATGACTTACTTGGCCATAGGGACACTTGATTTTTTTTCCCCCTCATAAACCTGAAAATGCTCTCTGCCTTCCCAGTAGACCCCTAATATCTATTGGTGTCTATCCTAAAACAACAGTTCAAGGTTGGAGCTATGAAAACATTTCGGGCTCTAATTTACCATAAAGAAAGTCTACTGAAGATTACAGATAATACAAAGCACTCAAAGTTTGCACAGAAATACTAGAAACACCTCCACTTAGACACATACACTATTTTTCCTAATAGATTCTGCTACTTAGGAAAGTTACAAAGTGACTCATGACACAGTGCCCTTCAACATGTCTAAAGAATTCCATACCTATCAAAGTATCACCTGACTTATAAATATTCCCTTTCTGTTACTTTACATACTTAGATATTACTAAAGACCTTGACTTTTTGTTTCTGTGTATTATATGTATAGATATTTACCGTGTTATAAATTAACTGAGAATTTTTAAAATATTTAATTCATTTAAAAATATAATTAATCCATGACAGATTAATACAGATAACATATTCATTATGAAAAATAACCATATTTTCAAAAACAAAATATCTAAGGAAAAAATGGCATTTTTCTTTTAACTTTTGCAAATATCTTTAATGTGTGGTTTAAAAAGAAGAGAGCTGGATTCTCATTCCTGCTTCTACATTCAGTATGTTAAGATATAATCTGTCATGTAGCCTCTGAAAAACACCATACACTTGTGAGAGAATGAGAATGAAAAAAGGCAAATAACGCCTTCGTATTATTATGAAAATCATGTTGACCTCATAGACACCCTGAAAGGACCTTGAGGACCCCCCAGAGTTTATATTCATTTCTTTTTATACTTTGGACATCACTTCTATGATTATTTTTCTTTTTAAAGTCAGGGTCTGCAGGTGATAAATTCTCTGTTTTAACGTTTTTGAAAGGTATCTTTATTTTGTTCTCACTCATGCAAGACAGCTTCACTGGCTTTATAAGTCTAATTTGATATTGTTCATAGCACTCTGGAGCTTTATCTAATGTTTTCTGTCTTTCATTGATGCTGTGAGAGAGACCTGTCAGTCTAATAGTGGCTGTTCATTAGATAACTTCTCGTTTCTCTGTGGCTGCTCTTAGTATTTTATTCTTGTCCTTGGGGTTCTATGGATGGGCTTCTATGTAACCAGGTGTGGTTTTCTTTATATCTATCCTATTTGGGATTTGTTGGTGCTCCTGAATCTAAGGGTTTAGCCTTTCATCATCTCTGGAAAATTCTCAGCCATTCTGTTTTCAAGTATCAGTCTCCTCCACTTTCTCTATTCTTTCCTTCTGGAATTCCAGTTAGATGTACGTTAGACCTGCTCACCTTACTCTCCACATCTCTAAATCTCACTTTTATATTTTCCAGGTATCTGCCTCTTTATGCTGCAATCCTTCAGATCTTCCAGGTTTCCAGTTCTTAATTGTTTAACCCATGTAGTGAGTTTTAGAATTATTTTTAATTGCTAAACTTCTATCTGATTAATTTTAAAGAGCTGTTTAGTCATTTGTGATAGTCTCTCATCCCTTAATAACACTTTAATTCTCTTTTATTACAGTAAATATAATATGAATACTTACTTACAGTCTTATCTGAGGATTCCAATATTATGATCCTATCTTTTGTTGCTTTTCTTGATCCTAGATGATGGTGATTTCCTTGTGTATTTAGTGACTTTATGTACTGAGCTTGTGGCCATTTTAACTTTATCCATAAAATTATTTTGGATTTGTATTGAGAGTGCTTATCTCTAATGAGGGTTTTCAGTTGCTTCTGTAAACTGTCCAAGAGTACTTTAAACTAAGTATTTAGCTTGGGAGTTTCAGGCAAATAAGTAGTGTCAATGTATGCTGCCAATCTGTAGATGGTCACCTTGCGGTTACAAATATTTCCCAACTTGTATGAGCCCTGGGTCCCAGGCCTGGGTTCTTATGACCCCATACATGGCGGGGTTACTGGGGGTCAAGAGAGCAGAGGAGAGCAGCAGACTCTTGTTCTCATTTAGCCTTTTGACCTTGGGGTGTCTTTATTTTCAAGCCAGCTCAACCATCTCAGCCATATATTTGACAGGTTTATAAAAGACACTAGACAAAATACTTTAAGTGCTTTTAATGAGTATTATTTTTCAGAATACCTACTCAGTCATATCATCAGAAATGGATGCTCCTTCCTCCTACACTGTTAGTGGGAATGTAAATTGGTGCAGCTACTATGGAGAACAGCATGGAGGCTCCTTAGAAAACTAAAAATAGAGCTACCATATGATCCTTCAATCCCACTCCTGGGCATATATGCAGAGAAAAGTATAATTCAAAAAAATACATGCACCCCAGTGTTCATTGCAGCACTATTTACAATGGCCAAGACATGGAAACAACCTAAATGTCCATCAAAAGATGAATGGATAAAGACAATGTGGTATATATATATACACACACACATATATAATGGAATACTACTCAGCCATAAATAAGAATGAAATAATGCAATTTGCATCCACATGGATGGACCTAGAGAATATCATACTAAGTGAAGTCAGACAGAGAAAGACAAATACCACATTATGTCACTTATATGTGGAATCTAAAAAAAAATGATACAAATGAACTTATTTACGAAACAGAAATAGACTAACAGACAGAAAAAAAACTTATGGTAACCGAAGAGGAAAGTGGGGGGGAGGGATAAATTAGGAGCTTGGGATTAACAATATACGCACTGCTATATATAAAACAGATAACCAACAAGGACCTACTTTATAGCACAGGAACTATACACAATATTTTGTAATAAACTATAAGGGAAAAGAATCTGAAAAGGAATATGAATATATGTATATATATGTATATATATGTGTGTATATATATATATATATATATATAAAAAACTGAATCACTGCTGTACACCTGAAAGTAACACAACATTGTAAATCAAATATACTTCAATTAAAAAAAAAAAGGAAATGGATGTTCCTTGGCTTAAAGTATATACTATAGCATGTTTATATGGAAATTCTATTATGAGGGCATATCTTTATTTTAATTTACAATATTCAATGATAGTATATCATTTGCTAAAATCATACAGTTTTAAAAACTTATCTGGTGGGACTTCCCTCATGGTGCAGTGGTTAAGAATCCACCCTCCAATGCAGGGTGGGGGACATGGGTTCAATCCCTGATCCGAGAGGATCCCACATGCCACGGAGCAACTAAGCCCGTGCGCCACAACTACTGAGCCCGCATGCCACAACTACTGAAGCCCACACGCCTAGAGCCCATGCTCTGTAACAAGAGAGGCCACCGCAATGAGAAGCCCATGTACTGCAACGAAGAGTGGCCCCCACTCGCCACAACTAGAGAAAGCCTGCACGCAGCAACAAAGACCCAACGCAGCCAAAAATAATAATAAATAAAATACACAACATAAAAAAAAAATTTTTTTAACTTATCAGGTATTTTATACTATTTATTTTAACTTATATGAAAACTAGAACTATGTGGTACTAAACCCAATTAAATGCTGTTTTCCATTTTTGTTAGAAAATCCTAAGGAGACAAAAATCAGAAACTGATCCAAGTGGCAGCTATAAATACAATCATGTGGCTATGAGTTAAAATCTAGCCTAAAAGTTATTGCAGCTTTTTATCTATTCACTTCATCTTTCATCCATTAATATTTCTATGATGTCTCCTGGATTAAAATACACTGATAGAGATTAATTATACAATTAACTTCATTTATGCTCATATGTAATCTATGTGACATGAAAAACTTTATAATAATGTACCAATTCATTTAATTCTCATGTTTACTCTTACATTTCCCAACTCTTCCAGGTGGTATTAAAAATTCATGAACAAAACATGATTTTTTTAAATAAACAGAACTTTACAAAACCCGAAATTATTATATTGGCCGCAATCTTGACAGAATTTAGCATCAACTTTCAAATGATTCCAGAAATATTTGAGCTCACCTCTGGCTGCTACTGACATAGACATTAACAGTGAAATAGTTTCTCGTGTTCTGTAAGATTTTCTAATGGAATCTGGCTGTAGCCATCGGACAAAACAGACATTAAAGAAAGGCTTGGGTATTCAATCTTTAAACTTTATCTACTACATATGCCATATAAAATTGTACATCTCAGGACTAATATCAGAAAAATAAAGAAAACAATAATTTAAATAGGAAGCACTTAAACCAGTTCATTTTCAAAGTATTTTCCAAAAAATATTTAAATTATAAGGACTTTGGCTTAATTCATTTACTCACAGTTCTACTCATAAATTAACACTCTAAAAAATATAAACTGCTACATCTGCAAGTAATTAAAATTACAGGAATGTGCTATAAGTAATGTTAAATTACCAGAATACTTCATTTTCCTCCCATCTGAAAAACAACAACAACAAAACTAAACACACAGACATAACAAACCTGGTACTAACTTTTGTGACTTAGGAACCTGACATTTTAAATAAGAGAAGAAATACTGGGTCGCAATTTCTTTTGTGGCTCTACTTTAACATAGACATAAGTGGAAACAGAATTTGGGGCCAATAAGTTAAGCACCTCCTATTTTTGAAATTCATGGGCTGTGAAAGTATTGCATAAGAGCCTTTGAATCCTCTCCAGTTGGATTTAAATTGTCAGCAATATGAAGTAGCATGGGAGAAATAATCATAATATCTTCGGGCTAAATGGGACTGGAGAGGCCTTCCATATGCGCAGGAGCCGCTAAAAGCAGTCATTTTCCCTAAGGTAGGATATCAGATTCTCCTTTGTTAGGAAAGTGATCTCCTTATAGATCTATCTCGTATCAAAAATCTTACTGAGATCAAATGATGTAACATATTTGAAATTACTCTGAAAATTATGATTAGACATTTAGCAAAAGAAACTTAAAAGGAAATATATTTTGGGAGAGAGAAAGTAACAACATCTTTCTAAGGCACATATAAAAATGCAATATTGTAGATTATTTCTCAGAGAATATCTAGGTCCATTCAGCTTCCCCTCCCAAGCACAAGTCAGCCAGCTGGCAGACCATTCTTGACTAGATTTCTAATGAAAGTTTATTGGTAGGAATATCTCTTGGTATCTTGCATATTTTAAACACTATGATAAGGCATAAGAATTCATAAAAGGGAAAAATCACACTTTTAATAGATTGTATATTAGAATACATGAAAAACTGGTTACTCAAAACCTTGCAAAAGAGACTTTTTAAAAAAGATAACCCATTTTTTTCTTTTGTTTTTTAATTTTTATTTTTTCATTGGGGTAGAGTTGTTTTACAATGTTGTGTTAGTTTCTACTGTACAGTGGAGTTCCCTGTGCTATACAGCAGTTTCTTATTAGTTATCTATTTTATACAGATTAGTGTATATATGTCAATTCCAATCACTCGATTCATCTCCCCCACCCCACTTTCCCCCCTTGGTGTCCATGTTTGCATTCTCTACATCTGTGTAAGATAACTCATTTTTTTCAATAAAAAAATAAGTCTTGTTGGTGAGGTTATTTTTCTGAACCGCTGGTAAAATGATCAGCAATGTGAATTTATGAAAAAGTACCAAACAAATCATATGCGTGACCTGTTCAAGCAACTCAGTGAAAGATCACAGCCCATTACCGCTGTTTCAGTTGTGTAACACAGGGATTAGAGGAGAATTAACTCTCTGGACTTAGTTTTGAGTCCCTGCTTTGGCACTTAGGAGATGTGAACTGGACCGTTACTTAACCTCTGTGACTCAGTGGGTAAAATGGGAGTAATAATACTACCTAAGTTATTGTGTTATTTTGAGGATTAAATGAGCAAATTTTATAAGGTGCTTAGGGCCGTACCAGGGACATAGGAAGCTCAAGTAAGCATTTTACCATTTCCATTAGGGCAGAGGGAAAAGGAAACCAGATCAGATGTTCATAAACCTGAGTCTTGGTCTCAGTATTGCCACATTCTAAGATAAGGAGCTTAAAAGCAATTCAGATTCACCTGTGACATTAATCACATCGCTCACTACCCTCCCAGGAGTTAGGATCAAGTGATTTTACATGTGCCTTGAAAAGCATCAAGTGTAACCTTTGAGTTCTCTGGGAGAAAAGCACTGAATTGCAAGGTACTGTATCACATGAATTCTTATTCTCATATTTCAAAAAATATCAAACACTGGGGTCACACAGGCTTACCTTCATATTTAATAGTGTCCCACTGAATGGTGCTTTTGACAGTGAAGAACATGCCTTAAAACTGACTGCTACTTTATTTTATTTTTTTTGCCGTACGCAGGCCTCTCACTGTTGTGGCCTCTCCCGTTGCGGAGCACAGGCTCCGGACGCGCAGGCTCAGCGGCCATGGCTCACGGGCCCAGCCGCTCCGCGGCATGTGGGATCCTCACGGACCGGGGCACGAACCCGTGTCCCCTGCAACGGCAGGCGGACTCTCAACCACTGTGCCACCAGGGAAGCCTGTGACTGCTACTTTAGATCAACAATATAAGCAGAATTTTTCACCCATTGATTAATAGGCCCCAACTAGTTTGTCATATCTTTAGGTATGATCCGTAATGAAGAATTTTGAATTCACTCTTGTTTTAATAATTTAATTCTATTGATTATTATATTTCAATGAAGAAAGGTAAAATGATTAGGGCTAGTCAAGCACGGAACATGAAAACAGTAACAATTAACAGTACTGACCCTACTGGTGCCCACCCAGGTCTTCTCAGCACTCGTTCTAGTACACACTGTGGTGTCCTTCCAGAAGGGTCTACACCCTTCCTGAGGACTCTGTCTTGGGGGCAGGCCCAAAGTGCCATGAATTAATACTCCAGGGAGCAG